>NC_137960.1:10000-610000 GCF_963924665.1 Micromys minutus | reverse complement strand
CGCAGAGCAGAGCCTGGCTCATCTGCCACGCGGAACGGCGGCTCGTAGAGGCTGAGCAACTGGTGGGTGGGAGTCCTGGGCTGCCAAGGAGAAGAGAGATCTCTGCGGAGTGCACACGGAAAGTGCACCCCCTGCCTTGCCCTGCCCTGCCCTGCCTGATCCAGCGACCGGGAACAGAAATTTAGAACTTCTGTTTCCATCCGACGACTCTGAGGCATAGAACAGGGCTCGACCCATCTGACACCTGGACCAGTGGAGATCCAGGGACATAGAGCAGATACAAGGGAAAGGCAAGAATATAACAATGACAACAAAATGGCAAGAGGAAAGCGAAAGAGTATATCCCAAGGAAACCAAGACAATCTAGCAACACCAGAACCCAGCTCTCCCATAACAGCAAACATCGGAATTCCAAACACTCCAGAAAAAGAAGACACAGACCTGAAATCATACCTCAAGATGCTGATAGAGATACTTAAACAAGAACGGGAGGAAAAGCAAAAAGATTCAGAAGCTTTTAAAGAAGAAACAAGACAAACACTCAAAGAACTCAAAGAACTAGAGGAAAACAGAACCAAAGAAATAAAGGAATGGAAGAGGGAAATTAAAACAGAAATTGACACAATAAAGAAAACGCTAAAAGAGATAACCCTAGAGGCAGAACACCAAAAAAAGAAATCAGGAGTCACAGAAGCAAGCATTTCCAATAGATTACAAGAGATCGAAGAGAGATTCTCGGGGGCAGAAGACAACATTGCAAACATAGACAAAACAGCCAGAGAAGATGCAAAAAACAAAAAGCTCCTAACCCAAATTGTCCAGGAAATCCAAGACACAATGAGAAGACCGAACCTAAGGATAATAGGAATAGAAGAGGGAGAAGCGTATCAACTAAGAGGCACAGTAAATATCTTCAACAAAATCGTAGAAGAAAACTTCCCTACCCTCAAGAATGAGATGACCACGAGCATAAAAGAAGCCTTCAGAACTCCAAATAGGTTGGACCAGAAAAGAAATACCTCCCGACACATAATAGTAAAAACATCAAGTGCCCAAAGCAAAGAAAGAATACTAAAAGCAGTAAGGGAAAAAGGTCAGGTAACATATAAAGGCAGGCCAATCAGACTCACACCCGATTTCTCAACAGAGACTATGAAAGCTAGAAGAGCCTGGACAGACATCATGCACACCCTAAAAGAGCACAAGTGCCAGCCCAAGCTGCTATACCCAGCAAGCTATCAATCACCATCGATGGAGAGATGAAGATATTTCAAGACAAATCAAAATTTACACAATATCTGACCACAAACCCAGCATTACAATGAATTTTAGGTGGAAAATCCAATACAATGAGGGAAAATACAGCCTAGTAAAAACAAGAAAACTCCTAAACAAGAAAATTAAAAGAAGAAAAAAACACAGACACAACTCAACCCAAAAAAGCAATAATGGCAGGAAACAGGAACAACTATTCCTTGATATCTATTAACATAAATGGACTCAACTCCCCAATAAAGAGACATAGGCTATCAGACTGGATACATAAACACAATCCAGCCTTTTGCTGCATACAGGAAACTCATCTGAGACAAGACAGACACTATCTCAGAGTAAAAGGGTGGGAAAAAAACTTCCAAGCAAACAGCTCCAAAAACCAAGCTGGAGTGGCTATTCTAATATCGTATAAAGTAAATTTCCCACCAAAAGTTATCAAAAAAGATAAGGAAAATGACTTTTTACTCATTGCTGGGGAAATCTGTCAGGAGGAACTCTCAATCCTTAACATATATGCTCCAAATAAAAAATCACCTACATTCATAAAAGAAACCCTACTAAAGCTCAAAAAATACATTACACCCAACACAATAATAGTGGGAGACTGTAATACTTCACTCTCACCAATGGACAGATCAGGGAAACAGAAACTGAACAAGGACACTGCAAAACTAACAGAGACTTTGAACCAACTAGAATTAATAGATATATACAGAACATATTTTCCTAAAGTAAAAGAATACACCTTCTCACCACCCCATGGCACCTTCTCAAAAATCGACCACATAATTGGACACAGAATGAGCCTTGATCGATACAAGAAGATTAAAACACTCCCATGCATCCTCTCAGATCACCATGATCTATGGCTGGTCTTTAACAACAACAAAGACAACAAAAAGCCCACATACACATGGAAACTAAACAATGCTTTGTTAAACGATAGCAGGGTCAAAGAAGAAATAAAGAAAGAAATTAAGGATTTTCTAGAATTCAACAAAAATGAAAGCACAACATACCCAAACCTATGGGATGCAATGAAAGCAGTACTGAGAGGAAAACTCATAGCCCTAAGTGCTTCCAAAAAGAAACTGGAGAGAGCTTACATCAGCAACCTGACAGCAGAGCTAAAAGCCCTAGAACAAAAGGAAGCAGATATACCCAAAAAGAGTAGACTGCAAAAAATAATCAAAATTAGGGCAGAAATAGACCAAATAGAAACAAAAAGAACCATTGAAAAAAATCAACAAAACCAAGAGTTGGTTCGTTGAGAAAATCAACAAGATTGATAAACCGCTAGCCAGACTAACTAGAGGGCAAAGAGAGAGTATCCAAATTAACAAAATCAGAAAGGAAAGTGGCGACATAACAACTGAAACTAAGGAAATTCAAGAAATCATCAGATCCTACTACAAAAACTAATACTCCACAAAATTGGAAAATCTGTAGGAAATGGAGGAATTCCTAGACAGATACAAGATCCCAAAGTTAAACCAGGACCAAGTAAACCATCTAAATAATTTTGTAACACCTAAAGAAATAGAAGAAGTCATCAAAAGCCCAGGTCCAGACGGGTTCATTGATGAATTTTATCAGACATTTATTGGGGATATAATACCAATACTCTCCAAACTATTCCAAAAGATAAAATCAGATGGAATATTACCTAACTCATTTTTTGAGGGTACAATAACCCTGTTACCTAAACCACACAAAGACCCTACAAGGAAAGAGAACTTCAGACCAATCTCACTTATGAACATTGATGCAAATATACTCAACAAAATCCTTGCAAACCGAATGCAAGAACACATCAAAACAATCATTCATCATGACCAAGTAGGCCTTCATCCCTGGGATGCAGGGATGGTATAACATAAGGAAATCCATCAAAGTAATCCACCATATAAACAAACTCAAAAATCAAAATCACATGGTCATCTCAGTAGATGCTGGAAAGCATTTGACAAAATACAACACCCCTTCATGTTAAAAGTCCTGGAAAGAACAGGAATCCAAGGTCCATACTTAAACATAATAAAAGCAATATACAGCAAACCAACATCCAACATCAAACTTAATGGTGGGAAACTTGAAGCAATCCCACTAAAATCAGGGACTCCACAAGGCTGCCCACTCTCTCCCTACCTATTCAACATACTACTGGAAGTCCTGGCTGGAGCAATTAGACAGCAAAAGGAGATCAAGGGGAACAAATCAGAAATGAAAAAATAAAAACATCACTCTTTGCCGATGACATGATAGTGTACTTAAGTGACCCCAAAAATTCCACCAGAGAACTCCTACAGCTGATAAACAAGTTCAGCAACGTGGCTGGATACAAAATTAACTCAAACAAATCAGTAGCCTTACTCTATTCAAAGGACAATCATGTGGAGAAAGAAATTAGGGAAAAGGTACCCTTCACAATCGTCACAAAAAATATGAAATACCTTGGTGTGACTCTAACTAAGCAAGTGAAGGACCTGTACGACAAGAACTTCAAACCTCTAAAGAAAGAAATTGAGGAGGATCTCAGAAAATGGAAAAATCTCCCATGCTCATGGATTGGAAAGATCAACATCCTAAAAAGGGCCATTCTACCAAAAGCAATCTATAGTTTTCATGCAATCCCCATCAAAATTCCAACCCAGTTCTTCATGGAACTGGAAAGATCAATGTGCAATTTCATATGGAATAACAAAAGACCTAGAATAGCGAAATCCATCCTCAACAACAAAAAACATCTGCGGAAATCACGATCCCTGACCTCAAGCTATATTACAAGGCAATTGTGCTGAAAACTGCATGGTACTGGTACAGAAATAGGCATGTGGATCAATGGAATAGAATAGAAGATCCAGAAATGAGCCCTCATGTATATGGTCACCTGGTTTTTGACAAAGGAACTGTAAACATTCAATGGAAAATGGACAGCCTATTCAACAAATGGTTCTGGTCCAACTGGCACTCAGCATGCAAAAGAATGAAAATAGAGCCTTTCTTTTCTCCTTGTACAAAGCTGAAGTGTAAGTGAATCAAAGATCTCCACATTAAACCAGATATACTGAAACTATTAGATGAGAAAGTAGGGAAAACCTTAGAACACATAGGCATAGGAGAAAATATCCTGAACAAAACACCAATGTCTCAAGCTCTAAGGTCAAAGATTAACAAATGGGACTTAATGAGATTGCAAAGTTTCTGTAAGGCTAAGGACATTGTCAAGAAAACAAAATGGCAACCAACAGAATGGGAAAAGATCTTTACCAACACGACATCAGATAGAGGTCTAATATCCAAGGTATACAAGGAACTCAAAAAGCTAGACAGCAGAGAATCAAATAACCCTATTAAAAAATGGGGTACAGAACTAAACAAAACGTTCTCAGTTGAGGAACACTGAATGGCTGAGAAACATCTGAGGAAGTGCTAGACATCCTTAGCCATCAGGGAAATGCAAATCAAAACAACCCTGAGATTCCACCTCACACCAGTCAGATTGGCCAAGATACAAAAATCAGATGACAGCAGATGCTGGCGAGGCTGCGGAGAAAGAGGAACACTTCTTCACTGTTGGTTGGGTTGCAAGCTAATACAACCACTCTGGGAAGCAGTCTGGTGATACCTCAGAAAATTGGATATAGTACTACCTGAAGACCCAGCTATTCCACTTCTGAGCATATATCCCAGCGACACTTTAAAACACAACAAAGATATATGCACCACAATGATCATAGCAGCTCTATTTATAATAGCCAGTAGCTGGAAGGAACCCAGATGTCCTTCAGAAGATGAATGGATACAAAAATTGTGGTACATTTACACAATGGAATACTACTCAGCCACCAGAAACAATGACTTTACCAAATTCTTAAGAAAATGGCTGCATCTAGAGAAGATCATCCTGAGTGAGATAACCCAGTCACAAAAGAACAGACATAATATGCAGTCACTTATAGTGGGATGCTAACCCCAGAGGCTTGCACTCCCCCAGAAACAACTCACAGACTGTATGAAGTCCAAGAAATAAAGAAAACAAAACAAAAAAAATTTACAAAACAAGAATACTTTGACTATTTCCATGTTACATTTTGTTTTATATGTACTGTATGCTCATTGTAACTATTGGTTTTCAAGGCATACTATGAAACCTTTAAGAAAATTAAGTACTGACTAAAAAATATATTCATATAGTTATATGTAAAAATTATGTTAAAACCTGAAAAAAAAGTACTGACAAAAAATGTATAATTTTAATCACAAATGTTTAAAATCTGTACATTTATCTTTGTTTTATAAAATAAAGTTGTTTAAAAAAAAAGAAAGAAAGAAAACCTAATACAATACTCTCTAACTATTTAACAAAATAGAATCAGATGGAACACTACCTAACTCTTTTTTTTTTTTTTTTTTTGCGGATACAATAACCCTTGTTCCTAAACCACACAAAGACTCTTCATGGAAGGAGAACTTCAGACCAATCTAACTTATAAACATTGATGCAAAAATACTCAACATAATCCTTGCAAACTGAATCCAAGAATACATTAAAACAATCATTCACCATGATCAAGT
Source organism: Micromys minutus (assembly GCF_963924665.1). Classification (NCBI taxonomy): domain Eukaryota; kingdom Metazoa; phylum Chordata; class Mammalia; order Rodentia; family Muridae; genus Micromys; species Micromys minutus. The sequence goes on along the minus strand of NC_137960.1, from coordinate 604,147 downwards.
AGGCTTCATCCCTGGGATGCAAGGATGGTTTTATATATGGAAATCCCTCAATGTAATCCATCATATAAACAAAGTCAAAGAAAAAACCACATGGTCATCTCACTAGATGCTGAGAAAGGTTTAGACAAATTGCATTACCCCTTTATGTTAAAAGTCCTGGAAAGAACAGATTTCCAAGGTCCATACCTACACATAGTCAAATCAATATACATCAAACCAACAGCCAACATCAAACTTGACAGTGGGAAACTTGAATCTAAAATCAGGGACTCAACAAAGCTGCCCACTCTCCCCCTACCTATTCAACATAGTACTGGAAGTCCTGGCCAGAGCAATTAGACAGCAAAATAAAATGATAGGAATACAAATTGCAAAGGAAAAAGTAAAATCATCACTGTTTGCAGATAACAAGATAGTGTATGTAAGTGACCCCAAAAATTCCACCAGAGAACTTCTACAGCTGATAAACACGTTCAACAAAGTGGGTAGATATAAAATTAACTCAAACAAATGAGTAGCCTTCCTCTACTCAAAGGACAAACATGTGGAGAAAGAAATTAGGGAAAAGATAACCTTCACAATAGTCAAAAACATTATGAAATACCTGGGTGTGACTGTAACTAAGTAAGTGAAGGACCTGTATGACAAGAACTTCAAACCTCTAAAGAAGAAAATCAAGGAAGATCTCAGAAAATGGAAAGACATTCCATGCTCATGGATTGGAAGGATCAACATTGTAAAAATGGCCATTTTACCAAAATCAATCTACAGATTCAATGCAATCCCTATCAAAATACCAACACAATTCTTCATAGAGTTGGAAAGAGCAATGAGCAATTTCATCTGGAATAACAAAAAAACCTAGAATAGCAAAATTCATCCTCAACGACAAAAAACTTCTGCAGGAATCACTATCCCTGACTTTCAGTTATATTACAAGGCAATTGTGCTAAAAACTGCATGGTACTGGTACAGACATAGGCATAGGGCTCAATGGAATAGAATAGAAGATCTAGAAATGAGCCCTCACATATATAATCACCTGATTTTTGACAAAGGAGCTTTAAACATTCAATGGAAAAAGGACAGCCTCTTCAACAAATGCTGTTGGTCCAACTGGCATTCAGTATGCAGAAAAATGAAGACAGACCTTTTCTTATCTTTTTATACAAAGCTCAAATACAACTGGCTCAAAGATCTTCATGTTAAACCAGGTACACTGAAACTATTAGAAGAGAAACTAGGGAAAACCTTAGAACACATAGGCACAGCAGAAAATATCCTGAACAAAACACCAATGGCTTGTGCTCTCAGATCAAATATTGACAAATGGGACTTAATGAGATTGCAAAGTTTCTGTAAGGCTCAGGACACTGTCAAGAGAACAAAACAGCAGCCAACATATTGGGAAAAGATCTTTACCATCCCCATATCTGATAGAGGCCTAATATCCAAGGTATACAAAGGACTCAAGAACTTAGACACCACAGAATCAAACAACCCTATTAGAAATGGTGTACAGAGCTAAACAAAAAGTTCTCAATTGAGGAGTATTGAGTGGCTGAGAAGCATCTAAGGAAGTGCTCGACATCCTTAGCCATCAGGGAAATGCAAATCAAAACAACCCTGAGATTCTACCTCACACCAGTCAGACTGGCCAGGATCCAAAACTCAGATCACAGCAGATGCTGGTGAGGATGTGGTGAAAGAGGAACACTTCTCCACTGTTGGTGGGGTTGTGAACTTGTACAACCACTTTGGAAATGATTCTGGCGATTCCTCAGACAATTGCACATAGTACAATTTTCTAAAAGATCCAGTTATTCCACTTCTGGGCATATACTTCAGAGACATGCCTATATAAAACAAAGACCCAAACACTACAATGTTCATAGCAGCTCAATTTATAATAGCCAGAAGCTGGAAAGAACCCAAATGTCCTTCAGTAGATGAATGGATACAAACATTGTGGTACATTTACACAATGAAGTACTACTTAGCTATCAGATACAATGACTTTATGAAATTCTTAAGAAAATGGCTGCATCTAGAGAACATCATCCTGAGTGAGATAACTCAGTCACAAAAGAACAGACATAATATGCAGTCATTGACAATTGGATACTAACCCCAGAAAGCTTTGAACACCCCAGAAACAACTCACAGATGTGTGAAGTTCAAGAAAAAAGAAAAGAAAAGAAAACGAAAAAACCATTATGCTCAATCCTTACACACCAAGAAAACTTTGACTAAGTACGGGTTGCATCCTGTTTTACATCTACTTTATGCTCATTGTAACTATTAAGACCTGAATGCACACTATCAAACCTTAAAAAAAAAAAGAAAAAAAACAAGCACTGACAAAAATGTATTCATATACTTTTATGCAAAAATGCTTAAAATTTGTACATTTATCTTTGTTTATTAAAATAAAGTTGCTCAAAAAAAATTCAGATGACAGTAGTTGCTGCTGAGGATGTGGAGAAAGAGGAACACTTTTCCACTGCTGGTGTTTGTAAACTGGTACAACCACTCTGGAAATCAGTCTGGTGATTCCTCAGAAAATTGGACATAGTACTATTTGAAAACCCAGTTATTCCACTTCTGGGCATATACCCCAGAGAAGCTTCAACATACAACAAAGACACATGCACCACAATGTTCATAGCAGCCCTATTTATAATAGCGAGAAGCTGGAAGAATCCAGATGTCCTTCAGTAGATAAATGGATACAAAAATTGTGGTATATTTACACAATGGAGTACTACTCAGCTATCAGAAACAATGACTTCATAAAATTCTTAAGAAAATGGGTGCATCTAGAGAATATCATTCTGTGTAAGATAACCCAGTCACAAAAGACCAGACATAATATGCAGTCACTGATAATTGGATACTAACCTCAGAAAGCTCTGAACACCCCAGAATCAACTCACAGACTATATGAAGTTCAAGAAAAAAAAGGCCACAAAATAAGAAAATGAAAAACCATTATGCTTAATTTTGACACAGCAAGAAAACTTTGACTATTTCCAGGCTACATCTTGTTTTACATGCAGTTTATGCTCATTGTAATTAGTAAGAATTTAGTGCATACTATCAAACTTTTAAAAAAATCAAGTACTGACAAAAATTTATTCATATACTTTTATGCATAAATGCTTAAAATCTGTACATTTATCTTTGTTTTTTTAAATAAAGTTGTTCAATTTGGGAAAAAAACGTGGAAAATTGAATTTAATATATCCCATTGAATTTAAGCTTTTTCCATCTCTATTGGCCATTAAATCTATCACCAAACCCTGAGATTATTAGATTATAAATATTACACATTGATAACATTAGTCATCTCTGTTTTGTGTTTCTATCAAATTTGGAATTACATCTTATTTTTCTTTTTTTTAATTGTTCCAGGCATTTATTCATATAAGTACAGAGGTTATTAATTAAGACAATCAAGGTTATCAGCTGATCTGTGATTTCTTTGGAAAGCAAAAATGGTATGGGGTTTTAAATGCTGAGGACCTGATTCTGTAACTTCTCCACACCCTATTTTTCTTTTTCTCAATTAATTAAACAGGATTTTAAAAGCATTCTGGGAATGTCACAAGATATCTTTGGAAGCAGGTAACCAAGTTTGAAACAGATTATCCCTAGGCCACAAATGGCCCAGCACAGATCACAATGCTGGCAACTGAGCTCAAATAACGATTGCTGTACTACTGATTTACTGACTCACAGATTGGATTCTGTACTCTAGGAGCCTGCTTTCTAAAGCTGAGCATCTAAGCTACCAACATTGGTTGAAATGACTTTGCTTAGGGTCTTCTTTCTGTTTTTCTCTAAGCTGGTGCCTATTGCTGGAGTACCCAGTGTTATAACTTAGGTCTTGTATCTACATTCTAGATATAGGAAAACCAGAAGAGAATATATTTTGTTACTTGGAAGAGAGAGGATAGTAATATCCCATGTTTATTGAATTCACGGGACATTGGTTGCTTGTCAGAATTATTGTCAATAGAAAGTAAATTAGGTGCTTCTCAGCCTTTTGAGATACCCCCGTTGTGAATTCTAGGTTTAGCTCTATACTCTATTTTTTAAATTTGGTATTCCCTGTATTTACATTTACATTCAAATGTCCCTCCTCACCCTCTCCCAAACATCCTTTCCCTGCTCAACACCTTGATATTCTTCTACACTGGGAAAGGGAGCCTTCGCTGGACCAAAGGCCTCTTTTCCCATTAGTATCAGAAAATATTATCCTGTGGGGTGCTGCCTGCACATTCTCCATTACAAGATGGCGCTGACATATGGCTGGAGTTAGCAGTAAACAAGTCATGTGCGCACGTGCTTGGTAACTTTCCACTCCTTGAGCTCTGCCTCTCCCGTGGTGTCATAGGGCCTGATGAGTTCCAACCGATCAGGGGGCTCCATGTCCAAGCCGAAGACTGATCTCTTTATAAGGGGATGGGCTAGATAGTTTGGGGTCTTCGTCTTCACGTGTTGCAAGCTTATGCTATGCCTCTCGAGAGCATTAAAGTTTACTGCAGAAGAATCCTATTTTGTGTGCCACGTCGTTCTTGCTGGTGAGACGGTTGCGCAGGACATTATCCTTTGCTGCATATGCACCTGGAGCCACAGATCTCTCCATCCAAACTCATTGGTTGGTGTTTTAGTCCTTGGGAATTGTGGTGGGTTTGGTTGGTTGATCATTCTGTTCTTCCCATGAGGTTGCAGACTTTTTAAGCTCCTTCAGTCCTTTCTCTAGCTCCTTCATTGAGGTCCCCATGTTAAGTCTGATGGTCAGATGCAAATATCCTTCTCTGTATCAGTATAGCTCTGGCAGAGCCTCTGAGGAGGTATCCATATCAGGTTCTTGCCAGTAAGTACTACTTGGCATCAGCAATAGTGCTTGGCTTTAGTGGCTGCATATGGGTGGATCCCCTTGATTGGGTCCTTTGGTTTTTTGGTAACCAGCTTTTTGAGTTCTTTATCTATTTTGGATATTAGCCCTCTATCAGATGTGTGGTTAGTGAAGATTTTTCCCCCAGTTTGTAGGTTGCATATTTGTGTTATTGAATATGTCCTTTGCCTTTTCAGTTTCATGAGATCACATTTACCAATGTCTGATCTTACAGAGTGAGTCACTGGAGTTATAGTTAGAAAATTTCCTGCTGTACCAATGAGTTCATGAATGTTTCTCACTGTCTTTTCTATTAGGTTCAGCATAGCTGGTATTATGTTGAGGTCTTTGACCCTCTTGGACTTGAGCTTTCTACAATGTGATAAGAATCGACCTATTTGCATTCTTCTACATGCTGACCACCATTTGTTGAAAATGCTGTCTTTTTACCATTGTATATTTTTACTTCTTTGCCAAAGATCAAGTGTGTATAAGTGTGTGATTTTATTTCTCGGTCTTCAATTCTATTCCATTTATCAACCTGTCTATCTCTGTACCAGCACCATGCAGTTGTTATCATGATTGCTCTGTAGAAAAGGTTAACATTAGGGAAGTAATTTTCCCAGCTGTTCTTTATTGTTAAGAATTGTTTTCACTATTCTGAGTTTTTTGCATTTCCAGGTGAATTTGAGAATTGCTTTTTCCATGTCTTTAAAGGATAATGTTGGAATTTTGATGGGGATTGCTTTGAATCTGTAGAATGCCTTTGGTAGGATGGACAATATGGGGAAGTAGGAGGTTGTGAAGGCCCTGAAGAATGCACCAGAGACCTGGGAGGTGAGAAACCCTCGGGATTCAAAGGAGGGGCAACTCTGTAGAGACTACCTCCAACAAAAAATTGGTCATCAAGTATGGGGTGGAGTTGCTATCCCACAGTCAAAATGCTGACCCACAATAGTTCCTGTCTGAAAAGAACTTCGTGGATGGAAATGGAGCAGAGCCTGAGGAAAGAAAGTCCAGGGACAGGCCCAAAGTGGGATCCGACTCAAGGGGAATTCCCAAGGCTTGACACCATTACTGAGGTTATTGATCTCTTACAAAAAGTGACCTATCATGTCTGCCCTCCGAAAGACCCAAAAAGCAGCTGAAAGAGTCAAATGCAGATATTTGCACCCAACCAATGAACAGAAGCTGCTGGTCCCAGTGATTGAATAAAGGAAAAGCTGAAGGAAGTTGAGGAAAAAGGTGACCCTATAAGAGGACCAGCAGTCTCAATTAACCTGGATCCCTGAGAACTCTCAGACACTGGGTCATCAACCAAGCAGCATATACCAGCTGATATGAGGCCCCCAAAACATTTACAGCAGAGGATTCTCTTGTATTGGTTCAGTAAGAGAAGATCCACCTAACCCTCAAGAGAATGGAGGTCCCAGGGAGTTTAGAGGTGTTGAGTGGTGGATAGGGTGGGTACATCCTCCTGGAAACAGGGAGCAGGGAGGAGGTGTCATATTCATGGTTTCTATTGCTAAACAAAACATCATGACCAAGAAGCAAGTTGGGGAGAAAAGAGTTTATTCAGCTTACATTTCCACATGCTGGTCATCACCAAAGGAAGTCAGGACTGGAACTCAAGCAGGTCAGGAAACAGGAGCTGATGCAGAGGCCATGGAGGGATGTCACTTACTGGCTTGCTTCCCCTGGCTTGCTCAGCCTGTTTTCTTATAAAACTCAGGTCTACCAGCCCATCTATGGCACCACCCACAATGGTTCAGGCCCTCCCCCCTTGATCACTAGTTGGAAAAATGCTTTACAGCTGAATCTCATGGAGGCATTTCCTCAACTGAGGTTCCTTCTCTGTGATTACTCCAGCTTGTGTTAAGTTGATAAAAAATCAGTACAAGAGGTATAGGATGTAGATCAGTTTGAGAGAAGACCTGAAGGGGTATAGAATCTTAAGTGTAAAAATTAAAGAAAAAGAAAAAAAAAAGAAAGTAAATTATTTGTAAATGAACCACAAAAATACAATTATATGCCAAGCACTGAGAAATGTATTATTTTAAAATCAGTAGAAATTTCTTTTTTGTTTGTGGTCTACAATAAAGCTTTTGTACTCATGAAAAAGAAGCAGACCGCTTAATGTCTCATAAAATAACATTCCCAAAATTATTTTATATATTTGATAAATCAACAAGCTCAAATAAAAAAGTTTAATAACTAAAATAAAGACATTCAACATATCTAGTACAGAAGATAGCAAAATACTTACAAACCAAAAATTAGCTCTTTACCCAAGTCCTTTGAAAATAATTAGCCAATATTTTGTCAGCCAGAATTTATAAAAAGATTGTCTGGTATATAAATTTAAATTATAAAGTTGAGGAATTTGTAACCTCCTAGAAAGAACAACAATATCAACCAATCAGACATCTCAGAGCCCCCAAGGACTAATCCACCAAGCAAAGAGTAAACATGGAGGGACCCATGGCTCCAGCCACATATGTAGCAGAGAATGGCATTTTCTGGCATCAATAGGTGAAGCCCTTGGTCCTGTGAATGCTTCTTTCCCCAGCGTATGGGTAAAATGAGATTGTGTGGGTAGGAGGAGGTACATCCTCATAGAATCAGGGTGGGGGGAGAATGAAAGAAAGCAGAAAGGAAAAGGGAATAACATTTGAAATGTAAATATATAAAATATCCAATAAATGTACAAAAGTAAAATTTAAATAAAAACCGGGAATTGATTTCCTTTGTTGTAATTCAAGCAACTAATAAAATAACAGGCTAGCACAAGTTTTTCATAAAATATGCAATTCAAAAGAATCAAGTGTAGTTTATAAGCCTCTGCATATGGATTGAACAACCCAGAGTCTGAGGAGGTAAAAGGCTTGGAGATCAGTCAGTTCTGGTTGTATCTTAAAAATCTAAACTGAAAAATATTCTTTTTTTTTTCTTAGTTAGGTCTTTATTACTGTAAAGAGATACCATGACCAAGGTACTTCTTATAAGAGACAAAATTATTAGGGCTGGCTTACAGTTTCAGAGGTTCAGTCAATTATCATCAGTCCAGGAAGCATGGCAGCATGTAGGCACAAATATTGCTGAAGAAGGAGCTAAGAGTTGTGTATCCTGATCTGAAGACACCTTGAAGAAAACTGTCTTTTCTTCAGGCAGCCAGGAAGAGTATCTCTTCAATATTGGGCACTGGGCAAAACTTCAAAACCCATCCCACAGTGATGCACTTCCTCCAACAAAGTCTTAATTACTTCTTCAACAAGGCCACACATCCTAACACTTCTATAGACTATCAGGAGAGGCTCAGGATTCTAGGAAACTTTTCAGAGAATGTCCCACAGTTTTTGTAGAGCTTACAATGGGTGAGCTCTAAGAGGCAAGGTCTCAAGAGACTTCTACTCAGGATTCCTTCTTGCAGCTGATATGTGTTTTCTTATCACTATTACATTGAGACATTAGCCCAACCTATTTGGCAGATTTCCTGCAGATCAACATAAAAATGGACTTTCATGAGTTAATGCTGCTTAGATGAATTAATGATTTTATTGATAATTTCTGACTTGATTCAAATAATTTTAGAAAGAATGCTTTATTTTATTTTATTTTATTTTATTTATTATTCTTTAATTGAGTCTTTATCCCCTTCCAGTCTGCCCTCTGACTGTTCTTTATCCCACAATTCCTCCCCTTCTATCCAAGATGTCCCCACCCCACCAGACTTCCCTACTCCCCCAGGCATCAAGTTTCTTGAGTGTTAGCTACATTTTCTTTCATTGAGTCCAGACCAGGCAGTCCTCTGCTATATATGTGTTTAGGGGGTATCACATCAGCTGATGTATGCTGCCTGGTTGGTGGCTCAGTGTCTAAGCAATCTTGAAGGTCCAGGTTAGTTGAGACTGCTGGTCTTCCTATAGGGTCACCCTCCTACTAAGCTTCTTCTAGTTTTCCCCTAATTAAACAACAGAAGCCACCAACTTGTGTCCATTGGTTGGTTATAAATATCTTCATCTGACCTTTCACCTGTTTTTTGGGCCTGTTGGAGGGCAGTCATGCTAGGCTCCTGTTTGTAAGCACACTATGGCATCAATAATAGTGTCAGGCCTTGGGGTTTCCCCTTGTGGTGCATCCCAATTTGGGCCTGTCACTGAAACTCCTTTCCCTCAGACTCTTCTCCATTTTTTTAAAATTTTTTAAGCATTTTTTTAAGGTTTGATACTCTGCATTAAGATCTTACTAGTTACAATGAGCAAAAAGTACATGCAAAACAGGATGTAACCCAAAATTAGTCAACATTTTCTTAGTGTGTAAGGATTGAGCCTAATTTTTTTTTGTTGAACTTCACACAGTTTGTAAGTTGTTTCTGGGGCAGTCCAAGCCTCTGGGGTTAGCATCCTACTATCAGTGACTGCATATTATGTCTGTTCTTTTGTGACTGGGTTATCTCACTCAGAATGATATTCTCTAGATGAAACCATTTTCTTGAGAATTTGGTTAAGTCATTGTTTCTGATAGCTGAGTAGTATTCCATTGTGTAAATGTACCACAACTTTTGTATCCATTCATCTACTGAAGAACATCTGGGTTCTTTCCAGCTTCTGGCTATTATAAATAGAGCTGCAATGAACATTGTGGTGCATGTATCTTTGCTGTATATTGGAGTGTCTCTGGGGTATATGCCCAGAAGTGGAATAGCTGGATCTTCAGGTAGTACTATGTCCAATTTTCTGAGGAATCACCAGACTGATTTCCAGAGTGGTTGTATCAGTTTACAACCCCACCAACAGTGGAGAAGTGTTCCTCTTTCTCCGCAACCTTGCCAGCATCTGCTGTCATCTGAGTTTTGGATCTTGGCCAATCTGACTGGTGTGAGGTGGAATCTCAGGGTTGTTTTGATTTGCATTTCCCTGATGGCTACGGATGTCAAGCACTTCCTTAGATGTTTCACAGTTATTCCATATTCCTCAATTGAGAATGTTGACAAATATTCTTACTACAGTTGTCACAATCTAAGACTAAAAATGCTATATACAAATTTTGAATATAAAAATTAACCTGAATAATAAAAATTGTGATGGAAGAATTGTCATAAGAAGATTATCATTCTTATGAAACTTCTTACAAAAAGAAAAGGGAAATATATGATTTTAATAAAATGAAATTTAACAAGTATTATCACTGTGTTTGTCTGTTGAGCTTTCACACATTTGATGAAATTTAGAAAAGGTAGATTAGGATTATTGCTGAAATGCAAATCTCAACAGATTTCACTGCTGCTTATCAATGTTCCACATCCAACAGGATTTCATCAGCTGAGTTTCTGTCTGCATCCATAGTTCTCCATGAACTAGTAAAACATGCACATTTTTGAAGTGCTTTGGCCCAATTTGTTAATTGATACATAGTGACTTATTTGTAGAAAACAATATGGTCATGTCATGTAAGAGAACTGAATAGTTTATGTACTTTGATCCAATAAACCTATCTTTTAGAATTATAGAGACAAAGATTGATACTTATAAATGCACATATCAAATTACTTAATAATAACTAAGTATTGAATATATTTTATATAGGAAAAATGAGAAAATATATAAAGATAAATTTTGAACCACCAGCCGGAAAGGCGGCTCGTACAGGCTGAGCTACTGTGACCTGGAACAGATCTTAGGAACTTCTGTTCCCACCCGGAGAGGACTTCAGGACGCAGAGCAGAGCCTGGCCCAACCACCAGCCGGAAAGACGGCTTGTAAAGGCTGAGCAACTGGTGAGTGGGAGACCTAGGCTGCGGGGGAGCAGAGGGATCTCTGCGGAGTGCACACAGAAAGGGCACCCCCTGCCCTGACCTGCCCTGTCCTCCCCGATCCAGTGACCGGGAACAGATCTTAGGAACTTCTGTTCCCACCCGGAGACGACTTCAGGGTACAGAGCAGAGCCTGGCCCAACCACCAGCCGGAAAGGCGGCTCGTACAGGCTGAGCAACTGGTGAGTGGGAGACCTAGGCTGCGGGGGAGCAGAGGGATCTCTGCGGAGTGCACACGGAAAGGGCACCCCCTGCCCTGACCTGCCCTGTCCTCCCCGATCCAGTGACCCGGAACAGATCTTAGGAACTTCTGTTCCCACCCGGAGACGACTTCAGGACGCAGAGCAGGGCCTGGCCCAACAGCCAGCCGGAAAGGTGGCTCGGAGAGGCTGAGCATCTGTGACCAGGAACAGATCATAATAACTTCTGTTCCCACCCGGGGGCGACTTCAGGACGCAGAGCAGAGCCTGTCCCAGCTGCCACCCGGAACCTGGGCTGCTGGGGAGTAGAGAGATCTCTGAGGAGTGCACACGGAAAGTGTACCAGGGACACAGACCAGATACAAGGGAAAGGCAAGAACATATCACTGACAACAAAATGGCAAGAGGAAAGAGAAAGAGTATATCCCAAGGAAACCAAGACAATCTAGCAACACCAGAACCCAGCTCTCCGATAGTAGCAAACATAGGAATTCCAAACACTCCAGAGAAAGAAGACACAGACCTGAAAACATGCCTCAAGATGCTGATAGAGTTACTTAAACAAGAAAGGGAGGAAAAGCAAAAAGATTCAGAAGCTTTTAAAGAAGAAACAAGAAAAACACTCAAAGAACTCAAAGAACGAGACGAAAACAGAACCAAAGAAATAAAGGAACGGAAGAGGGAAATTAAAACAGAAATTGACACAATAAAGAAAGCGCTAAAAGAGATAACCCTAGAGTCAGAACACCAAAAAAAAGAAATCAGGAGTCACAGAAGCGAGCATTTCCAACAGATTACAAGAGATCGAGGAGAGAATCTCAGGGGCAGAAGACAACATTGCAAACATAGACAAAACAGCCAGAGAAGATGCAAAAAACAAAAAGCTCCTAACCCAAAATGTCCAGGAAATACAAGACACAATGAGAAGACCGAACCTAAGGATAATAGGAATAGAAGAGGGAGAAGAGTATCAACTAAGAGGCACAGTAAATATCTTCAACAAAATCATAGAAGAAAACTTCCCTACCCTGAAGAATGAGATGACCACGAGCATAAAAGAAGCCTTCAGAACTCCAAATAGGTTGGACCAGAAAAGAAATACCTCCCGACACATAATAGTAAAAACATCAAGTGCCCAAAGTAAAGAAAGAATACTAAAAGCAGTAAGGGAAAAAGGTCAGGTAACATATAAAGGCAGACCAATCAGACTCACACCTGATTTCTCAACAGAGACTATGAAAGCTAGAAGAGCCTGGACAGACATCATGCACTCCTTAAGAGAGCACAAGTGCCAGCCCAAGCTGCTATACCCAGCAAAACTATCAATCACCATCGATGGAGAGACAAAGATATTTCAAGACAAATCAAAATTCACACAATATCTGACCACAAACCCAGCACTACAACGAATTATAGGTGGAAAACCCAATACAAGGAGGGAAAATACAGCCTAGTAAAAACAAGAAAACTCCTAAACAAGAAAACTAAAGAAAAAAACACAGACACAACTCAACCCAAAAAAGCAAAAATGGCAGGAAACAGAAACAATTATTTCTTGATATCTATTAACATAAATGGTCTCAACTCCCCAATAAAGAGACATAGACTATCAGACTGGATACATAAACAAAATCCAGCCTTTTGCTGCATATAGGAAACTTATCTCAGAGACAGAGACAGACACTATCTCAGAGTAAAAGGGTGGGAAAAAAACTTCCAAGCAAACAGCTCAAAGAAGCAAGCTGGAGTGGCTATTCTAATATCGAATAAAGTAAATTTCCCACCAAAAGTTATCAAAAAAGATAAAGAAGGACACTTTTTACTCATTACCGGGGAAATCTGTCAGGAGGAACTCTCAATCCTTAACATATATGCTCCAAATAAAAAATCACCCACATTCATAAAAGAAACTCTACTAAAGCTCAAAAAATACATTTCACCCCACACAATAATAGTGGGAGACTTTAACACCCCACTCTCACCAATGGACAGATCAGGGAAACAGAAACTGAACAAGGACACTGCAAAACTAGCAGAGACTTTGAACCAACTAGAATTAATAGATATATACAGAACATACTATCCTAAAGTAAAAGAATACACCTTCTTCTCACCACCCCATGGCACCTTCTCGAAAATTGACCACATAATTGGACACAGAACGAGCCTTCATCGATATAAGAAGATTGAAATACTCCCATGCATCCTCTCAGATCACCATGGTCTACGGCTGGTCTTTAACAACAACAAAGACAACAAAATGCCCACATACACATGGAAACTAAACAACACTCTGTTAAAGGATAGCAGGGTCAAAGAAGAAATAAAGAAAGAAATTAAGGATTTTCTAGAATTCAATGAAAACGAAAACACAACATACCCAAACCTATGGGATGCAATGAAAGCAGTATTGAGAGGAAAACTCATTGCCCTAAGTGCTACCAAGAAGAAACTGGAGAGAGCTCACATCAACAACCTGACAGCACAGCTAAAAGCACTAGAACAAAGGAAGCAGATATACACAAAAAGAGTAGACGGCAAGAAATAATCAAAATTAGGGCAGAAATAGACCAAATAGAAACAAAAAAAACCATTGAAAAAATCAACAAAACAAAGAGTTGGTTCTTTGAGAAAATCAACAAGATTGATAAACCCCTAGCCAGACTAACTAAAGGGCAAAGAGAGAGTATCCAAATTAACAAAATCAGAAAGGAAAGTGGTGACATAACAACTGAAACTAAGGAAATTCAAGAAATCATCAGATCCTACTACAAAAACTTATACTCCACAAAATTGGAAAATCTGGAGGAAATGGACAAATTCCTAGACAGATACAAGGTCCCAAAGTTGAACCAGGACCAAGTAAACCATCTAAATAACCCTATAACACCTAAAGAAATAGAAGAAGTCATCAAAAGCCTCCCAACCAAAAAAAGCCCAGGTCCAGACGGGTTCAGTGCAGAATTTTATCAGACATTTATTGGGGATATAACACCAATATTTGCCAAGCTATTCCAAAAGATAGAATCAGATGGAATATTACCCAACTCATTTTTTGAGGCTACAATAACCCTTGTACCTAAGCCACACAAAGACCCTACAAGGAAAGAGAACTTCAGACCAATCTCACTTATGAACATTGATGCAAAAATACTCAACAAAATCCTTGCAAACCGAATCCAAGAACATATCAAAACCATCATTCATCATGACCAAGTAGGCTTCATCCCTGGGATGCAGGGATGGTTTAACATAAGGAAATCCATCAATGTAATCCACCATATAAACAAACTCAAAGACCAAAATCACATGGTCATCTCACTAGATGCTGAGAAAGCATTCGACAAAATCCAACACCCCTTCATGTTAAAAGTCCTGGAAAGAACAGGAATCCAAGGCCCATATTTAAACATAATCAAAGCAATATACAGCAAACCAACAGCCAACATCAAACTTAATGGCGAGAAACTTGAAGCAATCCCACTAAAATCAGGGACTCGACAAGGCTGCCCACTCTCTCCCTACCTATTCAACATAGTACTGGAAGTCCTGGCTGGAGCAATTAGACAGCAAAAGGAGATCAAGGGGATACAAATCGGAAAGGAAGAGATAAAAACATCACTCTTTGCCGATGACATGATAGTGTACTTGAGTGACCCCAAAAATTCCACCAGAGAACTCCTACAGCTGATAAACAAGTTCAGCAAAGTGGCCGGATACAAAATTAACTCAAACAAATCAGTAGCCTTCCTATACTCAAAGGACAAACATGTGGAGAAAGAAATTAGGGAAAAGGTACCCTTCACAATAGTTACAAAAACTATGAAATACCTTGGTGTGACTCTAACTAAGGAAGTAAAGGACCTGTATGACAAGAACTTCAAACCTCTAAAGAAAGAAATTGAGGAGGATCTCAGAAAATGGAAAGATCTCCCATGCTCATGGATTGGAAAGATCAACATCTTAAAAATGGCCATCCTACCAAAAGCAATCTACAGATTCAATGCAATCCCCATCAAAATTCCAACCCAGTTCTTCATGGAATTGGAAAGATCAATGTGCAATTTCATATGGAATAACAAAAGACCTAGAATAGCGAAATCCATCCTCAACAACAAAAAAACATCTGCGGGAATCACTATCCCTGACCTCAAGCTATATTACAAGGCAATTGTGCTGAAAACTGCATGGTACTGGTACAGAAATAGGCAAGTGGATCAATGGAATAGAATAGAAGATCCAGAAATGAGCCCTCATGTATATGGTCACCTGATTTTTGACAAAGGAGCAGTAAACATTCAATGGAAAAAGGACAGCCTATTCAACAAATGGTGCTGGTCCAACTGGCACTCAACATGCAAAAGAATGAAAATAGACCCGTTCTTATCTCCTTGTACAAAGCTCAAGTGTAAGTGGATTAAAGATCTCCACATTAAACCAGATACACTGGAACTATTAGATGAGAAAGTAGGGAAAACCTTAGAACACATAGGCACAGGAGAAAATTTCCTGAACAAAACACCAATGGCTCAAGCTCTAAGGTCAAAGATTAACAAATGGGACTTAATGAGATTGCAAAGTTTCTGTAAGGCTAAAGACATCGTCAAGAAAACAAAACGGCAACCAACAGAATGGGAAAAGATCTTTACCAACACCACATCAGATAGAGGCCTAATATCCAAGGTGTACAAGGAACTCAAAAAGCTAGACACCAGAGAATCAAATAACCCTATTAAAAAATGGGGTACAGAGCTAAACAAATCATTTTCAGTTGAGGAACACCGAATGGCCGAGAAACATCTGAGGAAGTGCTCGACATCCTTAGCCATCAGGGAAATGCAAATCAAAACAACCCTACGATTCCACCTCACACCAGTCAGATTGGCCAAGATCCAAAACTCAGATGACAGCAGATGCTGGCGAGGCTGCGGAGAAATAGGAACACTTCTTCACTGTTGGTGGGGTTGCAAGCTAATACAACCACTCTGGAAATCTGTCTGGCGATACCTCAGAAAATTGGATATAGTACTACCTGAAGACCCAGCTATTCCACTTCTGGGCATATACCCCAGAGACACTTTAATACACAACAAAGATATATGCACCACAATGTTCATAGCGGCTCTATTTATTATAGCCAGAAGCTGGAAGGAACCCAGATGTCCTTCAGAAGTCGAATGGATACAAAAATTGTGGTACTTATACACAATGGAATACTACTCAGCCACCAGAAACAATGACTTAACCAAATTCTTAAGAAAATGGCTGCATCTAGAGAAGATCATCCTGAGTGAGATAACCCAGTCACAAAAGAACAGACATAATATGCAGTCACTGATAGTGGGATGCTAACCCCAGGGGCTTGCACTCCCCCAGAAACAACTCACAGACTGTATGACGTCCAAAAAATAAAGAAAACAAAAACTATACATATATTCACAAAACAAGAAGACTTTGACTATTTCCATGTTGCATTTTGTTTTGCATGTACTTTACGCTTATTGCAACTAGTATGTTTTCAATGCATACTGTCAAGCCCTTGAAAAAAATCAAGTACTGACTAAAAAACATATTCACATGGTTTTATGTAAAATTTATTTTAATGTCTGAAAAAACAGTACTGACAAAAATGTATAATTTTAAGCAAAAAATGTTTAAAATCTTTAAAAAAAAAGATAAATTTTAATATATATTGAAAACTATTTTAGGAAAAATTTAACTGTAAGATTATGTAAATTTATCTACTGATATCATATACATTTACCTCAACATGTATGTTAATAGACAAAATATTTTAACATAAAAATTAAAAATAAGTTGTTGACTTGAAATTATAACTTGTTGGTGGACCTAGGGCTATTGGTATTACTTTTGTGTTTTTATTTTTGTGATCTGTCTCTTCAAAATGTGTTAAAAAATATAGAGAGATTGTTTGTATGTCTGCATGTAAATTTGTTAGGAAGTAAATGTTAGTGAATCTATATTGAAAGGCTTTTACATTTTTATTAATTTGAAGGAATAACACTTTTAATATTAAAATACAAAGAAATGAGACAATGTACTTCCATAAGGACATGCTTATATAACACAGTTTGTCTACAGAAAAACAAAACAGTACTCTTCATTAACATTAGAGTTTGAAAAAATCCTAATGACTAAAATCTTTCATGTGTATAGTTAAAAAGTCAGAAACAACAGGGCAAAATGGTTCTATCCAGTGAATTTTTTACTCAACAAAATCTTCTTTACTACACCCTTTATGGTCTCATTTCTCAGACTATAAATAACAGGGTTGAAAGTTGGAGGGAGTACTGTGTAAAAAATAGATAATAAGAACTCTAAAGCAGTTGGAGAGTCTGGGGTAGGGTTTAAATATGCACAAAATCCTGTAGAAAGAAACAATGAAACAACAAAAAGGTGGGGAAGGCAAGTAGAAAAGACCTTAGACCTGCTTTCAGCAGAGGGCATCCTGAAAACTGTGCAGAATATATGGACATAGGAGATGACAATCCCCATAAAGCAGCCAAAGGACAAGGCAGACAGGAAATCCGCAACTCCAACTGTTACAAGGTAGTCATTAGAGCAGGAGAGCTTGAGCAACTGGGGGACATCACAGAAGAATTGGTGAATTATTTTGGCCCTACAGAATCTGATAGAGAATATACTTGCTACATACAGGGTTCCTGAAATGACACTGCTTAGCCACACAGCTGCCACAGCCCAGGTGCACTTTCTGGGACTCATGATGACCTCATAGTGCAGTGGAAGGCAAACAGCTACATAACGATCATATGACATCACTGTGAGAATGACCACCTCACCCCAGGCAAAACCTGTGAAGAAAAAAATCTGAAGCATGCACTGTCCATAGGAAATGTAGCCAGTTCCAGCTAGTGAACTATCAATATACTGGGGAACTGTGACAGAGAGGGATGAGATGTCCAGAATAGAAAGGTGCTTCAGAAAGTAATACATTGGAGACTGGAGCTGTGGGTCCACAGCTGTGATGGTGATAATTATAAAGTTACCCGCTGAGCCCAATAGGTATGTCACCAAGAAGAGCAAAGCATGCAAGATCTGCAGCTCACGGTTGTCAGAGAACCCCATGAGGAGAAATCCACTCATCGTGGTTGTATTTTTCACCATCATTTTGTGTTAGAAACTGTGGTAGGAGCTGTAGAATAAAATAATGTATTAAATGCAGTAGAGAGGCCCTAAGGCTTTGTTCATCAACATTTATTTCAATAATTACTCTATATACTCTTGTTATTATATATCTCTCTAGATATATTATCTATCTATTCATTTATCTATCATCTATTTATACTCTGCTTGTTTAGAAATTTAAGTGAGAGAAAATGTTTCTCATCTCCATAGATCTCACATTATTCACTCATAAAACAGTAGGTACAGGTGAATATACATGGGATCCATCACTGGTTCTCTCAAGGTATGTTATTGTTTTTGCCCCATGAAAAAAAGTGCTGATCCACTGCCATGGCTGAAACCCACTCACTTTTTCTAAGTCATCAATAAACAGGCAGTGTTGTACTGTGGATGAGAAGTTTTTGAATGTAGAATTGAATACCATTTTAGCTAATGAAATAGGCATTTATAAGAATTATGCTGGAAATTAACATATGTTTGGGTAACCGCTGAAAACAGCTATTTTCTCTTTTCAAACAAGACTGTTGTGACCACAAGAAGTTACTGGCCATTGTAGAATCAAATGTAAAAATTATAGTTTTATTTGCTCTTAAATTACCATGCAGGTATTATTGAAATCAAGAACAAAAACACTTGTGTAAGGGCACTATTCGAATTCCACTCTCAATTTAGATACCCCATTTCATTTTAAGTGTTTTAGAGATCAAGTGGTTTCTCTTTGAATTCTATTTTTATTTCACTGCAGCCTATACTACTAACCTCAGGTATAGCCATCAAACAGTTATTAGCACTTACCACAAGCAAAGACAATTGCAAAGACAGATGGTGATTTCTTGAGGCAGTTTAAGATGTGGAGGAAAATACCCACTAGCCAAAAAGAGACTGGAAATTTAAAGCTTTTTATGTTTCAGATAGAAGTCATGTCTTAGTTCATTATCCTTTGTTTTGATATATGAGGGATTAAAAATAAGCCATTATTCTTCCATTGCAAGGTGCATGTTGGTGTTTGATGGCTGATGAGATTTTAATGGAGTGTCCTGGATGGCTTCCTGAATGTTTTGGTTTTATTCATTAGTGTTTTGTTGCATAGAGTTTTACGCAACAAAAGAAACTATGCTCTGTCAGTCTTTTGAAGTCTTATGTCCTGTGAAATATCATCAGCTACTTTTTTGTATTTATCTAAAAGTTGTGTGCATACAAATGCAATCACAGAACAAAATTTGAGGTCATCCCTTTTAATCTTGAGACATTTTGCATTTGGTGGCATCTCTCTTGTAACAGGACAAACTCACTCTATCTCCTTCACACCTATTTTGCAAGAATAAACTTGATACCAAATAATTCCAAACCTAGATCTAATTACTTGGCAGGACAGCGTAATTTAATAGTATTTAAAGTGGTCTTAGATCCAACTATGACTTGAGAAAATGAGTCCCAGGACCTGTGGCAGCCATGTCTGAATTCAAACCAGTGTGTGCTTCACAGAAAGGTCCTTCATCTATAGGAAAATAAACCACTGTTAAATAAACTAGATAACTTTTGTGTCATCTGATACAACTTTTGCATTTGAAAGTCTCTTGTCTCCTGTTTTGTGTACCTCAGTCCTAACTTAAATCTTTCTAGAATATCCTCATACTGTTTGATTTCTTCAACACCTTATATACA
This sequence comes from Micromys minutus, assembly GCF_963924665.1. NCBI lineage: Eukaryota > Metazoa > Chordata > Mammalia > Rodentia > Muridae > Micromys > Micromys minutus. The sequence continues at coordinate 584,400 of NC_137960.1, read as the reverse complement.
CAACAGAAATCAGAGCAAATCAAAGATCTTCCTATGTTTCTCACAGTTTTCATCATTTCAGATTCTGTGCTTTTATAGTATTTTTATTTAATTTTAGTAAAACAATCAACATATTTATGGTTACTGTTTATCCTAAATTTTATATTTATTCATTTAAATTAACATTTAAATCTGACAAACAAAAACAGTTCATATAATATTAATGTTTTCACCTGAAAAAGCAGAGTTAAGAAAATTAATATTGATCATTCCTATATATGAAATAGGAGGCATATTTGAGCCTTTCCTAAAACAGGTCTCCCTTGATTCACACAGGAGTTTCATCAGCTTGGAGTTAAACAATTTAATAGGAAAAACTTGAGATTTATAATTTAAGTAACAATATCACTTTCGAGTTATAAAATTTACACGTATTAAAAACATACAGAAACAGTTACAATCACATTGAACTTTTCTACCTTGGGCTATCTTCCTTATTGACATCTGAGAGCTATGGAAGAATTGCTTTAACAATTTACAGAAGTGTCACATATTCAGGAATGTAACATGTTAACTTTTTTCATTCACTAGTTTTCTCACATGGTCCCTTATTATGTGTATATGAATTTTACAAACTAGTTTATTTTCAGTAAGGTGCCCTTGCTACCTTGTTATAATGAAAGCTTTGCTTTTCCAAACTAAGTTAGATTGTAAGGTTGTATTAGAATTTCTATAAAATATTGATCTTTCCTCATCCAAATTTTGGAAACTCACTCCAGGATGTCTTGTGCATGTAGCTCTCCAAGCTGATCAGTAATGTCTGGTAGTTCTTGTGCACAATTGCAGATTTTTAAACTTTATTATGTCTCTAGAGAACAATTGTGTGAGCTGTCTTCTTGCAGAGAGGGAATGGACTTGGAAATGTACTTCCTTTTGAAATGAAAGTTTGGAGTTAGACCAAGTTACTTCATTTACTTTGACCCTATGTCACATGAGACATGGAGTCACTAAAATTTCCACACAGCAGGTGAAAGATTTTGTGAGCTTGTGGTTTGGTTGTTCCCAGCTCAGTGATTTTTAGTCCTTATTAGAACTGTTAATCTCCCATAGATCTGATTAGAGATGGTGGTGACTTATGGTAATGACTTAGCCATTGCAAAAGGGGCAGCTGCTAGTCTGAATATCATAGATAGAGGGCTATTATGCAGCAAAACTGTGTATTTATGACACACACACACATAAGTATGTGTATTGCATATATAATAACAAAGTAATATATAAATTACAATAGAAAAAATAATGTAGGAATTTATACATTTGGCCATCATTGTTTATTCTAACAGCTAATATCAAAAGATTATAATTTATTAGTTAGACCAATGGAGGAAATCTAAATACAGAAATATTTCTTCTATTTGAAGTTTAGAGTTTGTGCTAAGGAATCGTCAGATACAGATGAGTGTTGAGTGTGGCCAAGTCGCAGCTGTTGCTACAGAAAAATCGTTTCTCTCTATTCAAATGTCCATTTCCTTTCTATGGAAAGAAACTGCTTCGGTTTATCACAAACAAAACTCAGGACTTCTTGAAAGTCACCAATACAAATGAAATTATAGGATTCTACCAAAAGCTTCCTGCATATTTGATGGGTTGCATTGTGTAAAGGTTTCTCAAATTTGAAGCATTATTAAGTTGTTGGTGGGTGATACTTTTTCTTTTTATGAAGAAAAATGAAGTTGAGGGACAAAAGGGGGTATAATATATATTTTTAATTACGATTTTTTTTAGTTGCTGGAGAACAACCTGAGCTCTACTACTAAGCAATATCTCTACAACTATTCACAGTTTGGTTTCATTTACTTGGTTTGTGTGTGTGTGTGTGTGTGTGTGTGTGTAATATGTAGGTGTTTTGTCTGCATGTGTGTAGCTGTATTCTATGTATGTGCCTGGGATCGCTGGAGCACAGAAAGTGTTTCAGAACTCCTGGAACTGGAGTTATAGAAGCTTGTGAGATGTCATGTGCATGATGGAAATCTCAGTTGAATTTTCTGGATAAACAGTGCTCCTAAACTCCAGACATCTCTCCCGTCCCCGCTATTAATATTTCAAGCAATGGTTTGATAGTAATGAAAACAAACATACCTTTGTAAAGAAAATAGATCTAACTTTTAATTTTGCTGTCTAAGTTTATATTATAATGTGTCTCTGGAAAATTATCAACTAGCATTTGAATTTTCACTTTTTTTCTAAATTTTCCTGCCATTTGTTTTTAAGGTAAAGCTATCATATAGCCACTGTTGACTTACACCCAGGAAAGACTTTTGGGCAGAGAAACAGTGATTACACAGAGGAAGATTTAATGTGGAGAAAATATTCTCATGTTTAGTACAGAGTTTCTGGAGATATTCCAACTATTTCCCAGATAAGAGTGAGTTCATAACTTACAGTTTGATTTTCACTGTAAGAAATTAAGCAAGCGTTCATTAATATGCATGTCATAATGCAGAGGTGTGTGAAAACCCACCAAGTTATTTGTGTGTGTGTGTGTGTGTGTGTGTGTGTGTGTGTGTGAAAACCCACCAGGTTATTCATGTGTATGTATGTGTAAATCATTTTCTTAGAAATCATTTCTATGAAAATATCCAATTTTTAGGTCAGTAACCTGTCCTCCTCTTCATGAATTTCAGAGACATTTTCTGTCTAATGCTGTCTCTCTTGTGTCGCTCTTTTATATCTCTTCTGCAAGGAACAAACAAAGTCCTATCTCCTGACAGGTTATTGGGTTTTGATTACAAGAAAATTTGTTTTTAAGGCCAAACAATTCCATTGCTCAGAAGTCTGTATGGAGAGAACTACCGGTTCACACTGTCATGGGCAGCCAACCCACTGTCTAATAAAAAAAAAAGCCTATTAATAAATTAGTTGTTTTGAGCTTCTGTTTTCATGGGCACATTTAAAAGCCACCTTGTCTCTTGTTTCCAGTGTTGGAATAATAATTTAATCTTTCTGGAATACTTTAGATTTATTGATCCCTTTAAAAGCTTATGCTGTGTGATAGAAAGCAGGAACCATAGCCATCAATCAAGTTTGCCACAAAATCTGTCTATTTTACATTTTGTTTTTAGTCTTTTTTCCTTGAGTTTAATAAGACGATAAACCAAATAATTATTGTAGTAGGTTTTTACATTGATTAATTTAAATTTTTATCATATTTTCCAAATTAAATAGTTGTCAATATGCTAACAGCCTAAAACTTTAATAACTCTGTGTGTTTTTTTACCACACAGATTTATGCAAGTGTTCTCAAGGGTAGATCTGACATTTTGTAGTTAATCTGTTCAATTCTAGTTTTTTTATATTTTGTATTTTCATACAACAAATCAGAACCATAAATAAGAACTGAGATTTGAGTTCCAATATGTAGCATTTTTTATTCACACAAGTTACACTTAAAGTCTATTAATATTTACAAAAGGCATGAAGAAAAAGGCCATCATCACACAATTACATCAAGCATTTATCCATCTCAATGTTGCTCTCCTTTACTCACAAGGGAGTGTTTGAAGTGAGTCAGTATGTCAAAGACTATAAAGGATCCTTGCTGAATTTGCTGAGAAGTTACCTTGAAGAGTCCTGCATTTCTGCCTGTTGGTCAGAAGAGGGCAGGATAGGACAGGAAATACTACCCCATTACCCCAATCACTGTCAGTTCTTCAGCACTATTGTTAGTTCATTCATTCATTCACTCACTCACTCACTCACTCACTCATTCATTCATTCATTCATTCATTCATTTACTGAAAACTTTTCCTTCTGAATCTTGTTGGTACCTCCCTTGGGACGATTTATTTCCCTTAATAATCTACACGACCTCATTTAATGTCAAACCTTAAGTACTGTTATAAAATCCTCCTTGCCATAGTAAAACTAGGTTTTTCTAAGAACTCACCTATCCAAACTGAGCTTTCACAGAAGGTTACTTGTTAATACCACTCTGAATTACCCTCTTAGCTTGTGCTAGGGGAACTATGAACAATGTTCTTGTCCCTTAACTTTGCAGGGTCAAAAGAGACTAAGGAAGGTGTTAGTCAGCCAGGGGCAGGGACATAGGTCTGCTGACTCCTTCCAGGGCTACAGGCCCTTCTGCTTAGGGAGCATACTAAACGAAAAAAAAAAAAACAGCGTTTTACCTTGTTCCGGACCCTGCATGCTGCAATAGCAGGTAGAATGTGCCAACTGTGCAATAAGGACATGACTGTTATGGAGTGGTTAATTTTTGTCTACTTGACACAGATTAGAATCATCTGGGAAGAGAATATCTCAACTGTAAAATTGTTTTTAACATATTTTACAGTAGGAACGCATTTGGGACATTTATTGATTAATGATTAATATGGGAGAGCCTAACTACTGTGGGCCGTACCATCCCTGGAAAAATGATCTTGGGTTATATAAAAAGACAAGCTTAGGGAGCTGTGGAAAGCAAGCCACTAAACAACATTTCTCTATTATAGCCTTTTTAGTTCCTGCTTCTAGGTTCCTGTCTTGAGTCCCTGCTTTGGCTTCTGTCAGTGATGGACTATAACATATAAGCTAAATAAATGCTTCATCATGATCCCTAAGTTGATTTTAGTATTATTTTATCAAAATAAAAAAAACTGAACTAATACATGGGGTAACTGACAACTTTCTGATTGAGGAAATTTCACATCAGGTACTATAGTCAAATACCCATAGTTTGGGAGTTCATAGACAATCTACTATTGTTTTTAATAAATGGCCATGATGTTAAATTGCTTTATATTTTGTTCATACCTGTAGACCTGGGCTGCTCTCAACCTTGTTCAGAGAAGCAGGTTTTTGGGTATTTTGGTTTTTGTTTGTTTGTTTGTTTTGTTTATCCCCTGTGGGTAGCAGGCAGTGGAGAAATGAATAACTTTTAAAAGTATAGAGAAGAGACTGAGCCATAAATAGGACATATATATTGATCTCACCTCAAGCTTAGTGGGACATCAGGGGATAGGAAGCAGGAAATATATAAGAGTCAGAAAACAGGGAGGGATGCCATGACATGCTGTCTTCTAGACATAACATGGCCACTATACTTGTGAAATCACAGTAGCTATGATTACTACACTGGAGCTACACAGATGAGCCCAGCCAAAAACTTACCATAAATGGAAAATGTCTGCTTCTCTCCATCATGGCCTTTGATCACTATGTGGCCATCTGCCAGCCTCTGTGTTATACAGTTATCATGCACTCCCATCTGTGACAACAGATGGCAGCTGTATCCTGGATAACTGGTTTCAGTAACTCCTTGGTGCAGACAGTGTTGACTTCTTTGTTACCACGTTGTGGCCAATACCAGGTAGAGAATTTCTTCTGTGAGGTACCTGCCATGCTTCAGTTATCATGTGTTGATACCTGGGTCAATGAGGTAGAGATGTATGCTGTAGTGGTTGTCATATATGTTATCTTCCTTGGGCTAATTCTTTTCTCTTACATCAATATTGTCAGAGCAGTCATAAAGGTACATTTTATCTGAATGTTAAAAGAAGGCATTTAACACATGGGTCTCATCTTCTGGCAGTCATCATGTTCTATGGCTCTGCCATCAGTGGATATGCATACATGGCACCCAAGAGCAGCTCAGCCAAACTGAAGGACAAGCTTTTGTCTCTCTTCTATGGATTAATAACCCCAATGCTGAACTCTCTTATCTATACCTTGAGGAACAAGGATGCCAAGGCATTAATGAATATGGTATTTGGAAGAGAGCAAGAGCATGGGTGGAACTTGGTTTAGGTAAAAGCAGATCTTATCACATTTCAGTCCTTGATTCCAAAGCAGGATTGCTTAGAGCCCTCATTTCTCCAGCCAGAGAATCAGAGTCTGATTTTGACTACTTGTTATTGATTATCTTGTCCCTTGATCTCACACAGCTGTCTCGTTGCTCTAGCTAAAACTTCAAGTACTACACTGAATAGGTATGGAGATAGTGGATGTGCTTGTCTTGATCCTGATTTTAGTGGAATTGTTTTGAGTCTCTCTCAATTTAGATTGTTGTTACCTATGGGCTTGGGGCATATTGATTTTATTATTTTGAAGTATGTTATTTGTATCCTGATCTATCCGGGACTTTTATCATAAAAAGATATTGGATTTTTGTCAAAGAGCTTTTCTTCATCTAATGAGACGATTCTGTGGGCTTTATATTTTATCTGTTTACATAATGGATTATATTAATTAGTTGATTTATGTATGTTGAACCATGTCTGCATCTCTGGGATGAAGCCAACTTGATAACAGTTGATAATTCTGATGTGTTCTTGAATAGAGTTTGCAACTATTTTGCTGAGAACTTTCTTATTCATTCATAAGGGATATTAGTCTGTAATTTCCTCATTTTGAAGAGTCTTTGTGTAAATCTAGCAGTAGTATAATAATGGGTTAAGAAAAATAATTAAAAAATGTTTCTTCTATTTCCATTTTGTGCAGTAATTTAATGAATATTGGCATTAGTTTTTTGAAGGTATCTGCTGTAATGTGCATTTTTGTTCTTAATTGTATTCATTAGAATCTTCTCTTTACATTTTTGGTTAATTTGGCTAAAAGTTCATCAATCTTGTTGGTTTTCTCAGAGAACTAATTCTTGCTTCATTGAATCCTTAAATTTATTTCCGTTTTATTTTTATTTCATTGATTCCAGCCCTGTGTTTCCTTGTTTGTTGTTGTTTACTATTTGGGTATTAGTGCTTTTCTAGAGATCTCAAGCATGTCATAAGTTGTAGATTCTCCTGTATTTTGATGTTTATTCCACTTCCCCAAGAAGGGCTGCCTACTAAGGTGACTTCATTAGAACCTTCTTCCCATTTTAATTAGTAAAATAAAGGTGAGCCTGGTCAAGGGAAGAGAAGATGGAGAAGGGACAGAAGGAGATCAAGCTGGAGCTGGAGAAGGATGAGCTGGATCCAGGTGGACTTAATTGGTGATAGGTAGTTATGCATATTTTATGGATTTTATAGGTCTTTTATCTTTGTCCATTGGATGTTATCTTATTGAATAGAGGGTTTGTGGATTGAAAATTGAATATATAAACCTGTATAAAAAGCTACCAGGCCTTCAAGTCATGTTTGTGTTAAGCGTTGGGGTAAAGAAGCATGTTGGGGTGGTAATTCCACCCAGGAGGGAGGCAGTATAGCAGGCCAGAGAACTTCCAGAGAGACAAACCATGCACAAAGTATGTGTGCTGGCTCCATACTAGAAGTAGCGCCTGAGGAGTGAGACTTTGGGGCCAATAAAGAGATAAGCAATCCATTTTTTAATATTTACTGCAACAATAAGTTTATCAACATGCAATTTCTTCAGGGTTTTTTGCTTGTTTGTTTTGTTGTCTGCTTTGTGCAGGTACTGTCTAATTAACAGGCAAAGTGATAAATCAGAGAACTATTTGACAGAATGAGTCAAAAATAAGATCCACCAACTCTTCTGAGAACAGACAGGAAAGAAGCTACTTAAGAGCAGTGAGAGAGAAAGGTAGCGGTGGTATGGTGTTTGTATGTATGACAGTATTACTGGGACACTTTCACAGAGGCAGGTTGCAGAGAGAATAAGCTAAACACAGGAAGACAGAGAAAGCCAGAGAATGAGACAGAAGATGAGAACATATTGACAAAGTTAGTATGAAACCAAGAAGAGGAATTAAGTCAGAAGTTGAGAGAATCTGGATTGAATCAGTCACCTTGGAAGATAAGATTTCATGGAGGCTAGAAACTGTGAGAACGGAGAATAAAATGCTCTGGGCTCAGCCCAAGTAATTTTTCCACACAGCTTGGGTACACTGCTCACCTTATCTCATCATCTGAGGAAATAAAAGTATAATTTGCATCTTCTATTTCATCTTACACTTCAAGATAAGAGACAGACATAAAGGGAAGCCATATCAGGAACTCAGATCTGGAACCTATAGACTGGAACTAAAACAAACCCCAGAAGCATGTTGCTTGCTGGCTTCCTTCTAGACTCATATTCAGGTATATTTCTTATAAATCAGGCTCATCTGCCTTTGAATGGTACCAACTATGTGCTCTTGGTCTTCCATCATAAAATCTGCCCATGAGCCAATATGACAGAGGTAACTTCTCTACTTAGGTTCCTTCTTCCCAGGTTTCTCTAGTTTGCTTAAAATTGACAAAAATTAACTAGCAAAAATATTATCCAGAATAAATAAAATTTAGGACAGAAACTATTCCTTAATAGTTTTGACACACACACACACACACACACACACACACACACACACACACATATATATATATATATATATATAGTTGATTATACCAAATGTCATCAAGGGACTATAGATGCACCTCAGCACTTAAGAGTGTATACTGCTCTCACATAGGACTTGAGTTTTGTTCACATTGTTCTCAGTGCACACATTGGACAATTCCAGTTCTAAACCAATAACTCTTTTGACTTCTGTACACATGTGCACATAAACACACAAATGCATTAATAAGGTAAAATAAGTATTTTAAATGGATAAATCAAAAACTGGAGAAACAATCCCAAAGACACAGTGAATGTCAACTATTCATATGTGAGCCCTCTATTTTTGGTCTGCTGATCTATTCTGCTTTTTGAATACTGAATATCAATTCCTAGGTCTTTTAGAAATTTTAAATCAGAAGTGAAATTTTTTTATTTTGTTTGAAATGTGCTTATCTATTAGGATCTTGGTATGGTTAATAATGTTGGCTGTGTAACAATATCTGGCATCTTGATATCAGATGGAAATATTCAATATTAGGTAATCTCTATTGTAAATGTAAATAAAGATACCAGCACATTAGCAATCTCACTATAAAAAGGAAAGTGCTGGACGCAGAGCGGAGCCTGGCCCAACCGCCAGCCAGAAAGGCGGCTCGTACAGGCTGAGCAACTGGGACCTGGAACAGATCTTAGGAACTTCTGTTTCCACCCAAAGACGACTTCAGGACACAGAGCGGAGCCTGGCCCAACTGCCAGTCGGAAAGGCGGCTCGTACAGGCTGAGCAACTGGGACCTGGAACAGATCTTAAGAACTTCTGTTCCCACCTGGAGAGGACTTCAGGACGCAGAGTGGAGCCTGGCCCAACTGCCAGCCGGAAAGGCGGCTAGTACAGGCTGAGCAACTGGTGAGTGGGAGACCTAGGCTGCGGTGGAGCAGAGGGATCTCTGCGGAGTGCACACAGAAAGGGCACCCCCGGCCCTAACCTGCGCTGTCCTCCCCGATCCAGTGACCGGGAACAGATCTTAGGAACTTCTGTTCCCACCCAGAGACTACTTCAGGACACAGAGCAGAGCCTGGCCCAACAGCCAGCCGGAAAGGCGGCTCGTACAGGCTGAAAAACTGGGACCGGGAACAGATCTTAGGAACTTCTGTTCCTACCCGGAGACAACTTCAGGACGCAGAGCGGAGCCTGGCCCACCTGCCAGCCGGAAAGGTGGCTCGGAGAGGCTGAGCTCTGTGACCAGGAACAGATCTTAGGAACGTCTGTTCCCACCCGGAGGCGACTTCAGTACGCAGAGCGGAGCCTGGCCCAGCTGCCACCCGGAACCTGGGCTGCCGGGGAGTAGAGAGATCTCTGCGGAGTGCACACAGAAAGTGTACCAGGAACACAGACCAGATACAAGGGAAAGGCAAGAACATATCACTGACAACAAAATGGCAAGAGGAAAGATAAAGCGTATATCCCAAGGAAACCAAGACAATCTAGCAACACCAGAACTCAGCTCTCCGATAGTAGCAAACATCGGAATTCCAAACACTCCAGAGAAAGAAGACACAGACCTGAAAACATGCCTCAAGACGCTGATAGAGTTACTTAAACAAGAAAGGGAGGAAAAGCAAAAAGATTCAGAAGCTTTTAAAGAAGAAACAAGAAAAACACTCAAAGAACTCAAAAACGAGACGAAAACAGAACCAAAGAAATAAAGGAACGGAAGAGGGAAATTAAAACAGAAATTGACACAATAAAGAAAGCGCTAAAAGAGATAACCCTAGAGTCAGAACACCAAAAAAAGAAATCAGGAGTCACAGAAGCAAGCATTTCCAACAGATTACAAGAGATCGAGGAGAGAATCTCGGGGGCAGAAGACAACATTGCAAACATAGACAAAACAGCCAGAGAAGATGCAAAAAACAAAAAGCTCCTAACCCAAAATGTCCAGGAAATACAAGACACAATGAGAAGACTGAACCTAAGGATAATAGGAATAGAAGAGGGAGAAGAGTATCAACTAAGAGGCACAGTAAATATCTTCAACAAAATCGTAGAAGAAAACTTCCCTACCCTCAAGAATGAGATGACCACGAGCATAAAAGAAGCCTTCAGAACTCCAAATAGGTTGGACCAGAAAAGAAATACCTCCCGACACATAATAGTAAAAACATCAAGTGCCCAAAGTAAAGAAAGAATACTAAAAGCAGTAAGGGAAAAAAGTCATGTAACATATAAAGGCAGACCAATCAGACTCACACCCGATTTCTCAACAGAGACTATGAAAGCTAGAAGAGCCTGGACAGACATCATGCACTCCTTAAGAGAGCACAAGTGCCAGCCCAAGCTGCTATACCCAGCAAAACTATCAATCACCATCGATGGAGAGACAAAGATATTTCAAGACAAATCAAAATTTACACAATATCTGACCACAAACCCAGCACTACAACGAATTATAGGTGGAAAACCCAATACAAGGAGGGAAAATACAGCCTAGTATAAACAAGAAAACTCCTAAACAAGAAAACTAAAAGAAGAAAGAAACACAGACAAAACTCAACCCAAAAAAGCAAAAATGGCAGGAAACAGAAACACTTATTCCTTGATATCTATTAACATAAATGGTCTCAACTCCCCAATAAAGAGACATAGACTATCAGACTGGATACATAAACAATATCCAGCCTTTTGCTGCATACAGGAAACTCATCTCAGAGACAGAGACAGACACTATCTCAGAGTAAAAGGGTGGGAAAAAAAACTGCCAAGCAAACAGCTCCAAGAAGCAAGCTGGAGTGGCTATTCTAATATCAAATAAAGTAAATTTCCAACCAAAAGTTATCAAAAAAGATAAGGAAGAACACTTTTTACTCATTACCAGGGACATTTGTCAGGAGGAACTCTCATTCCTTAACATATATGCTCCAAATAAAAAATCACCCACATTCATAAAAGAAACTCTACTAAAGCTCAAAAAATACATTTCACCCCACACAATAATAGTGGGAGACTTTAACACCCCACTCTCACCAATGGACAGATCAGGGAAACAGAAACTGAACAAGGACACTGCAAAACTAGCAGAGACTTTGAACCAACTAGAATTAATAGATATATACAGAACATACTATCCTAAAGTAAAAGAATACACCTTCTTCTCACCACCCCATGGCACCTTCTCGAAAATTGACCACATAATTGGACACAGAACGAGCCTTCATCGATATAAGAAGATTGAAATACTCCCATGCATCCTCTCAGATCACCATGGTCTACGGCTGGTCTTTAACAACAACAAAGACAACAAAATGCCCACATACACATGGAAACTAAACAACACTCTGTTAAAGGATAGCAGGGTCAAAGAAGAAATAAAGAAAGAAATTAAGGATTTTCTAGAATTCAATGAAAACGAAAACACAACATACCCAAACCTATGGGATGCAATGAAAGCAGTATTGAGAGGAAAACTCATTGCCCTAAGTGCTACCAAGAAGAAACTGGAGAGAGCTCACATCAGCAACCTGACAGCACAGCTAAAAGCCCTAGAACAAAAGGAAGCAGATATACCCAAAAAGAGTAGACGGCAAGAAATAATCAAAATTAGGGCAGAAATAGACCAAATAGAAACAAAAAAAAACCATTGAAATAATCAACAAAACAAAGAGTTGGTTCTTTGAGAAAATCAACAAGATTGATAAACCCCTAGCCAGACTAACTAAAGGGCAAAGAGAGAGTATCCAAATTAACAAAATCAGAAAGGAAAGTGGTGACATAACAACTGAAACTAAGGAAATTCAAGAAATCATCAGATCCTACTACAAAAACTTATACTTTACAAAATTGGAAAATCTGGAGGAAATGGACGAATTCCTAGACAGATACAAGGTCCCAAAGTTGAACCAGGACAAAGTAAACCATCTAAATAACCCTATAACACCTAAAGAAATAGAAGAAGTCATCAAAAGCCTCCCAACCAAAAAAAAGCCCAGTTCCAGACGGGTTCAGTGCAGAATTTTATCAGACATTTATTGGGGATATAACACCAATATTCGCCAAACTATTCCAAAAGATAGAATCAGATGGAATATTACCCAACTCATTTTTTGAGGCTACAATAACCCTCGTACCTAAGCCACACAAAGACCCTACAAGGAAAGAGAACTTCAGACCAATCTCACTTATGAACATTGATGAAAAAATACTCAACAAAATCCTTGCAAACCGAATCCAAGAACATATCAAAACCATCATTCATCATGACCAAGTAGGCTTCATCCCTGGGATGCAGGGATGGTTTAACATAAGGAAATCCATCAATGTAATCCACCGTATAAACAAACTTAAAGACCAAAGTCACATGGTCATCTCACTAGACACTGAGAAAGCATTCGACAAAATCCAACACCCCTTCATGTTAAAAGTCCTGGAAAGAACAGGAATCCAAGGCCCATATTTAAACATAATCAAAGCAATATACAGCAAACCAACAGCCAACATCAAACTTAATGGCGAGAAACTTGAAGCAATCCCACTAAAATCAGGGACTCGACAAGGCTGCCCACTCTCTCCCTACCTTTTCAGCATAGTACTGGAAGTCCTGGCTGGAGCAATTAGACAGCAAAAGGAGATCAAGGGGATACAAATCGGAAAGGAAGAGATAAAAACATCACTCTTTGCAGATGACATGATAGTGTACTTGAGTGACCTCAAAAATTCCACCAGAGAACTCCTACAGCTGATAAACAAGTTCAGCAAAGTGGCCGGATACAAAATTAACTCAAACAAATCAGTAGCCTTCCTATACTCAAAGGACAAACATGTGGAGAAAGAAATTAGGGAAAAGGTACCCTTCACAATCGTTACAAAAACTATGAAATACATTGGTGTGACTCTAACTAAGCAAGTGAAGGACCTGTATGACAAGAACTTCAAACCTCTAAAGAAAGAAATTGAGGAGGATCTCAGAAAATGGAAAGATCTCCCATGCTCATGGATTGGAAAGATCAACATCTTAAAAATGGCCATCCTACCAAAAGCAATCTACAGATTCAATGCAATCCCCCATCAAAATTCCAACCCAGTTCTTCATGGAATTGGAAAGATCAATGTGCAATTTCATATGGAATAACAAAAGACCTAGAATAGCGAAATCCATCCTCAACAACAAAAAAACATCTGCGGGAATCACTATCCCTGACCTCAAGCTATATTACAAGGCAATTGTGCTGAAAACTGCATGGTACTGGTACAGAAATAGGCAAGTGGATCAATGGAATAGAATAGAAGATCCAGAAATGAGCCTTCATGTATATGGTCACCTGATTTTTGACAAAGGAGCAGTAAACATTCAATGGAAAAATGACAGCCTATTCAACAAATGGTGCTGGTCCAACTGGCACTCAACGTGCAAAAGAATGAAAATAGACTCGTTCTTATCTCCTTGTACAAAGCTCAAGTGTAAGTGGATTAAAGATCTCCACATTAAACCAGATACACTGGAACTATTAGATGAGAAAGTAGGGAAAACCTTAGAACACATAGGCACAGGGGAAAATTTCCTGAACAAAACACCAATGGCTCAAGCTCTAAGGTCAACGATTAACAAATGGGACTTAATGAGATTGCAAAGTTTCTGTAAGGCTAAGGACATCGTCAAGAAAACAAAACGGCAACCAACAGAATGGGAAAAGATCTTTACCAACACCACATCAGATAGAAGCCTAATATCCAAGGTGTACAAGGAACTCAAAAAGCTAGACACCAGAGAATCAAATAACCCTATTAAAAAATGGGGTACAGAGCTAAACAAATCATTTTCAGTTGAGGAACCCCGAATGGCCGAAAAACATCTGAGGAAGTGCTCAACATCCTTAGCCATCAGGGAAATGCAAATCAAAACAACCCTACGATTCCACCTCACACCAGTCAGATTGGCCAAGATCCAAAACTCAGATGACAGCAGATGCTGTCGAGGCTGCGGAGAAAGAGGAACACTTCTCTACTGTTGGTGGGGTTGCAAGGTAATACAACCACTCTGGAAATCTGTCTGGTGATACCTCAGAAAATTGGATATAGTACTACCTGAAGACCCAGCTATTCCACTTCTGGGCATATACCCCAGAGACACTTTAATACACAACAAAGATATATGCACCACAATGTTCATAGTGGCTCTATTTATAATAGCCAGAAGCTGGAAGGAACCCAGATGTCCTTCAGAAGACGAATGGATACAAAAATTGTGATACATATACACAATGGAATACTACTCAGCCACCAGAAACAATGACTTAACCAAATTCTTAAGAAAATGGCTGCATCTAGAGAAGATCATCCTGAGTGAGATAACCTAGTCACAAAAGAACAGACATAATATGCAGTCACTGATAGTGGGATGCTAACCCCAGAGGCTTGCACTCCCCCAGAAACAACTCACAGACTGTATGTAGTCCAAGAAATAAAGAAAACAAAAAATATGCATATATTCACAAAACAAGAAGACTTTGACTATTTCCATGTTGCATTTTGTTTTGCATGTACTTTAAGCTTATTGCAACTAGTACATTTTCAATGCATACTGTCAAGCCCTTGAAAAAAATCAAGTACTGACTAAAAAACATATTCACATGGTTTTATGTACAATTTATTTTAATGTCTGAAAAAACAGTACTGACAAAAATGTATAATTTTAAGCAAAAAATGTTTAAAATCTTTAAAAAAAAAGAAGTTGAAATGGTGACATTTGAAAAAGTATGTGGAATTGACATTATATTACCTGAAATAAACTACATTCAGAAAAAAAAATTGCTATGAAAATTACTTCGATCAATTTCAGTAATCAAGCATAATTTTTAATGTTATTAATTAATTATTTAATATTTGAATGTTAATAAGACAAAATTTAAAATAATTGGTGTGACTTTTTGATTTAAGTTCAGATGGTTTTGAGAAACCACATTTTTTTCTGTTTGCTCAACCTATAATTTTATAAGTTTTTTTCAACCTCTTGCTTGCTTAGCCTAAGTATAAAAAAAGAATAGAACATGATTTCACACTATTTAAACACTTAAAGAGTTTTCTAAAACTAACTAGAGAAGGCTGAATCTGAGAACCTCAGAATTTATAAATTTTATAGTTGCAATTTCTCTTGAGTACATATTTTATTAAAACAAAAAATATCTATAGGAAATAATGGTGTAGTAGATCACTTTTTGTCTTAGTTAGGGTTTTACTACTGTGAATAGACACCATGATCAAGACAACTCTTATAAATGATAACATTTAGTTGGAACTGGCTTACAGGTTCAGAGGGTCGGTTAATTGTCATCAAGGCAGGAACATGGCAGCATCCAGGGAGGCATGGTGCAGGAGGAGACAAGAGTTCTACATCTTCATCTGAAGGCTGCTAGCAGAATACTGATATACAGGCAGCTAGGATGAGGGTCTTAGGGCCTACACCCACAGTGACACACCTACTCCAACAGGACCTCAACTTCTCTAACAAAGCCACACCTCCTAATAGTGCCACTCTCTGGGCTGAGCATATACAAATCATCACATTCCACTCCCTGCCCTTCATAGGCTAGTTCGAACATGAGTCTATGGGGGTATACATAGCCATAGCATAATAAAAAAGTACATTCAGTCCAATTTCCAGGGTCTAGTTACTCTATAGCATTCTCAATGATGTTAAATGTCCAAAGTCAAAGTCTCTTTTGAGATTTATCTAATCACTTAACTAAAATTTCCAAGGCAAGACACAAAATCAACTGGACAAACTCTAAACATTCCATCTCTGATGTCAAAGTGGTCTTCAAATCTCCACTCCTTTTTTATCTTTGTTGACTGCAACAAACTTCTTTCTCCTGGGCTGGTTCAACTTCCTGTTAGGAGCTTTTCTCAGCAGATATCCTACTGCTCTGGCACCTTTAGCATCTTTGAGTCTCCAAGACAACTCAATTGTTACACCTTCTTTCAATGTCTGGGTTGCTCTCATAATCCTCTGGGATACTCCAAAGGTTGGCATCACTTCTCCAGATCTGCCCTCTGTAGAACTCTAAGCTCAGATTGAGCCACGCCACTGCTGCTGCTGTTCTTGGGGATCATTCCATTGCACTGGCATCTCCAATTCACTGGGGTCTTCCATTACAACTAGGCTTTGCCAATAGTCTCTTTTCCTGGTGCCAAGCTTCAGCTCCTTTGCATGACCCCTTAAGTCCTGGGCCACCAACTACAACTGAGGCTGCACTTTCACCAGTGACCTTCCATGGCTTTTCACAGTGCCTAGCCTCAACTGCTCTTTATGACCCCTTCATGCCTTCAAAACCAA
The DNA here is from genome assembly GCF_963924665.1 of Micromys minutus. NCBI lineage: Eukaryota > Metazoa > Chordata > Mammalia > Rodentia > Muridae > Micromys > Micromys minutus. Next base: position 567,822 of record NC_137960.1, on the reverse strand, counting down.
TACCACCTGAGTGACTCTTACACATTACCAAGTCCAGCCACAGCAACAACCACAATCTTGGCTATCTCTGCAATACAGCTTCTTTGTGCTCTCAGAAAACATTTCCCAGATTTCACCTCAATGATGCTCTTAATCACCACTAATTTCTTAACTCCATTTAAACAGCATCAATTGTCAGAATAGTCTCCTTCTCTTCTTGACTATAAAGCCAGAGCCAAATGACCAAAACTACTGTGTTTTGCTCTTCCTGAGGCTGGAATTTGGCCCCCTTGTTATATTGCATTATCACCAGCTTTCTGTTTTCCATCTCCTTCATTGCCTAAGTTTAGCTGTCCTAGAACTTGCTCTGTAGATTGAGTTTGAACTTATTTGCAAGCCTGTCTCTTTGTATTAAAGGTATATATCACTATGCCTGGACTTAAACTTTTCTTCCCCTGGAACTTGCTCTGCCCCAGGCTAGCGTTGAACTCAGAAATCTGCTTGGCTTTATTTCCTGATGTGTTCCACCATGACTGGATATAAATTTAGCTGGGTAGGATCTTGCCCCACTCCATTACTCTGCTTTCTCTTAGAACACAAAATTAGGCTCCATTTCACTTCCTGGTGCCCTGTTAATACTTGAACCATATATTTTATATTTCTCCTTTCCCAGCTTACTATGCTTTGTCAAAATGCTCTTCAAAAGACATAACCAGAGAACAAAGTTTATGATGGGCATTTCTGAGACTTCCTTAGTCAATCTGAGTCTCTTCACCTTAGCCTCAGGCAGACTCTTCAGACTAGGGCAAAAAGTAGCCACATTCTTCACCAAAACACTATAAAACAGTCTCTAGGCCATATATTCTCTATTGAACTGCTTGGGCCAGGCCCACACAACTAAAATCACTCACAGTAACAAAGTCTTCCATATTCTTACTAGGATAGCCCATTAACTCTCATTTAAAATACCCTACTGCTTTCCAAATTCAAAGTCCCCAAATTCACATTCTTTCAAACAAATGCATGGTCAGGCCTAACATAGCAATACACTACTCCCAGTATCAACTTCTGTCTTAGTTAGGGTTTTACTGCTGTGAATGGACACCATGACCAAGACAACTCTTATAAATGACAACATTTAATTGGGACTGGCTTACAAGTTCAGAGGGTCAGTCCATTGTCATCAAGGCAGGGACATGGCAGCATCCAGGCAGGCATGGTTCAGGAGAAGATAAGAATTACATCTTTATCTGAAGGCTGCTAGCATAATACTGACTTACAGGCAGCTAGGGAGGGTCTTATGGCACATACCCACAGTGAAACACCTACTCCAACAGGGCCACACATTCTCTAATAAGGCCCTTCTTCCTAAGAGTGCCACTCCCTGGGCTGAGCATATATAAATCATTACACCTTTGTTACCCCAGTTTCTTTTCTCTGATAGGGACAAATATTGTGCTTAAGATAGTTATTTATCTTTAAATTTTTGGTATGATGGGGAAGGGTGGTGATGTTTATCATTAGTGAGATTAACCATACTACAAACACAAAGGCACAGAGAAGATTCCATTAAAAATCATAAGAACAAATAACTCAGAATTGCTCAATTCTACATCTTCCATAGGAAAATGTATTTTCTACAGACATTAGAATATTCCAAGAGACACACATATGCACAAGTGTGCACACACTCATGCACATACACACACACACACACACACACACACACACACACAAACACATATAAAAACACATTCCAAATGGATTAGGCTCAAATTTCATGTTTGGTTTTGCCTGGAATCAATTAGATTTCTAAGATCACATGATAAAAATCACCTAATATTCTGAATACAGAAATCAAAACTCAGAAATCATCATCCAATGGAAATACTTACATATAGAAACTTGAAATTTTAGGGAAATTCTTACTTAGCAAAAGTACCGGATGTAAAAAATCAATAAAACTCCATTATGAGACCCACTAGAGCAGACCAGGGAAGGAGAACGAACCCAGGCCTGTATTTTAGACTAGGGAATTACCAGGCAACATTAGTCCAAGGACATAGGGGACCCTTTTTCACTGGGTCCACAAAAACACACCATAACAGAATGCCTCAAAGACTTCTAGCTAACTGTGAACACACTTTATCTTTATGCAAAAGAGATAAACCAATAGACGTACTTAATCAAATAAGAAATAGAATTCTTAATAAAAGAGTGACCACTTACAAAGAAAAGAATGCAGGAGTCTTGACATCAGCAAATGTTTTCAGTTTATTAGATAATTGTCAGGTCTAGATGGGACTTCTCTTGAGTAGGATAATTAGGGACGTGGTTTTCTTGCTTGTATCGCTCCAGAGAGGCCTGTGAGTATAGTTCTGTAGCATCTATGTCAGGGTGACCCTAGATAATTCATCTGGATCAGCACCTTCATCATTATGAGGACAGACAGAACTACAACACTACCTGGAAAGAATTGTCTTTCCAGTGCTGTTATCTTTTCTCACCAGCCTCTTCAATGCTCCCTTTACATCTTTGTTTCTTAAAGTGTAAATGAGGGGGTTTAGAGTAGGAATAACCACGGTATACAAAAGGGTGATAAACTTCCCCTGACTCTGTGCATATGAGCTGTTGGGATGGATATAGATTGCAGTGCTTGTGCCATAAAATAGTACTACTACCAGCAGGTGGGATCCACACGTTCCAAGAGCTTTACCCCAGGTTAGACCTGACTTTAACCTCATCAGTGCTTGGGCAATGTACCCATATGATACCAAGATGAGTGTCAGGGGGAGGAGGAGCAGCACCAAAGAAGCCATGAACAGCTGCACTTCATTGGCATGAATGTCTACACATGCTAACTTGATCATGGCAGGAACTTCACAGATGAAGTGATAAATCTTGTGGTTCCCACAGCGAGGCAGGCGGAGGGTGATGGTGCCCTGAATCAGTGTATTGCCCACCCCACTCAGCCATGCTATTCCTGCAAGAGACTGGCAGAGGCGTGGGTGCATAACTGTTGCATAGTGAAGTGGTCGGCAAACAGCAGCATAGCGATCAAATGCCATAACTGCGAGAAGGACACATTCAGTGGACCCCAGAGCCAGAGACACATAAAGCTGAATAGCGCAGCCTGTGGCGGTAATTGTCTTGGCTGGACCATGGAGGTTCCACAGCAGCTGAGGAACAATGCTGGTGGAAAAGCAAATGTCAACGAAAGAGAGGTTGGTAAGGAAATAGTACATGGGCGTTTGGAGAGCAGAATCCAGACAGGAAACGAGGATGATCGCTGTGTTGCCTACCAGTGTCAGGAGGTAGGAGATCAGCACCACCACAAACAGTATCTTTTCAAGTTGTGGCTGATCAGAGAAACCAACCAGGATGAAATCACCACCAGAGGTCTTGTTAATTGTCATCACTCTACTCACAAAAAGGAGGGTGACAGGTGAAGAAATATATGTTAGATAAAGAGGAATGTAATGGGATCAGAAATCCCCTTGAGAAATGTGGACCCTAAAGGTGGAAGGTGGTAGTTGTTCTATATAGGAGAGGGGGGCGATGGAGAGATAGATAGATAGATAGATAGATAGATAGATAGATAGATAGATAGATAGATAGAGAGAGAGAGAGAGAGAGAGAGAGAGAGAGAGGAGAAAGGAGTGAGAGAAGAAAGGAGGGAGCGAGGAGGTTAATGGGGAGAAAAAGAAGAAAAGGAAGAAGGAAGAAGGAAGAAAAGAAGAATGGAAAGAGGAGATGAGGAGATGAGGAAGAGAGAGAAGAGGAAAGGAGGAAGAAGAAAAAGGAATAAGAAAGGAGGAGGAGAAGAAAGGAGAGAGAGGAAAGAGAGAGATGGAGGGAGGGAGGGATGGAAAGAGGGAGAAGGAGAGGGAGAGAGTGGGAGAAAGAGAGGAAGAAAGTTCCAGGAGGAAAGTCAAAGAATACAGAGTGCACTGAGAACTGTTAAGGGTACATAGCTACACATAGAACTACAAACAACAAAGGAATAAGAGTGTGAGAAAAAGTCTTACCCAGGGAAGTGGTCACCAGTTGGTTAAGCAATCCCAAATGGTCAGTCCTAAAAACAGACTGAGCAGGATACACACATATACACACATTCTTAAATCTAACAATTAATAAAAAAAATGCTTTCACTAGCTCTCCTTATAGACTTGTGTTTTATAAACTATTTTCTTTATTTTTTGTGGCTTCATAATGTACAAGCAATAGAGAATATGTGGAATGAATCTCTTACTTTATTTAGATTTTTTATGTTTTTGTATATTCATTGTACATGGTACTATGCTACATAATGTTGTTTTCATAGAAGAGTATATTGTATCTCAAGCAAAACCCTTAATTTCATATCTCATTTGATTTTTATCAAAGACTTTCTATGACTATTCTAGATAGAAAAACTTATAGGTGATCACTTATCTTTTGGCTATAACTCTTCAGTACTTGACCTCTTGGCCATACAAATAGTATAAAAGTAGGACATTAACCAATGTAAAATAATTTCTAAAAAATAATCAACTTCACACACTATCAGTTAATTCAATTCTGTAGAATTTTTATCCTCCTTTCTGGTTTTGGAATGATATTCCACTTATGTTACTTCTTACCAAATAAAGTTTTAGCTTCTTTATTCATCTTGTGTCTCTTTCTAATGTTATTTCAGTTATACCTACCAACTTCTGTCCACATGTCAGTACCTATTTCCAGATGGAGATCACCCATGTAGCGCTGTCAGTCACTGAGCATCCCTCCTGAAACCCTCAGTCGCTTTGTAACCAGGTAAATTTACATACAAGCCCATTTCACAAAGCAGACTGTATGTCCTAAAAGAAGAGAAAAATGCTTAGTGAGTATAATTTTTAAAAATCTCTTTTCTATTATCTAAAATGAATGATACTTTTTAAACAACAGAATAGACATAAATGTACTTTAATAGGTTGATATCCTTACTATATTATTAAATTCTTATTCTCTCTACTTCTTATTCTCTCTAATTTCTTCTCTTAAATAGCAAATGTTGTTTAAAGTATCTTTTAAATATGTAGAATGGTAAAATAATGTTTCTTAAATCATTCTATTCAAAGCTAACATATACATATGATAATATATATTCACATTTATTGAAAAAATAAACTTACAAAGTGAAATTTTCAATTTGATTTGTAAATATTGAAGAATGTGGATAACACTGTCAAAATTGCTACTCTAATTTCTCTCTAACAGAATCCACATATGAAATCCATCCCTGGATTTTCCATGCCATTCATACATATATATTGAAAAAATGTGTTTATTTCCTAACTTTGTGCTCTCCATATTGTTTAGTCAAGGTACCTGAATGGACTTTGAAATAGTGTGAAACCATATTTTAATATTATAATGCTGTAAAATAAAATTTCCCAGATATGTTAGGGTAGCTACTACTATAAATTGTATTTTCAAATGTTTTTCTCAGCTATAGTCATTCTGTCAAAAAGTATTTAATTCAACATTGTTAAGATAGTAGAAGGCATAAACATCTTAATTTACTCATATTTTAAATGTAAGTATTTAATATGAATGTTATGTTTTAAATTCTCTATAGCTTGAAAAGACACAATGTTTCAAAGTCAAGGGAACATAAATAGTTGCCACACTTGTACATGAGTGCAAAAAAGAATAAACTCTCTCCTCAGTACCACACATATTCAACACTATTGCTGTATCAGAAAGAACATCATGTTTTTAGTTCTTCAGAAGACTGTAAACTTGGAAAGAATTTAAGAAAATCTAAGTCATAGGGAAATCCTTCCAAATAAAAACGTAGTCCCTTTTTGTTTATTTAGCTTCACATTTTTCTCATTGTTGAATGTGTGTTCTTCAAATATAAAGTAACTATAAAATATGAGTTATTTCAAATCCAATTTTATAGTGAAATCTAATTTACTATACCAATCAAAAATACTTTAAATTCTTAGCATAATAAAAGACATGTGAATTATTTAACTGAATCATTTAAAGAATATTGACTTGGCAGTTGATAAAAATAATATTGATCTCTTAGCTAGAGAGTTTGAAGTATAGAGAGATGAGCAAAAGAAAAATGTATGGTTCTTATTTCCTCACCTCTGAAATTTTTGTCCCCTCATTTTTTCAATTATTTCCCTAGGTGGAGAAGTTAATGAGAACCAGAAATAATAGATTCTGAAAATGAATCTTAGAATCCTAGGCCAAATATCAGATGTGAAAGCCTTGACCAGAACTAGGAGATATTGAAGTATGTCACTGCAAAAGGAAATGATATCAGCCTAAACTGGGACCTTGGGATCCCTGTATTCCTAATAGGGCAATTATCATCAGGCATGAGAGTGACCAAGAGCAAAATCTTCTGGGAACCTTCATTGTAATCACTGCTTCTGCACAGGTAGGTCTTTAATATGAGGTAATTCCAGGCTGTCAAGTCACATTTTGGACTAGCATTGAAAAGAAAATGAGATAAAAATTTCTCACTCTGAGTAGGTTAATATTAAAAGCCTGATTTTCTTGGAGTAATTGTCTTTATTGATGTAATTTTTAGTTTGTATATAATTAAAACATAATTTAAAGGTTCCCTAACCTAAATGTAGGTAAATATATGACATGTGGACCATTGTCACAGAGATGTATTTTCATTTGTAGTATCTGTTGGAGAAAAATAAGAGTAAGTATTCTGACAGTGTTTATCCAAATTCTTCAATTTTTATAAAGGTTCTGTGGTCAATAAGTTGGGGAGGCCCCACATATAAAGATCTTAAAAACCCACAAACTTCACTGGTAATTTTTTCAAATTCACAAAGCAAAGCATATAGGCTTGAGTTGCTTGAGACTACTTTCTTCCAATTCATTTGCCTAAAAGCCTTTTCTTAGGTAATATGTCTTGATAACTTACATAAGCAAGATATTAAGACAAATGCAAAGAGAAATCAGTACAGAAGCATGCATTTAAAAATAGAGAGGGCATATGGAGTGGATCCCCTGGTGAGGCAGTCTCTGAGTGGTCTTTTCTTCAATCCCTGTTCCTTTACTTGTCCCTGTATTACCTCCTGTGAGTGTTTTGTCCTCCCTTCTAAGAAGGACTGAGGCATTCACATTCTGGCCTTCCTTCTTTTTGAGCTTCATAAGGTCTATAAATTGTTTCTTGGGTATACAGAGATTTTTGGGCTAGTATCCCCTTATCAGTGAGTGTATACCATATGTGTTCTTTTGTGACTGTGTTACCTCACTCAAGATGATAGCTTCTAGTTCCATTTATTTGCCTAGGAATTTCATGAAGTCATTGTTTCTAATAGTTGAGTAGTACTCCATTGTGTAAATGTCCTGGTATTTTTGTATCCATTCCTCGTTTGAAGGACAACTTGGATCTTTCCATCTTCTGGCTATTATAAATTAGGATGCTATGAACATGGTAAATCATATGTCCTTGTTATGGATGCCCCCGCAGAGGCTCTGCCAGAATCATACAAATACAATTGATGCTTGCAGCTAACCATTGAACTGAACATGGGGACCCCAATGAAGGAGATAGAGAAAGGTCTGAAGGAGCTGAAAGGGTTTGCAACCCCATGGGAAGAACATTATGAACCAGCCAAACCCTCCAGAGCTCCCAGGGACTAAAACATCAACCAATAAGTACATGTGGAGAGACCTATAGCTCCAGTTGCATATGTAGCAGAAGATAGCATTGTCTAGCATTAATGGGAGAAGAGGTCTTTGTTCCAGTGAAGGCATGTTTTCCCAGAGGAGGAAATGCCAAGAAGCTGAGGTAGAGAGGGTTGTTTGAAGCGGAAACACCTTCATGGAGACAAGGGGAAGGGATGGGAGAGGGGAGGGGATAACATTTGAAATGTACAGAGAATATCCAATAAAAAAGTAGAAAAAAACAGAAAGAAAAATCTAAACAATAAAGTTGAATTGCATTGAAGACAAAAAATAAAGTTAAAGTTTTCATTATCTTTTGAAATAATCTCAATATTTAGCATTCAATAAAATCAATACAATTTAAAAAATAGAGAGGACAAAGGCTTGTTGACATCAGTCATAAATCATTCACAGCTAATAAACATAAAAACAGCATGGGTTTTATAAAGACTATGGACATGAACATAGATAGTTCTCTCAGTGATAACTTTCAGAAGATCTGAAAAAGAAGGCTAGGTTCATTCCGTGTTATCTCCAAAAACAAACTGAAAATATATAGGTGATGACAATTTCACAATAGTAAACTGTCATCTTGAGAGATTTAAGAGATATACCTGTCTTTATGCCTCCAGAGCAGGGTTGAAACATCATTAGATCAGTGTTAGATTGGGTCCAAGTTAGCAGTAAGTCTTTATTGGAAAAATTCTTTTAGGCACTGGGAAATTTTGACTCATTACAATATAGCTGTGAGTCTGCTCCTAGTGCCCTGGGTTCCTTGAGTGAAAAACTATATTGGCTAGTTTTATGTCAATTTGACATAAGCTGTAGTTATCGGGAAGAGGTATCCTCTATTGAGAAAATGAATCTACCAGATAAACTGTGGTCAAACTTGTTATTTATTGTCTTGATAATAATTGATGTGGGGGGACACATCATTTTATGGATGGTGTCTTCTCTTGATTGGTGGTCTTGAGTGCAGACTGAGCAAGCTATAATTGAGTAAGACAGTAAGCAGCAGTCCTCTATGTCCCCCTGAATCAATTTACTTCTAGATTCTTGCTTTGAGCTCCTTCCCCACCTTCCCTGGATGGTGTACTGACTGAAAATTGTTAGATGAAATAAACTTCCTCTTCCCCAAGTTGCTGGTGGTCCTGGTGTCTGACTTCAGCACCCTACGTTGCTGATGATCATAGTGTTTAATTTTAGCACTAGGAACCCAAGTAAGACAAAGAATTTAAGCCATGCAACCAACTGGATAGTTGTTATCATGTCAAAACCGAATGCTGCAAACACTGATGCTTTGAAGAAAACACAGAAAAACTACATCTGTTTACTGTTGACATATAATATCAGCTCCAGGAATGACCCTCTCAATCTTGGCTCCCTCAAACAATTTAAGCCAGACCTGCACATCCCAAGGCTTGATGAACTTCAGATACTACTCATTCTTAGATATTCACCATGGTGGAGAGAATTTCCCTGTCAGCCTAAGAGAATTCTCATGATTAATTCAAAATCAGTTCTTCCTATGCAAGCTCCATCTCATAATTTTCTCTCAGGAGTGCATTTGTGTGTTTGTGAAAATTTGTAAAAGTTGTATGTTATCTTGAATTTAATTCTAGGAACTTTCAAATTTCCTTCCTGATCTTTTCAATAATTGACTAGTCTCTCAAAAGTTTCTTGTTAGATTCTAAGTGATTTTGCAGTTTCTTTACTCTCCCTCTACAGATTCCTAGTTGATTAAACTATTATATGATAAAATAAATTAATTTTATTCTTTTTGGGAATATTTCCTTTATGTCATAATATGCATGATATCCTTGAAACAAAAGCTGTCAAAACTGTTTAATATAGAAGCATAAAATCTGAATTGACCTAAAATAGTTGTGTAGACTAAATCAGTGCTCATGAAATATAATCCTTGAACAGATGATATTTTTTGGGTCTTCACCCAGGTTCGGTTGTTGCCTACCAGTGGTCTAAGGGTACTCAGAGAAGCTCAGGCTCAGGCTCTCGGATGGTGGTGGATATGGTTAGTATAAAAATCCCAGGAGATTGTATCAGAGGACAGCTTGTAAACTGAAATGGCAGGGCTGGTTTGCATAGGTCAAGAAAGGGGAAAAGAGAAGAAAAAGGAAAAGGGAGAAAATATACTTAATTTACATATGCAGACATGATTGAAGACAGGTAAATGTTAATTACACACCAATTCAAATATAAAAGTTATCTGGAAGAGGTAGAAACTTTCCAACCCTATCAGTTAGACTGACAGACTGCCAGCATATTGTGTCTGAGAAGCCAGTTTATTGATAGGAAAACAGAAGTCTAACTGATGCTATTATGACCTTGTCTTAGTCTTAGGGTTGAGTAGGCCCAAGCCTTATTTGGGTAGAGTGTGGCCCCACCCCTGCTATACCCTTAGGGAGGTATCTGGGGTATGGTCATCAATCTACGTTCCCTCATCTGGCTTGAGAACCCACATTTATTTGATGGATTCTTCCAACCACTTAGTAAAGAACAAATATTAACCCTCAAATGCTTCCAAAAGAGAGTAGAACATGGACCACCCTCCTCTCTTTCTTTTGCCCAAATCAGGTCAATGGTAACTCCTCTGGTGAAGCCAAACAGACCTCTCATGAGAATAAAATTCAATCCAACATCACTGTAGCAAAGATAAAGCAATAACAACAAATATCACCTACCACACAATAATAGGGACAGAGTACAGCAAATTAGAAGAACAATTTACACACTGTGATTTTTATTAGAAATCAATAGGTGTATAATATTAGTAACATCATTATTGCAGATGATAAAAATTTATTTTATAAAAATCTAAAATATTTTCATGATTTAAAAAAATGATAACTTAGTAATAGAAATAACCAGCATCTATAGCAAACCCACAGTTTAATGAAATACACTATGATGTGACTCAAAACTTTACTGAGCTATCACTAATAAGATAAGAATTTAATATCCATCACCTAACTCAAAACTCAGAGTGCCTAGGCATGAACAAGTACTGTGGTTTATAAGACTTATTCTCCAGGAGTACATATGTTGAGTCTTTGTCATCAGTGTGGCAGTTTTGATTCAGTAGAAAATATGATTGGGTTATTGGAATACCCCCTTGTGGATGGAATGGTTCAGATGTTCTTTGAGAGAACTATTTCTCAGGAGAAAGGGCTGTTGTAGGATTCAGCTCCTCTGTGCAGAGCTATTGTCCTATCCATAAGGACTCTCAGGAGGGCAATGAAAAGCCTCCTGCAACTCACCAGTGAGATGATATGGTATCTCCTGGGGAGAGTGAGAGGAAAGGGACTCAGAAGACAGAAAAAAAAATGTATAATATTTTTATAGCTCATTGTTTTTCAGGAAAGGAGGAAATGCATTTAATGGGAATAGTAAAGTGTGTGTGTGTGTGTGTGTGTGTGTGTGTGTGTGTGTGTGTGTGTGTGTGTGTGATATTGGACATTTCCTTGAAGGACATGTTGCTCTCTCATGAGACAAACAATCTTGTTGATGTTAGGCATGGTTTCTATCTGTAACCAAAGCTTTTCAGTACAATGTGGAGAAGAAGACGGGGATAATGTGTTTCCCCTTTATTTTGTAAGATGAGGATGAACAGAAACCCAAGAGTGCCTAATCAGAAGTAGAAACCACCTTATTTTCTCTTCATATACTGTGATTTGAGGTAGGTGCCGTGGTTAATTTATTAAGAATAATCCTGGGAAAAGTGAATTGAAGTATATACAAGGACATCAAATACTCAAAACATTTTAAGTTCTTATAATTCTAATTAGTTAATGCCTCTTTCTTTGAGGGCTATTAAAGTTTATGCAGACTCCTGCATCCCTCTCAGAAAACAGCTGTGTGTTGTGTTAATGACTTAACTCATAGTAAATTAGAATTCATTTCTTACTGCAATACTCAGGTTAGACAGTACATTGTACAGCTATGATGTCAAGTGATCCACAGTCTCTATTGTGTTGAGCTAAATATCATTCATCTGCATAAATGTTATTAGGTGAGTGAATGTAAGTAAACTAGGAAGTCAGGGCTGAGCCTTCTGATTATCTTTTTCTGATCAATGTGCCCAAGTTGTGTGTGATGTTATAGAAGTTTAGAAGTAGTCACCGTATAATAGTGAAGATGAAAACTTCCTTAGAGTTTCTACATACAGGCACTGAAGTGTTTCAGAAACATTTTCTAACAGTGTGTTATGGCCTTAAAAGATCAAATTAGGCACTGAATTCACCAGTGAACATTTAACCTTTTGACAGACACTAGGGGGAAAATGTGAGATTTTGTTGCTATTGTTTTGTTTTGTTTTTATTTGTTTGTTTTTCACTGTACCATTCACAAAGCTGAGGGCTATGTAGAATGTACTTTAGTTGGATCTCAAAAAGCTACGGAAGTAACATTTTGGGGTTCCCTCATGTCATGCATCATTTCTTGCATATATACAAAAAAAAAAAAGCCCCAAACCCTCACTTAGTGATATGAACCTTCAAAAGTTTACTAGAGCTTAGTGCACATTTGACTTTTGTAACACTGAAGATCTATGTATAAAATAGAGCTGATCACTGATAGAAAACCAGTTCAAACAGTTCAACTAGAAAGATGGGGAGGATTATGTCATGTGGTGCTTACAAGGAAATAGTGAAACCAAAATATAGGTAAAGAAATTGTAAGAGGTGATAGGCAGATGGGCAGATATCTGCATCAGTGTTGTGACACTTGTTTCTCAAGAATCTTGGAATGCTTTATAGCAAATCATTCTTATTACACAAATTAAAATGAAAATATAGCATTCTGTGTCCTAAGCTGAGTTTCTGGATATTTAACTGAGAGAGGCAAGGCTTCACACTCTAACTAGGGAGCTCTCTATACAAATACAGAAACTACTAATGAAAGACAAGGTACATTAAAAATATTTCAGATTTTAAAATCGCCATTTTCTGTGTTGGCATTTTTGTTGTTTATTTGGGTTTCTGTTTTGTTTTATTTAAATATAGTACAGAGGAATGTTTGTAGTACATTAATATAAGTATAAAATTTATCACAACAGAATTATCATTATTTCAGCAATTTTATAACAGCAGAATCTACTGAGAGGTCCAGTAAACACAGCAGACTTCCTGCAACATACTTATCAGAGCCTTAAGTAAATCCTATGCTCTCTATCCTTATATTTTTAGAACTGCTGCCTGAGAGGGTGCATATCTAATCTAATACATCCAATAAGCTAATATATACAACTATGGCCCCCTAGGATAAAATTTTATGTATGTTTTCTAATTTTTGGTTTGTTTGTCTGTTTGTTTATTTTCCATTATCCCAAATAGCAAAACAATCTTGTGATCAAATTAATAGAAACAAACAGTATGGATTACAGTGGGAAACTGACCAAATTATAGTTCACACAAAGGCAAATCTAAAGTGGCTATGAGTAGACATACATACATGTTCGTGTCCTGTGGAGCTGATAAGCATTTGGCACCTGACTAGCTTAAGTGATCTTGGAAATTTACTTAATTCTTACTGCAACTACCTCATGAGGGAATATGTCTTTTTCTCAGCCCCTTTTCTAAGTGACGAAATGTAGAAACAGGGTGTGAACAAATGCTGCTATCTTGCATTGTTGTTTATACTAACATTGCAACTCATACACAATCCCCCCCAGAGTGATCCATTGCTCTACTCTATTGAGTATGTGTTTCTGCACGAATATACAGGCACACCCATGTATCTGGCATATATGTATGTTCAAGTCTTATATGTGTTTCTAAACATGAGTAGCATATATATTTAAAATAAATTTGAAAATACTGAAGCCTACATTTGATTTGAGGATCAAACATGAGCTGATCTACTCACATACAATATAGCATAACCTGGTGATACTTCATCATATCAAGTGAAGAGAGAGAGGACCTAACAGGCATGTGATATCTCCTATTCCACCCTTGTCATAACATGGTGTATTCAGATTGTTGGCAGGAAGACCCAAACTTCAGCAAAGACACATATACCCCCACAAAACAGTAATGATCATTTAATTTGGAAGGAAAAGTTATCAGACTGGGAGAAAAATAAGGCATGTGCATTTCTAATTTTTGAAGGACAGAAGAGTAAACTTCAGAGGATATAATGGGTAGAGACAGAATACCTAAGGAGCCAGAGTAAGCTAACACTGGGACTTCTCATTACATGAGAACTCATGGATTGGTAAAGATGGTAAACAAAATGATAAGAACATTGAAGTATACATTCAGTCTCTGCATAAGGCTTCAATGTGAAAGAAGTGAGAAGTAGTCACCACCAGAGTGCTAAAGGCTATTTTAGCAGTTATAGTGTGAAAAGCAGAGTGTAACTGTACACAGAAGAGGTGGATGATTTACAGAAAAGGGACAAAGCTGTGCTGGAACAGAACAGTTTTCCATGTAAGCAACCAAGCAAGCACACAGCAGCTCCCCTGTGAAAAAATGAGCAAAGAGAAATGAAGTATATAGATACTGTGTGTACAGAAACACAGTAGTTTGATGGGATTGTAATGTAAGGTCTGTCAAGATGGGAGGTTAAGAATTTTCTATCAAGCCAGACACCATGGGTTGCTCCTATATTTCCAGCATTTCAAAGACAGAAGCCAGGAAATTACAAATTTGAGGTTAGCCTGCATTGAATACCAAGACCCAATCTCTTTAACTCTTTTTTTTAATTGAACAACTTTATTTTAAAAAACAAAGATAAATGTACAGATTTTAAGCATTTTTGCATAAAAGTATACGAATATATTTTGTCAGTACTTGTTTTTTTTTAAAGGTTTGATAGTGTGCATTAAGATCTTACTAGTTACAATGAGCATAAAGTACATATATTCTTTATTCAACTCAATGGCCTGATTTATAGAATATCAAGAATAATATTAAGAAAACAAAAATCTAATGTTTTGGCAATGATACTCTCACTACAAAAACATAATGGGAACTATTAAGTTACATAAATCAGCTGCCATGTTGAAGTGTGTAGTATGAAGTGCTAAGATTGTTTTTGGTTGAACTCACACCTCTCTCATATCTCAGCTTATGTGTCTTAAGAAGCTTCTATGACCACCTCATTACTATTTGGACATCAGGATATGTCCTGTCTTTAAATTTATATATTGCAGAAATCATTCATTCATTGAATTATTAATTGATTTTACTTATCTTTCACAAAACTATGAGTCTAACTTCAGGAAAGGCTACTTTTAATGTGTGGATCTGAATACTAGCAAGAGAAATCACAGATTAATCTGGGCCCAACACTCAGAAAATGGTTGAAGAGATTGTATCTGTAGCAAAAGGAATGCATAGAGAAGAGTTGGTAGGTCAGCTTTTCTGGGTAACGTTGATAACTAGGTATGAGAAGAATGTAAAAATTTTAGATATGACTAATATTTATGCTTTTCTTATTTGAATGTAGCTTACTCTGAATGTGTAGCTCAACTCAGACTCATGGTAAGCCTTCTGCCTGAGCATCTTTAGTTGTGTACACCATCTTCTGTAAATCCTTGTATCGTTGTACACTCTGCATGAATCTCAGTACACTTTGGAAAATACCCTGATGTGAACAGAGAAAATATTAGACATGATAAATTGTGAGAATGAATCCTTGTTTCTAAGCTTGGATTTTCTGACTGCAGAAAATGTTCTGTCTCTGATGTAACTGAGACTCTTAAAGTAACAAAAGAAATAATTTCCCTAAGAGGAAAAAATGGTTCTTATAATTTACTGTCCTTTCTTTCAGGAGATGAGTGTCAACTGCTCTCTGTGGCAAGAAAACAGCTTGTCTGTCAAACGCTTTGCATTTGCCAAGTTCTCTGAGGTCCCTGGAGAATGCTTCCTCCTGTTCACCCTTATCCTCTTCATGTTCTTAGTATCACTGACAGGAAATGCTCTCATAGCCCTTGCTATCTGCACCAGCCCATCTCTACACACCCCCATGTACTTCTTTCTGGCCAACTTGTCTCTCTTAGAGATCGGCTATACTTGCTCTGTCGTACCCAAGATGCTGCAGAGCCTGGTGAGTGAGGCCAGAGGAATCTCCCGGGAGGGATGTGCCACACAGATGTTTTTCTTCACATTTTTTGGTATAACTGAGTGCTGCCTATTGGCAGCCATGGCCTTTGACCGATGCATGGCCATATGCTCCCCATTGCACTATGCAACCAGAATGAGTCGTGGGGTATGTGCCCATTTGGCAATAGTTTCATGGGGAATGGGATGCACAGTAGGGCTGGGACAGACCAATTTTATTTTTTCCTTGGACTTTTGTGGACCCTGTGAGATAAACCACTTCTTCTGTGACCTTCCACCTCTCCTGGCACTTGCCTGTGGTGATACATCCCAAAATGAGGCCGCCATCTTTGTGGCAGCTGTCCTCTGCATATCTAGCCCGTTTTTACTAATCATTTATTCCTATGTCAGAATTCTGGTTGCAGTACTGGTGATGTCTTCACCTGAGGGGCGCCATAAAGCTCTCTCCACGTGTTCCTCCCACCTACTTGTAGTCACACTCTTTTATGGCTCAGGATCTATTACCTACTTGAGGCCCAAGTCCAGCCACTTACCAGGAATGGACAAACTCTTGGCCCTCTTCTATACAGCAGTGACATCCATGCTGAACCCTATCATCTATAGCTTAAGGAACAAGGAAGTAAAGGCAGCACTGAGAAGAACTCTGGGCCTGAAGAAAGTTCTGGTAAGAAATAGGTAACAGAACCATGCAGAGCTGCTGGCTAACAAGAATGTGCAAATGAGCCAGATTAAACAAATGAAAACAGGAACATTCTTTGTTTGCTGCTTGTTGAGTCTCTATGTAATTTTGAAGGTACCTCTTTACTCAGCTCTATTTTCTAACTGCTAATTCTGAAATAAAATCAAATACTAAAAAATGTAAGTAAAGAGTAAAATACTCTACAGAGATTTTCTATTTTGTTTAAGTCCATGATGTCAATCTAAATTTCCAAGGAATACCTCAGAAGTCTTGCAAATTCCAGACCCTGGTGTCCCTATGATTTCTGCTCTTTATTCAAGCATATCTTACATAACTCTGTAATCCATTGTAATTTTATAAAGGATCTTATTTCAGTAATATTTGTATTTTATTAAATAGTGCCACATACCACAACTCTGAATTTTTTTGGACCTATATATACCAAAAATGTATAAATACTGTCATATACTGGACTTTTTATGTTTTAAAATGTTAAATGTTAAATAAAACATAAAAAGTATTTCAAAAATTTATATGGAAGTTTTTCTGGCTTTTATTATTTTCATCATCATTGTCACCATCATTATCATCATCAGTATTGTACTCATTCACTTTATATCCCACCCATTGCTCCCCCACCTTGTCACCCCTCCCACATTTCTTCTCCCAATTCCACCTCCCTTCTTTTATGAGTTGGTCAGTTTCCTCTTGGGTATACCCCAATCCTTGCACTTAAAGTCTCTGTGGGACTAGGCAAATCCTCTCTCATTGACAGACAAGGCAGCAAGGCAGAAATATCACATCCCACATGCATTTGATAACTTTTGGGATAGCTCCGGATCATGTTCAGGATTTATATGACATCCAAGCTACATATCAGTTAAATATGTGTAGGGAGGCCTAGGTCTAGCCTGTATATGTTCTTTGATTGGTAATTCAGTCTCAGAGCATTGAGGATCCAGGTTAGATAAGTATGTGGTCTTCCTGTGGAGTTCTTATCCTCTTACTGGTTGCAATCTTTGCTCCTGTTTTAGCATGAGTCCGCAAGCTCTATCCATTCTTTTTCTGTGGGTGTCTGTACTTCTCTGTGTCAGCTGCAGATAGAACCTCTTAGAGGAGAACCATGCTAAACTCCTGTCTGCAAGCATAACTTAGTATCATGAATATTGCCAGGGATTGGTTCTTGGAATTGTTATGGGTCTTAAGTTGTTCTGGTTATTGGGTGACCATCCTCAGTCCTTGCTCTGTCCCCCATGCCAGTATTTCCTGTAGACAGGATATATTTTTGGTCAATTCATATGGGTGGGTTGCTGTCCCCATGGCTCTACTAGGGTTTCTGCCTCACTATAGGAGGTGGCTACTTTAGGTCCCATATCCTCAATGTAGTGAGTCATACACCCTTGGATTCTGGGGCACCTCCCTTTTCCCAGGTCTCTTTTTCTTCTTGAAGATGCCCTCTACCTTCCTATACTCTGTCAGTTGCAGATTTTCTTTCATTCTTTGGCTATCTGGTCATCCTTCCTTTACAGTTGATTTTGAACCCTACTCCTATTCCCCACCCTATCCCTGTCACACCAAGTTAATTTTCTTCATCTGCCTCTTATGACTATTATATCTTTCTTCTAGGTGAGATTCAGGCATCCTTGTTTCTGCCTTCCTTCTTGTTTACCTTCTTAGGGTCTTTGACATATAACATAATCATCTTGTATTTTTTGGCTAATGTCTGCTTGTAATTGAATACACACTATGTATGTCCTTTTGAGACTGGATTACTTCATTCAGAATGATATTCTCAAGATCTATCCATTTGCCATTCATATAGCGTGCGTGTGTAGTCCTTGTTTTTGGTGATGCAAAGTTACTTATTTCCTATATTTTCTTGGATGTAGTTCTTTCTTAGGTTCAATTTTTCCTTCTAGTTTTTCCTATAGAGCTGGATTTGTGGATAGACATTGTTTGGCTTTGGGTTTGTCTTGAAACATCTTGTTGCTCCATCCATGGTGATTGAGAGTTTTCTTGATCATAGTAGTATAGGATGACACCTATTGTTTTTCAGAAGTTTCAAGATATTAAGATATCAGACTCATGTAGGTTTTAGATTTTCTGTTGAGAAGTCACGTGTAAGTCTGATAGGTCTGCCTTCATATATTATATGGCGGTTTTCCTTTACAGCTTTTAATATTCTTTCTTCTGTTGATATTTTTATTATTATATGATGTAAAGATTTTCTTTTCTGTTCCAGTCTAATTGGTGTTCTATAAGGTTTTTGTATGTTTATAGGCATTTCCTTTGATAGGTTGTAAAAGTTTTGTTCTATGTTCTTGTTGAGAATACTTTACCTTTAAGTGTAAGTTATGTACAAGTATTACCACTTGAAAATATTTTAAATTACTATGTTTTCTCAAAATTAATTAGCTTGGGTAGGCTATAAAACCAAATTAATCTTCAACTTTGACAAAAAAATTGAGAATGGCCAAATATCTAAAAATATTGGAAACCTAATATGGTTTCCAGAGCTGAGAGAGTTTGTAGAGACAAATCTCCACTAGCAGTCCCCTGTTAGCAACATGTGACAGTAAGTCATCAGCCGTCTGGCCCAGAAACACTGACAGACTTTGAAATGTCAAAATTTTAAAAGGCTGTTAAATTTGGCTCAGCAAAAATTATTAGTCAACTATTCTGCACAGTGTTCCTTTCTGGATAGTATTAGTCTATTGATAAATTTGGCAGTTTCTGCCCAGTGGCTGCCTAGCCACAAACTATACCTCACTTCAAGGTAGAGATGCTTAATTTCTTCATTGATTCCACCAAAGGGCAACTGTAAAGAGCAGATATGCCTCAACAAAAGAGAAATAAAACTAAATGTCATAATTTATGGATTTCTGACAGTTTTGAAAAACATCTTACTACAAAAGCATTTCTGAACTGTTAAGCCTTAAATACTCTTGGCCATTTTTAGTTGAAATATCTCAAAAACACTCTTTTATTAACTCAGAACCATGATTTTTTAATCTAGCCTTTAACTAGTATTGTTTAGTCAACTAAAAACAGTGTAGAAACCTTAAATCTATACCAAATAAATTTTATAGCACTGTAAAAATTGTAACTAACTTCATATCAATTAGAAAGATTTCTACCAGTAAAGATATAACTTTAGCTTATTTACCAAAATAAGATTATGGCTGTATAATCAAATCTGGCTAATTTCTCCCTGTATGATTATGACCATTTCTAAATTCTTCATAAAAACAACCATACAATAACTATTTTTCACCCCCCAAGGTCCAGGGAATCGGGGAACGACTTTCATAGCTTCTTCAAGCTGAATACAAAAATCTTTCTCCCAAAATAGCCTGTCCCTTAGTTGGCAATTAGAATATCTTGTATTCTTCTCCAGAGAAATAATATAAACACAAAACTCAACATTATATCCATTTTTGAAACAATATAAACAATTAAGATAATTATAAATTCTTGCTAGCCGGCATCTGACAAGCCATGTGGCCTCCTTAGTGGAGTAATTCACAAAACAAACTTACAATCACAAATTATTAAGTAAGCAATTTGTAAAACTAGAACTTTAGTCCGAAGTATTTCAATCTGTCTTCTCAATCTGAAGGGTCAGATCTTTATTTATTAATAACTTGTCTAACATATATTTGTATTCACTCTGTCTGATGTATATATCCTATCTTAATTCCAAACCGCGGGTAAAAATTCCCAAGTGATGCGGGTAAACTCTGAAATCTCTTTTTCTAACTAAAAACAAACAAACAAACAAACACACACACAAAACAAAAAACAAACTTGACTTGAATATTAATTCTTTATACCATCTTAAAACAAACAAACAATCCTTTTGACTTTTGAAAAGAATTTTGTCAAAAAATCAAATAGTTACTAATGTCTTTTGTGTACTTGGTTGCCTGCTTTTTCGCCGCAGGACACCATGGCCTGTCAGCAGAGGCTGTCTGTGTTTCTTTTGTTTAAGATTCCCATGCTTGAGATATCACATGACTCAATATGATGCTGGCCCCTTCTTAGAAAATAAAAAACTTTTTTTTTTTTACTAACTCTTAGGCTGACAGCCGTAACCTTTTAGTGGGTGCCACCTGTTGCGGTCAATATTAAATAGAATTCTTAACCTTTTAGCGGCACCCGTGGTCTCACTCTACAGATGCACGGACCCGGTCACTCATTCTGCATGATGTCCCCTCCACATGATTCCTTTCCCTGCTGGTTCACTCTATTTGCCTTACTTGTTTCTTCCCAGGTGGAATTACCATTTTGGTGTCTTTCCTCCACTGCCTGTCACAAATATCACTTCAAACCCAGTAACTTTTCAAATGGGTTTATATAATAGATTCTCAGTTCACAAACTCTCTACACAATAAGATTACATCCAATAGACAAAGATACAAACTGTCATTCCATACAAGATAAAGACCTATAGAATCTCTTTAAATATTTATATCTACCTATGTCCCATTTCATTCCCCGGGACCTACATCTGCTTTCTCTGGCTCCATCTTGGTTTCTTCTTTTCAATCCCTGTTCCTCTTCTCTTTTCCTACCTTTTCTTCACCTACCACCACTGTCCAATCACATATTGACTTAACATAAATCTACACTCCTCAAACTCCCCTTTATTACCCCACCTCCAATCCTTCTGAGTGACATCATCAGGCAGGGCTTTCATTGGGGCACAGTGAAGGTGCACCAAGATACAATTGGCTGAGGATTTAGAGGCTTTGGATTGGCTCAAACACTGTATATATGCAAGAGCATTGCACAATAAATCCAAATATGCACCCTGATGTTGGTCCCTGGAGTCTAATTTTCTGGGATTCATCACATGATGCTGTCACCTCCCAACCCCTATCCCCTGCTCTACAGACCAACACATCTCCATCCATTCTTCCATGTTCAATGCCCCATCCCTGGTTTTGTATCAGAATAAATCTTGCTGTTACTGGACAGGTGAGTTAAGTCTCCATTTGTGGTATCCTTCACCTCTGTTTTATTCAATCCTCTTTTGTCCATAAGGTTCCCTGAGCTCTGCCTAATGTTTGACTCTGTATCTCTGCATCTGTTTTTATCAGCTGTGGGTGAAGCCTCTCAGATGACAGTTTTGCTAGCCTCCTATCTGCACTATAAAAAATATCATTAATAATGGCAGAGGTGGTGCACTGGGCTTCTAGTTCAAAGCTAAACAGTCCTCTGAGGGGGATGCAAGTGAGGATGATTATAGAAAAGACAGAAAAAAAAGACTCAAAGACAAAATTTAGAAATCAGGAGGGCTGTTCAGTGAATACTTCAGTGGTTCTCAACCTCTAGGCTTGACCCCCCTGAAGGTTGCATCAGATATCCTGTATAACACATATTTGCATTAGGATTCATAACAGCAGCAAAATTACAGATATGAAGTAGCAACAAAATAATTTTATGAACATCACAAACTGTATTAAAGAGTGGCAGTGTTATGAAAATTGAGAAATACTGTTCTAGACACAAATCCTCTGTCTTATGAATAGTTGACAAAAAATATGCTCACATTCTGTGGGCTACACATTCACTTGCTTCACAGTTTCCTTTGCTTTACAGTAACTTTTTATCAAAACCTTTATACAGTTTTATAACACTTTCAGCAAAGTTTCAGAACACAAAAATAACAGCCTATTTATGAACTGATAAAAAACAGATTGAAAGAGAAGTCAGGAAAACAATCTGTTCACGTTTGCTTTGTTTTTTTTTTTTAAGATTTATTTGTTATGTATACATCTTTCTGTCTGCATGTGTGACTGCAGGCCAGAAAGAGCACGAGATCCCATTTCAGATGGTTGGGAGCCACCATGTGGTTGCTGGGGATTGAGTTCAGGACCTCTGGAAGAGCAGCCAGTGCTCTTAACCTCTGAGCCATTCTCCAACCCCTCAGGAAAACAATCCCATGCACAACTGCCACTTAAAGAATACCAGGAAATAAACCTAATCAACAAAATGAAAGTCCTGTACAATAAAAAAATTAAGGCTCTAAAGTAAGAAACTAAAGAAGACAGTAGAATGTGAAAGGATTTGGATTTAAAGAGCCAATATTGTGAAAATAGCCACTTTACTCATTGGCAAGGTTGCACAAGGAATCTTCAAATTAAATTATAGGTTTCATGCAAATTATATCAAAATATCAGCAGACTTTTTTCTTGTCATTTTTATTTTATTTTCTTTTATTTATTTTATGTTTGAAGATAGAGTTTCTCTGTGTAGCCCTGGTTGTCCTGAAACTCCATGTGTAGATTAGGCCTGCCTCGAACTCACAGAGATTTACTTACTTCTGTCTGCCCAGTGTTGGGATGAAATGTGTACATCACTACATCCAGCATAATATGGTTACTACAACATCTTACCAAACACTTCAATACTACCAAGGACAAAAACACCAACCTTTGTGCACACAGAGAGAGACCTTTTGATCCAGTTGCATATGTAGCTGAAGATAACAGTGTGAGAAGAAGCTTTTGGTCCAGGGAGGGCACGTTTTCCCAATGTAGGGGATGCCAAGGCAATGGGGTGGAGAGAGTGAATAGAAGGGAGTGTAACTTTGTGAAGGCAAATGGAGGGGGACGGGGGATGGGAGCAAGGTGGGGAAAAGAATAATATCTCAAATGTAAATAGAGTCTAATAAAAATATCTTACATAGATGAGGCATGTCTTGAACTGCTGATCCAACAGATCTCAAAGCACAGAGAATATCAGTGAAAAATATATATGTATATGTAATCATTGTTTTCAAGAACATGGATTCTCAAATATATTATTGTATAATTACTGTAACCTTTATCCATCTATCTACCTATCTACCTACCTACCTACCTACCTATCTATCTATTTATCTATCTATCTATCTATCTATCTATCTATCTATCTATCTATCTATCTATCTATCTATCTATATGTCTATCATCATGTATTTATCTACCTATCATCTATTGATTTATTTCATTACCTCTATCATCTTTCATCTTGTGTGCCTGTGTAAGTTTGTGAGATGCTGAATTATTGCCTCAGAGGACATAGTGTTCTCTCCTGGGATACACAGGCCTCCTGACCTCAGATGTAATTCTTTACTGCAACAAGGGTTTTTAATGCACAGGTTTAAAGGTGATAATGAGAATTGGTAAGGAGAGGGCCTAGAGAAAGCCAGAAGGTGGCTAATCAGAAGCAAAAGAAGTGATTCTCTCATCTTTGCTGGAATAGAAGGTATGTGCCACAGCTAAGTGTCCAATACTGGAATTAGAGAAAGTGAATGAAATTATAAAAAGGAACAACAGACACTCAAAGCATTTTTGAGTTCTTGTTATGTTATTTAACATATCCATCTTGGAGGGATGTAAAAGTCCAATCAGAATCTTGGCTTCTTTGTCAAAAAATAGCTTAAGTCCATGGGAAATCAATACATCACAATGCTGTGAAGTAGAGACTCACTCATTGCAGTGCACTGTAATCTAGCTAGGTAATCCAACAATTTCTATTGTGTTGAGCTAACATGTTACTCAGCTGGTGACAAATAATCTTTTGGTGAGTGATTGTGGGAAAACTGAGAAGTCAGGTGTGAGCCTCTCAAAAATCTTTTCCTAACAATTATCATAAGCTGCATGTACTATTATAATATGTGACTACATAGTGATGATGGGTATCTCCTGCTGCACACAGACAATTCTGTGTTTCAGAAAAAGTGTTAATGCTTTATCAACTTCCCTTCAGCTAAGAGAAGAAAGAGAGAGGTGGGGGGAGATGGGAAATGGGAGAGGAGATAAAAAAATCAAGTCCACAAATTAACATTTCTAATATTTTAAAGCCTTCCACTGTTTACTACACATTCGATCTTTATAACATTGAAGACCTATGTATTAAACAGAACTCATAATGGATACAGAAAATATTGCATTATGACACTATGTGAATGGTTTCTTTCTGATTCTGGATTGGTCACTACAAGAGGATAGGCACATGATGTCCCTAACTGCCTCCACAAGGGGCTTCTCAGGGTAGGCACTTTTGCACTTTAATGAACATTTTACGATGCATTCACACTGGATTTCAAAACCTTTGCAGATTTAAGCTGAAATAGTTCAAATAGACAAATCTGAAATTTTTCTTGAAGATTACCTTAAAATTACAGACAGAGGCTTATCCAATGAAGCCTATTCTGATGCTTCTTTCTCTCTGAAGAGCCTTGAGATAGGGACCTGTATGTGTCTACATACAGTACATGAGACATCACGCTCCATTCATGGGTCATTGTGAAAACAGAATTTTCTGGTATGAATCTCAAATGGAATTTAACTACATTGATCTTAACTTACTGAGAATTAACTCAACAGCTCATGGAGACCTAAAAGCAAGAGAAAACTTAGACAGAATTTTCTTCCTTCAAAATAATTTCAAATAACCGGGAGAGAAGTTTTAACGGATTTCAAATTTTTCACATCATTTTGTATGATTCTCTATTTTTAAAATATCTCAACAGAATAGCATTTGTATGGGATATTAGTTTTTAAAGTATTTAGAGACCTTCTGATACACCAATTTTTTATTTGACTATGAACTTTGGAAGGTATAAAGTATAATTATGACTGGCTTTATTTTCCTATTCATCCTCTAAGTACTAAAATCATAGAGGGAGCAACTCTGCACATGCTGTTAGGTTGCCAGTATTTACTGCTATTGATCCTTCCACAAGGACTGCTTCCATTTCCCCTGGCCCATGGCCCTCATCACTATTGCATTGGGCTGCTGCAGTTAAAGTGGGATGAGGCTATATACAAAGAACATTTTTGAAGTCACTGGTTAAGCCCTAGTCTGACATTCCTCTTTGTGCCCTTGGCCTCTAAATCTATGTCACTGAGGAAACAGTGTGAAAATATACAACAGGTATACATATACCTGCAAATTTAATTGACAAATGAAGAGTCTATAAACTCAAAAAATATTGTTGCAAAAGTGTCAGTACCCATTAGGTAAATATTGAGTAAATTTAAAAATAGTAAGTAAAAAGTACAAAGTGAGACCCTGTCTCAAGAAAGAAAGGCAGTGGATGGTAAAGAGAGCAAGTGCAAACAGGAAGGATGAAACAAATATGAATTTGGAAGAACCTTTTCATATTAGCACTGACAGTTGACTAAAGGAAACTTAAATGAACAACTGACCACCACTTTACCTTTTGTCTTTGTTAGCACAGTGCCACTCTGCAGTCTAGGCTAACACTTAACTTACAAACACTTTCTGTATCAGCCACACAGTACTTGAAAGGAAAGGATGTATATTGCTAATATTTTGTCATTTAACAGTTGACAACTAAGCATAAATTCTAAAAAAAAAAAAAAAAAAAAAGAAAAAGAAAGAAAGAAAAGAAATCACCCAGTAGTATGAAT
Organism: Micromys minutus; assembly: GCF_963924665.1. Lineage (NCBI taxonomy): Eukaryota > Metazoa > Chordata > Mammalia > Rodentia > Muridae > Micromys > Micromys minutus. Next base: position 541,981 of record NC_137960.1, on the reverse strand, counting down.
AAGGGAAAGGATTTAATTTCCGAAAACTTTGAGGGTGAGTGTGATTTATGAATTAAAAAAAATGAAAATGTTTCAGCTAACAAATTTCTAATTTACCAGAGGTTCTAGAATTAACAAAATGATGTACTATAGAAATGGTTCAGTAATAAGTATACTTATTGTTTAGGCATGAGTAGCAGAGTTTGGATTCACTGTACCCATGAAAGAGTGAGCAATCCAACATTTATATAATTCCAAAACTCAGGGTTGAATGGCAAAAGGAGGTGGATGCCTGATTCAGTCTAGCAAAAATAAGTAGCTCCAGGTCAAGTAACAGACCTTATTTCAACAAATAAGATAGAAACTAACCAAGAAAAATACTTAAAATTGGTATCTGTATGGTACAAATACAAGCACATCTATATATTTATTACAAACCAGTTAGTGCTCATAGGGGCAAGCATGCGCGAACACCATGAACACACACACACACACACACACACACACACACACACACAAATTTCCATAATCTGCATGAGTTCTTATAATATTTTTGTCCTTTGTTTTAGGAGATGAGTATCAACTGTTCTCTTTGGCAGGAGAACAGCTTGTCTGTGAAACGCTTTGCATTTGCCAAGTTCTCTGAGGTCCCTGGAGAATGCTTCCTCCTCTTCACCCTCATCCTCCTCATGTTCTTAGTATCACTGACAGGAAATGCTCTCATAGCCCTTGCTATATGCACCAGCCCATCTCTACACACCCCCATGTACTTCTTTCTGGCCAACTTGTCTCTCTTAGAGATCGGCTATACTTGCTCTGTCATACCCAAGATGCTGCAGAGCCTGGTGAGTGAGGCCAGAGGGATCTCCCGGGAAGGATGTGCCACACAGATGTTTTTCTTCATATACTTTGGTATAACTGAGTGCTGCCTATTGGCAGCCATGGCCTTTGACCGCTATGTAGCCATATGCTCCCCATTGCACTATGCAACCAGAATGAGTCGTGGGGTATGTGCCCATTTGGCAATAGTTTCATGGGGAATGGGATGCACAGTAGGGCTAGGACAGACCAATTTTATTTTTTCCTTGGACTTCTGTGGACCCTGTGAGATAGACCACTTCTTCTGTGACCTTCCACCTCTCCTAGCACTTGCCTGTGGTGATACATCCCAAAATGAGGCCGCCATCTTTGTGGCAGCTGTCCTCTGCATATTTAGTCCATTTATACTGATCATAGCTTCCTATGTCAGAATACTGGTTGCAGTACTCGTGATGCCTTCACCTGAGGGACGCCATAAAGCTCTCTCCACGTGTTCCTCCCACCTACTTGTAGTCACACTCTTTTATGGTTCAACAACTGCCACCTATCTGAGGCCCAAGTCCAACCACTTACCAGGTGTGGACAAACTCTTGGCCCTCTTCTATACAGCAGTGACCTCCATGCTGAACCCTATCATCTATAGCTTAAGGAACAAGGAAGTAAAGGCAGCACTGAGAAGAACTCTGGGCCTGAAGAAAGTTCTGGTAAGAAATAGGTAACAGAACCATGCAGAGCTGCTGGCTAATAAAAATGTGCAAAAGAGCCAGATTAAACAAATAAAAACAGGAACATTCTTTGCCATTTGTTCTCTATGTAATTTTGAAGGTACTTCTATACTCAGCTCTATTTTCTAATGGCTAATTCTGAAATAAAATCAAATACTAATAAATTCATGTAAAGAGTAAAATACTATAGAGAGATTTTCCATTTTGTTTAAGTCCAAAATGTCAATGTAAATTTTCTAGTAATATCTCAGAAGTCTTAAAATTCTAGACTCCGGTGTCCTTATAATTTTTGCTTTTATTGAGCATATCTCACATAACTCTGTATTCCATAGTAAGTGCATAAAAGATCTTATTTCAGTAATATTTGTATTTTATTAAAAAGTGTCATATACTACAACTGAATTCTGTTGGAACCTTTATATACCAAAAATGTATAAATATTGCTATATACTGGACTGCTTAGATTTAACATAATTTTATTTAAAACATTAAATAAAACATAAAAAGTATTTCAAGAATTTTTATGAAAATTTTTCTGGTTTTTATTTTCATCATCATCATCCTCACCATCATCAGTATTGTACTCATTCACTTTATATCCTATTCATTGCACCCCACCAAGTCACCCCCTTTCACAATTCTTTCTCCAATTGTACCTTCCCTTCTTCTATGAGTTGGTATGTTACCCACTGGGAGTACGCAGACACTTGGACTTCAAGTCTCTGTGGGGCTAGGCAAATCCTTTCTCACTGAGATCAGACAAGGCAGCCAAGCTAGAAATATCACATCCCACATGTATTCAATAGCTTTTGGGATAGCTCCTGCTCCTGTTGTTCAGGATTCACATGATATCTAACCTATATATCAGTTATATATGTGCAGGGTGGCCTAGGTCTAGCCTGCATATGTACTTTAGTTGGTAGTTCAGTCTCTGAGAGCATTGAAAGTCCAGGTTAGGTGACTCTGTTGGTCTTTCTGTGGAGTCCCTATTTTCTTACTGGTTGCAACCCTTGTTCCTGTTTTTCCATGAGTCCCCAAGCTCTACAAATTGTTTGTCTGTGGGTGTCTGTACCTATCTGAGTCAGCTGCAGATAGAACCTCTTAGAGGAGAGACATGCTAAACTCTTCTCTGCAAGCATAACATGGTATCATGAATAGTGTCAGGGATTGGTACTTGGAATTGATATGGGTCTTAAGTTGTGCTGGTTATTGGGTGACCATTCTTTCAATCTTTGCTCTATCCTCCATGTCAGCATTTTTTGTAGACAGGATATATTTCTGGTCAATTCATATGGGTGGGTTGCTGTTCCCATGGCTCTACTAGGGTTCCTGCCTGGCTACTTGAGGTGGTTACTTTAGGTCCCATATACTCAATGTGGAGAGTCACACATCCATGGATTCTGGGGTACCTCTCTTTTTCCATGTTCCTTTTTCTTCCTGGATATGCCTGCTACCTTCTCACACCTGTCAGTTGCATGTTTGCTTTCATTCTCAAGGCTATCTGGTCATCCTTCCTGTCCCTCCCCATACCTAATATTGAACCTCACCTCCATTTCCCATCCTATCCCTCTCATGCCCAGTTGATTTTCTCCACCTGCCTCTTATGACTATTATATTCCCCTTCTATGTGAGATTCAAGCATCCTTATTTCTGCCTTTATTCTTATTTACCTTTTTTTGTGTCTGTGAAGTATAGCATAGTTACCTTGTTTTTTTTTTTTTTTTTTTTTTTTTTTTGGCTAATGTCTGCTTATAATTGAATATACACTGTGTATGTCCTTTAGAGACTGGATTATCTAATTCAGAATGATATTCTCAAGACCCATCTATTTACCTGCCAAATTCATGATTTCTTTAATAACTGACTAGTATTCCACTGTGTAAATGTACTAAGTTTTCTTTATCTATTCTTTATGTGAGTGATATCCAAGTTGTTTCCAGTTTCTGGCTATTATGAGTAAAGCTTCTATGAACATAGTTGAGTGAGTTTGCAGGATGGTGGGGTATATTTTGGCTACATGCCAAAGAGTGGTATCACTGGATCTTGAGGAAGATCTATTTCTAGTTTTCTGAGAAACTGCCAAATTGATATCCAACGTGTCTGTACAAGTTTGCACTCCCACCATGAATGGGGGATTTTTTCCCTTTGATTTACATTCTCACCAGCACGTGCCTGCCATCTCTTGAGTTTTTGATCTTAGCCATTCTAAAGTGTGTAAGATTGAAACTTAAAGATATTTTGATTTGCATTTTTCTGATGACTAAGAACTTCAAACATTTCTTTAAGTGCTTCTTGGCCAATCAAAATTTCTTTGTTGAGAATTGTTTAGTTCTGCTACCTTCTCACACCTGTCAGTTGCATGTTTGCTTTCATTCTCAAGGCTATCTGGTCATCCTTCCTGTCCCTCCCCATACCTAATACTGAACCTCACCCCCATTTCCCATCCTATCTCTCTCACACCTAGTTAATTTTCTCCACCTGCCTCTTATGACTATTATATTCCCCTTCTATGTGAGATTCAAGCATCCTTATTGTTATTTGGGTTGTTGGTGTCTAATTTCTTTTTTTTTTTTTGTAAATTTTGAATATTAGCCCTCTGTTACATATAGTGTTGGTGAAGAGCCTTTTCCTATATGTAGGCTACTGCTTTGTCCTATTGACAGTGTCCATGGTCTTACAGAAGCTTTGCAATTTCTTGAGGTTCCATTTCTCAATTGATGGTCTTAACCTGAGACATTGATCTATTCAAGAAGCTGTATCTTATACCAAATCATTCAATAGTATTTTCCACTTAATATTTCTAGGGCTTTTAGTGGATATGGGATTATTTATTGCTTTTTTATTGGATATTCTATATATTTACATTCAGATGTTATGTCTTTCACACAATCCCATCTCCCCTTTCTTTCCCATTGCCTCCATGAAGGTACTCCCTCTCTCAACCACACTCTCCCACCTCAGCATCTTTTCTCCAATTCCTGTTCCTCTATTTGTCCTATTTCCTCCCATGAGTGTTTTGTTCTCCCTTCTAAGAATGACTGAGGGGTCCACCTTCTGTTCTTCCATCTCTTTGAGCTTCATAATTTCTGTGAATGGTTTCTTGGTATTCTAGGACTTGAGTTTCATCTAGGGTGATAAGTTTGGGTCTAGTTTCATTCTTTTACAAGAAGAAATCTACTTTGAACAGCACCATTTGTTTAAAATGTTTTTTTTTTCCATTGTATGAATTAAGACTCTTTATCAAAAATCCAGTGACTATAAGTATATTTGTTTCTGGGGTTTAGATTATATTCCATTGATTAATACATGCATTTATATACTAATACCATAGATGTATTACCAGTATTGCTCTGTAGTATAGCTTGTGGTTAGAGATGGTGATTTTTCTTGAAGGTTTTTATTATTCAGGATTGTTTTGGCAATCCTGGGTTTATTATTTTCCATATGAAGTTGAGAATTGTTCTTTCAGGTCTTTACAAATTGTGTTGTAATATTGATAAAAATTGCATTGAATCAGCAAACTCTTTTATTCTTATCAAACCATAAGCATGAGAAATCTTTTCATCTTTTGATGTCTTCTCCTATTTCCTTTTCCAGAGATTTGAAGCTTTTGTCATATAGATCTTTCACTTGCTTGGCTAGAGTTACAAGATATTTATATTAGTCATGGCTATTGTAAAATGTATTATTTCCCCAATTTCTTTATCAGCCCATTTATCATTGGTATAAAAGAAGGCTACTGATTTCTTTAAGTTAATTTTGTATCTACCCATTTTGTTAAAGCTTTTTGTGAGCTGTAGGTATTCTCGAATAGAACTTTCAGAGTCAATTATAAATACTACCACAAATAGTGATACTTTGACTTCTTCTTTTCTGAATTGGATCCCACTGATGTCCTTTAGTTTCCTTGTTATTCTGGCTAGAACTTCAAGTGCTACATGGAATAGTTAAGGAGAGAGTGGGCCGCCTTTTCTTTTTTTTTTTTTATTTTTTAAAACGATTTTATTTTATAAAACAAAGATAAATGTACAGATTTTAAATATTTTTTGCTTAAAATTATACATTTTTGTCAGTACTGTTTTTTCAGATATTAAAATAATTTTTACATAAAACTATGTGAATATATTTTTTAGTCAGTACTTGATTTTTTCAAGGGCTTGACAATATGCATTGAAAACCTAATAGTTACAATGAGCATAAAGTACATGCAAAACAAAATGCAACATGGAAATAGTCAAAGTCTTCTTGTTTTGTAAATATTTTTTTGTTTTGTTTTCTTTATTTCTTGGACTTCATACTGTCTGTGAGTTGTTTCTGGGGGAGTGCAAGCCTCTGGGGTTAGCATCCCAATATCAGTGACTGCATATTATGTCTGTTCTTTTGTGACTGGGTTATCTCACTCAGGATGATATTCTCTAGATTCAACCATTTTCTTAAGAATTTGGTTAAGTCATTGTTTCTGGTGGCTGAGTAGTATTCCATTGTGTAAATGTACCACAATTTTTGTATCCATTCATCTTCTGAAGGACATCTGGGTTCTTTCCAGCTTCTGGCTATTATAAATAGAGCTGCTATGAACATTGTGGTGCATATATCTTTGTTGTGTATTAAAGTGTCTCTGGGGTATATGCCCAGAAGTGGAATAGCTGGGTCTTCAGGTAGTGCTATATCCAATTTTCTGAGGTATCGCCAGACTGATTTCCGGAGTGGTTGTATTAGTTTGCTATGCCACCAACAGTGGAGAAGTGTTCCTCTTTCTCCGCAGCCTCGCCAGCATCTGCTGTCATCTGCGTTTTGGATCTTGGCCAATCTGACTGGTGTGAGGTGGAATCTCAGGGTTGTTTTGATTTGCATTTCCCTGATGGCTAAGGATGTCGAGCACTTCCTCAGATGTTTCTCGGCCATTCGTTGTTCCTCAACTGAGAACGTTTTGTTTAGCTCTGTACCCCATTTTTTAATAGGGTTATTTGATTCTCTGGTGTCTAGCTTTTTGAGTTCCTTGTATACCTTGGATATTAGGCCTCTATCTGATGTGGTGTTGGTAAAGATCTTTTCCCATTCTGTTGGTTGCCGTTTTGTTTTCTTGACAATGTCCTTAGTCTTACAGAAACTTTGCAATCTCATTAAGTCTCATTTGTTAATCTTTGACCTTAGAGCTTGGGCCAAGGTGTTTTGCTCAGGAAATTTTCTCCTGTGCCTATGGTTTCTAAGGTTTGGGCCGCCTTTTCTTGTCCCTGATTCTAGTGCAATTGTTTTAAGTTACTCTACATTTAGCTTGATGTTGGCTTTCAGCTTCCAATATACTAAAATAATTATCTTTAGGTATGTTTTTTGTGTCCCTGATCTCTCTAATACTTTTAACATGAAGGGGTGTTGAATTTTTGTCAAAGGCTATCTCAGTGTCTAATGAGATAATCATGTAATTATTTCTTTATATGTGTTTATAATGTATATTACATATACTAATAGATTTTTATATATTGAACCATTCCTGCATCCTTGAAATGAAGCCCATTTGATTATAAAGAAATATGTTTTTATTTTGCAGATGACATAATAGTGTACTTAAGTGACTCCACAAAATTCCACCAGAGAATTTCTACTGCTGATAAACAAATTCAGCAAAGTGGCTGGATACAAAATTAACACAAACAAATCAGTAGCCTTCCTATACTCAAAGGACAAACATGTGGAGAAAGAAATTAGGGAAAAGATACCCTTCACAATAGTCACAAAAACTATGAAATACCTTGGTGTGACTCTAACTAAGCAAGTGAAGGACCTGTATGACAAGAACGTCAAACCTCTAAAGAAGGAAATTGAGGAGGATATCAGAAAATGAAAAGATCTCCCATGCTCATGGATTGGAAAGATCAACATTTTAAAATGACCATCCTACCAAAAGCAATCTACAGATTCAACGCAATCCCCATCAAAATTCCAACCCAGTTCTTCATTGAGTTGGAAAGATCAATGTGCAATTTCATCTGGAATAACAAAAGACCTAGAATAGTGAAATCCATCCTCAACAGCAAGAAAACTTCTGCGGGAATCACTATCCCTGATCTCAAGCTATATTACAAGGCAATTGTGCTGAAAATTGCATGGTACTGGTACAGAAATAGGCATGTGGATCAATGGAATAGAATAGAAGATCCAGAAATGAGCCTTTATGTATATGGTCACCTGATTTTTGACAAAGGAGCTTTAAACATTTAATGGAAAAAGGACAGCCTATTCAATAAATGGTGCTGGTCCAACTGGCACTCAGCATGCAAAAGAATGAAAATAGACCCTTTCTTATATCCTTGTGCAAAGCTCAAGTGTAAGTGGATCAAAGATCTCCACATTAAACCAGATACACTGAAACTATTAGATGAGAAAGTAGGGAAAACCTTAGAACACATAGGCACAGGAGAAAATTTTCTGAACAAAACACCAATGGCTCAAAGCTCTAAGGTCAAAGATTAACAAATGGGACCTAATGAGATTGCAAAGTTTCTGTAAGGCTAAGGACATTGTCAAGAAAACAAAACGGCAACCAACAGAATGGGAAAAGATCTTTATCAACTCCACATCAGATAGAGGCCTAATATCCACGGTATACAAGGAACTCAAAAAGCTAGACACCAGAGAATCAAACAACCCTATTGAAAAATGGGGTACAGAGCTAAACAAAACTTTCTCAATTGAGGAATATCGAATGGCTGAGAAGCATCTAAGAAGTGCTCAACATACTTAGCCATCAGGGAAATGCAAATCGAAACAACCCTGAGATTCCACCTCACACCAATCAGATTGGCTAAGATCCAAAACTCAAATGACAGCAGATGCTGGCGAGGTTGTGGAGAAAGAGGATCACTTCTCCACTGTTGGTGGGGTTGCAAACTAATATAACCACTCTGGAAATCAGTTTGGTGATACCTCTGAAAATTGGACATAGTACTTCCTGAAGACCCAGTTATTCCACTTCTGGGCATATACCCCAGAGACACTTTAATACACAAAAAAGATATATGCACCACAATGTTCATAGCATCTCTATTTATAATAGCCAGAAGCTGGAAAGAACCCAGATGTCCTTCAGAAGATGAATGGATACAAAAATTGTGGTACATTTACACAATGGAATACTACTCAACCACCAGAAAGTATGACTTAACCAAGTTCTTAAGAAAATAGCTGCATCTAGAAAATATCATCCTGAGTGAGATAACCTAGTCACAAAAGAACAGACATAATATGCAGTCACTGATAGTGGGAAGCTATCCCCAGAGGTTCGCACTCCCCAGAAACAACTCACAGACTGTATGAAGTCCAAGAAAAAAAGAAAACAAAACAAAAAAAATAGTCATGCTCAATCCTTACCCACCAAGAATATATTGACAAATTCCAGGTTGTACCCTGTATTGCATGTACTGACTGTTCATTGTTAAAAAAAAATCTTTACACACCAAGAAAACTTTGAGTATTTCCAGGTTGCATCTTGTTTTACATGTACTTATTGCTTATTGTAACTGGTGGGATCTTGATCACACTATCAAACCTTAAAAAAAAAATCAAGTACTGACAAAAATGTATTATATATTTTTATGCAAAAAATGATTAAAATCTGTACATTTATCTTTGTTCTTTAAAATAAAGTTGTTTAAAAAAACAAAACAAAAACAAACAAAAAAAAAGTCATGCTCAATCCTTACACACCAATAAAACATTGACTAATTCAGGGTTACATCCTCTTTTACATGTACCTTTTGCTTACTGTAACTAGTAAGGCCTTAATATAGAGTATCAAACCTTAAAAAAAAGAAGAAAAAAAAAAAAGCTAAGCACTGATACAATTGTATTTGTATACATTTATGCAAAATATTTAATTTTTTTTCTTTTATCCTTTTTTAAAAATAAAGTTAAAAATAAAAAAGAAAGATGTTTTTAATGTGCTCATGGATTCTTTTTGCCAGAATTTTATTGAGTATTTTTGCATTAATATTTATAAAATAAATTGATTTGAAGTTTTTTTTTTTCTTTGTTGAGTCTTTGTGTGGTTTAGATATCAGGGTGATTGTGGCTTCATGGAATGAGTTTGGCAGTGATCCTTTGTTTCTTGATTGTGGAATAATTTAAATAATGTTGGTATTAACTCTTCTTTAATGTTTTGTACAATTCTACACTAAAACCATCCATTACTAGGTTTTTTTGTGTTGGGATACTTTTAATGAGTGTTCTTTATCTTTAGCGGTTATAAGGCTGTATAAATAGTTTACCTGATGTTGATTTAACTTTGGTACATGGTGTCTGTTTAGAAAAGTATCCATTTCATTAAGATTTTTTTTTTATTTTTTAGTATGGTCTTTTGAAGTAAGAACAAATTATTCTTTGAATATCCTCAGTGTCTGTCATTATTTCTCTCTTTGAATTTCTGATTTTGTTTATTTCGATACTGAATTGTTATTTTCTTATTGATTTTCTCAAAGAACCAGCTCTTGGGTTTGTTGATTCTTTGCATTGTTTTCCTTGTTTCTAAATGATTAAATTCAGCCCTGATTTTTGTTTCCCACCAATTACTCTTCTTGTATATGTTTGTATTTCTTTCTAAATCTTTCAGATGTACTTTAAATTGCTGCTATGAGAGCTCTAATTTCATTATGGAGACACGGAGTGCTATGAACTTTCTTCTTAGCACTGCTTCCATTGTGTTCCATAAGTTTGGGTATGTTTTGACTTTATTTTCACTAAATTATAGAAAGGCTTTAATTTTGTTTTTAAATCTTCTCTTACCCAGAAGTCATTGAGCAAAGACTTGTTCAGTTTCTATGAGTATGTAGACTTTCTGGTATCTCTGTTGCTGTTGAAGTCCAGCTTTAATCCATAGCATAGTGGTATGATGAGATACAAGAAATTATTTCAATATTCTTGTATCTTTTTATGCTCTTTATGTTTCAGTAAAATAATCTATAGATATCTGTTAGGTTCATTTGATTCATAATATGTTAGTTTTTGTCTGGATGACATGTCAGTTATTGAGAGTATGGTATTGACCACTTCCACTATTCATGTGTGGGGTTCAATGTGCAATTTAAGATCTAGCAATATTTCTTTTGCAATGTGGGTGCCCTTGTGTTTGGGGCATAGAGTTTTGGAATTGAGATATCATCTTGGTATATATTTTCATTTTTTGAGTGTGAAGTATCTTTCTTTACCTGTCTCTTTTTATTAAAATTTTCTTGTTGAAAGTCTATTTTATTAGATTTTAGAATGGCTACTCTACTTAGCTCCTTAAGTCCATTTGCTTGGAAAACTTTGATCAAGACCTTTACTCTGAGGTATTGTCTATCTTTATTGCTGAAGTCTTTTTCTTATATGCAGAACAATGATGGATTCTGTTTTCAAATACACTCAGTTAGCCTATGTCTTTTTAATGTATAATTGAGTCCATTGTTGTTGAGGAATATTAACCAATGATAGGTATTATTTATGATGGTGGTGGTGGTGCTGGTGGTGTGTGTGTATGTGGTTTACTGCTGTAAACATATACAGAGACCAAGGCCACGTTTACAAAGAACAACAGTTAACTGGGGCTGAGTTACCAGTTCAGTGGTTCAATGCAGTATCAACATTGTGGGTACATGACAACATTCAGTCAAGCATGGTACAGTAAAAGCTGGCAGTTCTATATCTTTATCTGAAGGCTGCTAGAAGAATACTTGCTTCCAGGAAGTTAGGATGAGGGTCTTCTTGTCCACACTGACAGAGACACACCTACTTCAACACACCTCCTAATAATGTCACTCACTGGGACAATCATATACAAACGATTACTATGGGGGTGTGTGCATGTGCATGCATGTGCACATTCTTTGTATTTGCTGATAAAAGAATACTGATTTCCATTATTTTTGGATGTATTTATCCTTCTCAGGTAGGATTTTTCCTTCTAGTATTCTCTATAGAGCTTGATTTGTGGATAGATATTGTTTGGATTTAAATTTGTTTTGAAACATCTTGTTTTCTCCATCTATGGTTAATGAGAGTTTTGTTGAGCATAGTAGTATATGGTGGCACTTATGGTTTTTCAGAAATCTCAAGATATGAAGGTATCTCGCCAGGTTCATGTAGTTTTTAAAGTCTCTGTTGAAAAGTCATGTGTAATTCTGGTAGGTCTGTCTTCATATATTATGTGACATTTTTGCTTCACAGCTTTTAATATTTTTTCTTTGTTCAGTAGACTTTTTTTTGTTTTGATTATTATGTGCTATGAGAAATTTCTTTTTTGTCCCAGTCTCATTGGTTTTCAATAAACTTCTTTTATGTTTATAGACATTTCCTTTGTCAGGTTGGGAAATTTCTTTTTATTATTATGTTGAGAATATTTTCTGGATACTGGAGCTGGGACTCTTCATCATCATCTATTCCTATTAATCTTAAGTTAGGTTGTTTTGAGGTATCCAAGATTTTATGGATTTTTTTATCAGGAATAGTTTAGATTTAACATTTTCTTTGACTGATGTATCTTCTATGCTGGAGATTCTCTCTTCCATCTCCTATAAACTGTTGGTAATGCTTGCATCCATTTTTTATGTGTTCTTCCCTAGATTTTCCATAGGAATTTTCAGAATTCCCTCAGTTTGTGTTTGTTTTTTTTTAAAAATATTTCTATTTCCACTTACATGTCTTGGACATTTTTATTTATTTTCTTTACCAGTTTCATTGTATTTTCCTGTGTATCTTTAAGTGATTTATTTGTTTCCTCTTTAAAGTAATCTAGCTTTTTGTGACTTCCTTCATTTCTTACAATATTTATTCATTTTTCACAGGACTTTATTATCTTTATACGATTGAATTTAAGGTCATTGTCTTGTGCTGTGGTTGTGTTAGGCTGGTCTTTAATAACAACAAACACAACAAAAAGTCCACATACACATGGAAGCTGAACAATGCACTAATCAACCATTACATAGTCAAGGAAGAAATAAAGAAAGAAATTAAGAATTTTGTAGAATTTAATGAAAGTGAAAGTACAACATATCCAAACCTATGGGATGCAATAAAAGCAGTACTAAGAGGAAAACTCATAGCTCTGAGTGCTTCCAATAAGAAATAGAAGAGAGCATACACTAGCAGCTTGACAGCACAGTGGAAAGCTCTAGAACAAAAAGAAACAGATACACCCAAGAAGAGTAGACAACAGGAAATAATCAAACTCAGAGCAGAAATCAACCAAGTAAAAACAAAGAGGACCATACAAAGAATCAACAAAACCATCAGCTGGTTCTTTGAGAAAATCAACAAGATCGATAAACCCTTAGCCAGACTAACTAGAAGGCACAGAGGGAGTATCCAAATTTAAAAAATCAGAAATGAAAGGGGAAACATAACAGCAGAAACTGAGAAAATTTAAGAAATCATCAGATCCTACTACAAAAAACCTATACTCAATTATACTAGAAAATCTGGAGGAAATGGACAAATTTCTACACAGATACAAGATACTAAAGTTAAATCAGGAACAGATAAACCAATAAACAATCTCAAAACACCTAAAGAAATAGAAGCAGTCATCAAAAGCCTCCAAAAAAAAAAAAAAAAAAAAAAAAAAAAAAAAAAAAAAAAACAGGACAAGGTGGATTTAGTGCAAAATTCTACCAGCAGACCTTAATAAAGACAGAATTACAATACTCTCCAAACTATTCCACAAAATAGAGACAGAGGGAACACTACCTAATTCATTCTTTGAAGCTACAATTACTCTCATTCCAAAACAAGGAATGAGAACCTCATACCAATCTCTCTCATGAACATTGACACAAAAATGCTCAATAAATTTCTTGAAAACAAAATAAAAAAAAACACATCAAAAAGGTCATTCACCCTGATCAAGTAGGCTTCATCCCTGGAATGCAAGGATGATTCAGTATACAAAAATCCATCAAGTTACATGACCATATTAACAAACTCAATGAAAAAAAAAAAAACCATGATCATCTAACTAGATGCTGAGGAAGCATTTGACAAAATTTAACACCCCTTCATGTTAAAAGACTTGAAAAGAACAGTAATTCAAGACCTATACCTAAACATAGTAAAAGCAATATACAACAAACCAGTAGCCAATATCATACTAAACTGTGAGAAACTGAAGCAATCCCACTAAAATCAGGGACTAGACAAGGCTACCCACTCTCTCCCTACCTGTTCAATATACTACTAGAAGTCCTGGCCAGAGCAATTAGAAAACAATAGGAAGACAAAAAAATACAAATTGGAAAGGAAGAAGTCAAAATATCACTATTTGCCAATGACATGATAGTATACTTAAATGACCCAAAAAGTTTCACTAGAGAACCTTTACAGCTGATATACAACTTCAGTAAAGTGGCTGGATATAAAATTAGCTCAAACATATCAGTAGCCTTCCTATACTCAAAGCATAAACATGCAGAGAAAGAAATTAGGGAAAAGATGCCCTTCACAATAGTAACAAACAATAGGAAATACCTTGTGATCCAAACTTAAGCAAGTGAAAGAACTTCAGATCTCTGAAGAAGGAAATTGAAGAAGATCTCAGAAGATGGAAAGATCTTCCACGCTCATGGATTGGAAGAAACAACATTGTAAAAATGGCCATCTTACCAAATGTAATTCATAGATTTGATGCAATCCTCATCAATATTCCAACTCAATTCTTCATAGAGTTGGAAAGAGCAATTTGCAAATTCATCTGTAATAACAATAAACCTAGCATAGCAAAATCTATTCTCAACAACAAGAAAATTTTGGCAAGAATCATAATTCCCAAGCTATATTACAAAGCAATTGTGTTAAAAACCACATGGTATTAATAAAGAGAGAGGCAGGTAGATCAATGGAACAGAGTAGAAGATCCAGAAATGAACTCTCACACATATGGTACTTGATTTTTGACAAAGAAGTTGAAAACATTCAATGGAACAAGGACAGCCTCTTCAACAAATGGTGTTTGTTCAACTGGCAGTCAGCATGCTGAAGAATGAAAATTGATTTTTTCTTATCTCTTTGTACAAAGCTCAAGGGCAAGTAGATCAAAGATGTCCACATAAAACCAATTACACTGAAACTATTAGAAGAGAAAGTAGGAAAAGCTTAGAACACATAAGCACAGGGGAAATTTTCCTGAATAGAACACCAATGGCATATGCTATAAAATCATGCATTGATAAATGGGACAATGAGATTGCAAAATTTCTGTAAGAACACTGTAAAGAAAAACAGTGTAAAGAACACTGTCAAGAAAACAAAACGGTAGCAAACAGATTGGGAAAGGATATTTATTATTCCACATCTGATTAGAGATTTAATATTCAATATAAATAAAGAACTCAAGAAGTTAGACTCCAGAGAATAAAACAATCATTTAAGAATGGGGTACAGAGCTTAACAAAGTATTTTCAACTGAGGAATATCAAATGACTGAGAAACACCTAAAGAAACGCTCAACATCCCTTGATATCAGGGAAATGCAAATAAAACAACCCTGAGATTCCACCTCACAGCAGAAGAATGGCTTAATATACAAAACCCAGATGAAAGTAGATGCTGGTGTGGTTGGGGAGAAATAGGAACACTCCTCCACTGTTTATGGGGTTGTAAGTTGGTACAACTACACTGGAAATAAATCTGGCGGTTCCTCAGAAAATTGGACAGTGTATTACCTGGAGACCCAGTTATTTCACTTCTGGGAATATACACCAAGATGCTCAAACACATAATAAGGACACATGTTTACCAGATTCATATCAGTCTTATTTATAATAGCCAGAAGCTAGAAAAATGCAGATGTCCTTGAGTAGATGAATGGATACAAAAATTGTGGTATATTTACACAATGGAGTACTACTCAGCTATCAGAAACAATGACTTTATAAAATTCTTAAGAAAATGGCTGCATCTAGAGAATATCATCCTGAGTGAGGTAACCCAGTCACAAAAGAACAGACTTAATATGCAGTCACTGATAATTGAATACTAGCTCCAGAAAACTCTGAATACCCAAGAAACAATTCACAAATCACATGACACTCAAGAAGAAGGAAGGCTAAAGTGTGGAAGCCTCCGTCGTTCTCAGAAAAAAAATAAGTGGATTGTACTTTTTCAGAGTATGGTACACCTAGACCTTAAATAATTAATAATTCAAGAGCTAAGAATATAGCCTGTGGCAGTCCTTGATATTTAAAAATCATTCTTTTTGACCTTTACACACAAAGAAAACTTGGACTATTTTCATGTTACATTTTCTATATATACTTTATGCTCATTGTAACTAGTAAGTTTTCATTACATACTATTAAACCTTTAAAAAATAAGTACTGACAAAAATATATTCATATTGTTTTATGCAAAAATGCTTTTATAATATCTGGACATTTATCTCTAATTTTTAAAAATAAGTTATTTAATTAAAATTTTAAGGCTAAAAGTAAAAAATTTAAGAAGACAGTAGAATGTCTTTGGATTCAAAGTACCAATATTGCGAAAATAGTCACCTTACAAAAGCAATCTATAGTGAGTATTTTTGGGCAGGTTTAGAAAACAGACCCAATCAGAGGGGCAAGAAAACCAGAATACCCAGGGATCGTGTCCAAGCCTAGAATCCTGCTCCTTTGGGGCAACAGAAAGGGTGGGGGAATAGTTTTGATCAAGTATGATTAAATTTTTATAAATACATATATATATATAACATATATATATATTTCTAAATGTAATTGCTCTCTCTCCCTTTGTGCCAATAAGCTAAGGGGAGGAGTCTGATCCTCTGTGCCTCACTCCACTGCCTTTTTGTATAAGAGGTGTTAGGTTTGGTGGGGGATAAGCTTCCCAATCTGTGTGCTCACTTGGGAGGATGGCATTAGGAGCCAGGGCTGGCCATGGGTACCTTACTTTCCTCCCTGGGGAAATGTCCAGAAGAATGGAGAAAAAAAAGATTTAAAGAAAAAATATTTTAAATTTGAAAAAAAGAAAAAAAGAAAAAAAAGAAAACAGACCCAAGGGCCTGTCGACATACTCAGCAAAATTGTGGAAATCAAAGATTTTCTGATCACAGCCAGGCAGAAATATGACATATATGTCAAGATCAAGAAGAACAAGGATAATGTGAAGGTTTGCTGTAGCCGATAACTTTACACCCTGGTTATCACAGAGAAGAAGGCAGAGAAGATGAAGGAGTCCCTACCCCTAGATTTTGCATGAAGGAGATGAAATTAACCAGACCTCTGCAGATGACTTTTAAAAGCCCTGAAAAGTCAAAGAATAAAAGAGCAATCTACAAATCCAGTACAATTCTAATCAAAATCCATGAATAATGTTTTACTTTTTAATTCTTAACAACTCTATTTTACAAAACAGAGATAAATGTACAGATTTTAAGCATTGTTTGCATAAAATTATACAATAGATTTTTGTCAGCACCTTTTTTTCAGATTTTAAAATAATTTTTACATAAAACTGTATGAATATATTTTTTAGTCAGTACTTGATTTTTTAAAGGTTTGATAGTATGCATTGAAAACTTAATAGTTTTACGTTTTAATAGTTTTTAAGTATGTACCTTGGATTCCGGTTCTTTCCAGGACTTTTAACATGAAGTGGTGTTGAATTTTGTCAAATCTAGTGAGATGACCATGTGATTTTGTTTTTGAGTTTGTTTATATGGTGTATTACGTTGATGGATTTCCTTATATTAAACCATCCCTACATCCAAGTAATGAAGCCTACTTGGTCATGATGAATGATCATTTTGATGTGTTCTTGGATTCGGTTTGCAAGGATTTTGTTGAGTATTTTTTTATCAATGTTCATAATTGATATTGGTCTGAAGTTCTCTTTTCTTGTAGGGTCTTTGTGTAGTTAAGGTACAAGGGTTATTGTAGCCTCAAAAAATGAGTTGGGTAGCATTCCATCTGATTCTATCTTTTGGAATAGTTTGGAGAGTATTGGTGTTATATCCGCAATAAATGACTGATAAAATTCTGCACTGAACCCGTCTGGACCTGGGCTTTTTTTGGTTGGGAGGCTTTTGATGACTTCCTCCATTTCTTTAGGTGTTATAGAGTTATTTAGATGGTTTACTTGGTCCTGGTTTAACTTTGGGACCTTGTAACTGTCTAGGAATTCGTCCATTTCCTCCAGATTTTCCAATTTTGTGGAGTTTAAGTTTTTGTAGTAGGATCTGATGATTTCTTGAATTTCCTCAGTTTCAGTTATTATGTCTCCACTTTCCTTTCTGATTTTGTTAATTTGTATACTCTCTCTTTGCCCTCTAGTTAGTCTGGCTAGGGGTTTATCAATCTTGTTGATTTTCTCAAAGAACCAACTCTTGGTTTTGTTTATTTTTTCAATGGTTCCTTTTGTTTCTATTTGGTCTATTTCTGCCCTAATTTTGATTATTTCTTGCCCTCTACTATTCTTGGGTATATTTGCTTCCTTTTGTTCTAGGGCTTTTAGCTGTGCTGTCAGGTTACTGATGTAAGCTCTCTCCAGTTTCTTTTAGGAAGCACTTAGGGCTATGAGTTTTCCTCTCAGTACTGCTTTCATTGCATCCAATAGATTTGGGTATGTTGTGTTTTCATTTTTGTTGAATTCTATAAAGTCCTTAATTTATTTCTTTATTTCTTCTTTGACCCTACTATTGTTAAACAGAGCGTTGTTTAGTTTCCATGTGTACGTAGGCTTTTTGTTGTCTTTGTTGTTGTTAAAGACCAGCCGTAGACCATGGTGATCTGAGAGGATGCATGGGAGTATTTCAATCTTCTTATATCAATTGAGGCTTGTTCTGTGTCCAATTATGTGGTCAATTTTCGAGAAGGTGCCATCGGGTACTGAGAAGAAGGTATATTCTTTTACTTTAGGATGATATGTTCTGTATATATCTATTAATTCTAGTTGGTTCAAAGTCTCTGCTAGTTTTGCAGTGTCCTTGTTCAGTTTCTGTTTCCATGATCTGTCCATTGGTGAGAGTGTGGTATTAAAGTCTCCCACTATTATTGTTTGGGGTGAAATGTATTTTTTGAGCTTTAGTAGGGTTTCTTTTATGAATGTGGGTGCTTTTTTATTTGGAGCATATATGTTAAGGATTGAGTGTTCCTCCTGACAGATTTCCCCAGTAATGAGTAACAAGTGTCCTTCCTTATCTTTTTTGATAACTTTTGGTTGGAAGTTTACTTTATTAGATATTAGAATAGCCACTCCAGCTTGCTTCTTGGGGCTGTTTGCTTGGAAGTTTTTTTCCCACCCTTTTATCTGAGATAGTGTCTGTCTTTGTCTCTGAGATGAGTTTCCTGTATGCAGCAAAAGGCTGGATTTGGTTTATGTATCCATTCTGATAGCCTATGTCTCTTTATTGGGGAGTTGAGTCCATTTATGTTAATAGATATCAAGGAATAGTTGTTTCTGTTTCCTGACATTATTGCTTTTGTGGGTTGAGTTGTGTCTGTGTCTTTTTCTTCTTTTAGTTTTCTTGTTTAGGAGTTTTCTTGTTTTTACTAGGCTGTATTTTCCCTCATTGTATTGGGTTTTCCACCTATAATTTGTTGTAGTGCTGGGTTTGTGGTTATATATTGTGTAAAATTTGTTTTGTCTTCAAATATCTTCATCTCTCCATCTATGGTGATTGATAGTTTTGCTGTGTATAGCAGCTTGGCTTGTCACTTGTGGTCTCTTAGGGTCTGCGTGATGTTTGTCCAGGCTCTTCTAGCTTTCATAGTCTCTGTTGAGAAATCGGGTGTGATTCTGATTGGCCTGCCTTCATATGTTACCTGACCTTTTTCCCTTACTGCTTTTAGTATTCTTTCTTTGCTTTGGGCACTTGGTGTTTTGACTATTATGTGTCGGGAGGTATTTCTTTTCTGGTCCAACTTATTTGGAGTTCCGAAGGCTTCTTTTATGCTCGTGGTCATCTCATTCTTGAGGGTAGGGAAGTTTTCTTCTACGATTTTGTTGAAGATTTTTACTGTGCCTCTTAGTTGATACTCTTCTCCCTCTTCTATTCCTATTATCCTTAGGTTCGGTCTTCTCATTGTGTCTTGGATTTCCTGGACATTTTGGGTTAGGAGTTTTTTGTTTTTAGCATCTTCTCTGGCTGTTTTGTCTATGTTTGCAATGTTGTCTTCTGCCCCCGAGATTCTCTCTTCCATCTCTTTTAATCTATTGGAAATGCTTGCTTCTGTGACTCCTGATTTCTTTTTTTGGTGTTCTGCCTGTAGGGTTATCTCTTTTAGTTTTTTCTTTATTGTGTCAATTTCCATTTTAATTTCCCTCTTCCATTCTTTTATTTCTTTGGTAATGTTTTCCTCTAGTTCTTTGAGTTCTTTGAGTGTTTTTCTTGTTTCCTCTTTAAAAGCTTCTGAATCTTTTTGCTTTTTCTCCCGTTCTTGTTTAAGTATCTCTATTAGCATCTTGAGGTATGATTTCAGGTCTGCGTCTTCTTTTTCTGGAGTGTTTGGAATTCCGATGTTTGCTGTTATTGGAGAGCTGGGTTCTGGTGTTGCCAGGTTGTCTTGGTTTCCTTGTGATATACTCTTTTGCTTTCCTCTTGCCATTTTGTTGTCAGTGATATGTTCTCACCTTCCCCTTGTATTTGGTCTGTGTCCCTGGATCTCCACTGGTCCAGGTGGCAGATGGGCCGAGCCCTGTTCTATGCCTCAGGGTTGTCGGGTGGGAACAGAGTTTCCAAAGTTCTGTTCCTGGTCCCTGATCAGGCAGGTCGGAGGGTGCGGCCTGCGTGCGCACTCCCCAGATATCTCTCTGCTCCCCGGCCGCCCAGATCTCCCACTCACCAATCTCTCAACCTTAGGACCTGGCGATCTGCGATGCAGATGGTCCGGGCTCAGTTTTGCACTCTGAAGTTGCCGCCGTGTGGAAACAGAAGTTCCAAAGTTCTGTTCCTGGTCCCAGTTTTTCAGCCCTAGGAGCTGATGGTCTGCACGGCAGATGGTCCGGGCTCTGTTCTCTATTTTACTTTTTAAAAATATAAATAAAACACCAGTAGCATAGGAAATGAGACAATCAACAAATATGGTGTAACTAATTGTTCTTTACATCCTATTGGCCATATTTAGACATGGATGCACCTATATACAAGAAAAAGTGAGATATATTCTCAAAATAAATGGAGTTATTACAATTCATTTAATTCTTATTTAGTTCTTATTCTGTCATAATCAAGACCAAGGATCAATGAAAGAGAAAAAATAACCTTATTGTTCAACCCCCTGTAAAAGTAATGGAAATCCCTCTGGCCCCATATCTCATTCTCTGAATAATATCTAAGTTAAATTTAAAGAAATTATGTTTTAATTCAGAAATACTATATGTAGAAATATAAAAACTCTAATATCTAAGGCTAAGATAACATGTACTGTATATGAGCTGCCAAACATGGTACTGTGCTAGTCACTGCAGAGTCTGATGATAAAGACAATGTCCCACTCAATAGACTAAAGTATTTTCCCTGCCATTGCTATTTTGCATTATTAAAATCTTAGATATTCAGCTATTAATTTTTGTTATTCTATTTTATTGGATTTTTCTGTATTTATATTTCAAGGGTTATGCTCTTCACCCCCCACTCTTTCCCCTCCTCCCCCTCAATTTTCTTCCATGAAGGTGCTCCCTCTCTCAATCACCCTCTCCAACTCAGTGCCTTGGCTGTTGATGGTGTTGTTCTTCCCATGAGGGTGCAAACACTTCAGCTTTTTCAGTTCTTTTTCTAGCTCTGGATTTCCTTTGTAATAAGTGTTCAGTACCTTTCCCATATCTTCCACATTAGTACTCTACATTTATCTTTCTTTTAATTGGAAATACTTGTGATAAAATAATTAGAGACATAGCCAAAATCACATAACACTAAAAAAGTGTCAAATTTATTAACCTAAATAATTTATAATAAACAGAACAAATACTAGTTTCATCAAGAGAAGATAACGCAAAAGTTAATTATGTACTTTTCATAACTATTTTATATAACTCTTGGAAAAGTTTAATGATTTATATTAATATTTTCCAATGATCAAATAATACATTGTAATATTCCATTTCATTTCATATCACAAGATGAGGAAAGTTTACAATAGCAGTTGTCATTAAATTGCATAATTCATTACATTTATTTCTGATAGGGCCACCATTTTTTTCTTCTTTCTAAATCAGCATTTATTTCCAAACTCTGACAGAGCTGTCCAGTCTGACTCTCAAGAGAAGACACAGACTGCCTCCTGACACTCTTTAGTGAAAAAAATATTTCAAAGTCTTCTGAAAAGAGTGAGACAATTAGATCGCAGAGCAAAAAGGTGTCAGTGAAATATATTTATAATCATAGTTTGCAAGAATATGAAAATCTCAAATATTTAATTATGTCACTACTATAATCTTTATCATTTATCTATATATCTACCTATCTATCTATCAATCAATCATCATGTATTTACCTACCTATGATCTATTTATTTACTTACCTTTACCACCTTTCATCTCAGGTGCTTGTGTCTGTTTGCAGGATGCTGAATATTGCCTCAGAGGACATAGTCTTCTCTCCTGGGATACACAGGCCTCCTGACCTCAGATGTAATTCTTTACTGCTACAGAGGTTTTTTAATCCACAGATTTAAGGTTGATAATGAGAATTTGGTAGTGAGAGGGCCCAGAGAATGCCAAAAGGTAGCTAATCAGAAGCAAAAGGAGTGATTTTTTTCATCTTGTGTTGGGATAGAAGGTATGTACCACAGCTAAGTTGCCAATACTGGATGTAGATAAAGTAAAAGAAAGTATAAAAATGAACAACAGACACTCAAAACATTTTTGAGTTCTTGTTATGTTATGTAACATCTCTGTCGTGGAACAATGTCAAAGTGAAATCAGAATCCTGGATTCTTTGTCATAAAATAGCTTAAGTCCATGGGAAATCAATACATCACAATGCTGTGATGTAGAGACTCACTCATTGCATAGTGCACTGTAATCTAGTTAGGTAATCCAACAATTCTTACCATGTTGAAGCTAATGTGTTACTCAGCTGCTGACAAATTGTCCCTGGTGAGTGATTAGGGGAAAGCTTAGAAGTCAGGTGTGGGCCTCTCAAAATCTATTCCTAACAATCGACATAAACTGGTGATGATGAGTGTTTCCTGAAAATTTCTGCACACACACACAATGCTGTGTTTCAGAAACAGTGTAAATGGTATATTATGCTTCCTCTCGGCTTACAGAAGATAAGAAACAGGAGAGAGAGAGAGAAGAGAGAGAGAGAGAGAGAGAGAGAGAGAGAGAGAGAGAGAGAAGATGAGATAAGGAATCAAGTCCACCAATGAATATTTCTAATATTTTAGAGCCTTCCAGTAATAACTACACATTGTATCTTTATAACACTGAAGACCTATGTATTAAACAGAACTCATAATGGATACAGAAAATATTGCATTATGACACTATGTGAATGGTTTCATTCTATTTCTAGATTGGTCACTACAGAGGATACACACAAAATGTCCCTGTCCCTAACTGCCTCCACAAGGGGCTTCTCAGGGTAGGCACTTTTGCACTTTAATGAAAATTTTATGATGCATTCACACTGGACTTCAAAACCTTTGCAGCTTTAACCTGAAACAGCTCAAATAGACAAATTTGAACTTTTACTTGAAGAAGATTACCTTAAAATTACAGATAGAGGCTTATACACTGCAGCCTATTCTGGTGCTTCATCTTTCTGAATAGCCTTGAGATGGGGACCTGTATGTGTCTACATACAGTCCATGAGACATCATGTTCCTCTCATGGGTCATTGTGAAAACAGAAATTGTGGCATGAATCTCAAATGGATTTCTACATCTGCATTGATCTTAACATTCTAAAGATGAACTCAACAGCTGGTGAAGACATAAAAGCAATAGAATATTTTGTCAGATTTTTTTTCTTTCAAAATAATTTCAAATAACTAGGAGAGAAATTTTTCCGATTTGAAATTTTTCACTTTATTTTGTGTGATTGTCTATTTTTAAATATGTCAACAAAATAGCATTTGTAATAGATATTAGTTTTTAAGTATTTAAAAACCTTCTGTTGTGCCAATTTTTATTTGACTGTGAACTTTGGAATGTGTGAAGTATAGTTATGACAGGCTTTATTTTTCTGTGTATGCTATAAGTACGAAAATCATAAAAGGAAAAACTATGCACATGCTGTTAGGTTGCCAGTATTTACTGCCATTGATCCTTCCACAAGGACTGCCTTTATTTCCCCTGGCTCATGGGCCTCATCACTAATGCAGAAGTTTGCATTGGACTGATGCAGTTTAAGTGGGATGAGAGTATATACAAAGAACATATTTTAAAGTCATTGGTTAAGCCCTAGTCTGACATTCCTCTTTGTGGCTACACTTCTACCTTGGTCTCTAAGTCTATATCACTGAGGAAACTGTGAAAATATATAACAGGTATACGAATACCTGCAAATTTAACAGACAAATGAAGAGTCTATAAACTTAAAAAATATTGTTGAAAAAAAGTCAGGACTGAATAAGTAAATATTGAGTAAAAAAATGGTAAGTAAACTGACAGTTGACTAAAGGAAACTTAAATGGACAACTGACCATCACTTTTCCTTTTGTCTTTGTTAGTTAGAGTGTCACTCTGCAGTCTAGGCTAACATTAACTCACAGTGACTTTCTACCTCAGCCACACAGTTCTTATGTGTAAAAGATATACCACCTTTTACAGATAATATTTTGTCATTTAACAGTTTATTAGTAAGTATATATTCTTTAAAAAAACAAAATAAAAAATACCTGGTCATAGAAGTAAGGGAAAGGATTTGATTTCAAAAAATCTTGAGGGTGAGTGTTGATTTCTGATTTTAAAAAATAAATTGAAAATGTTCGGCTAACAAATTTCTAATTTACCAGAGGCTCTAGAATTTATAAAATGACTTGCTATAGAAATGGTTCAGTGATTAGTGTACTTATTGTTTAAGTGTGAGGAACAGAGTTTGGATCCACAGTATCCATGAAAGACTAAGCAATCCAGCATTAATATAATTCTAACACTAAGAGTTTAAAAGTCAAAAGAAGGTGGATCCCTGACTCAGTCTAGCAAAAATAAGTAGCTCCAGGTGAAGAAACAGACCCTGTTTCAACAAATAAGGTAGATACTAAGAAAAATACTTGAAATTGGTGCCTAAGAGGTAAAAATAAATGTATGTCCATGGATTTAATACACACAATAACATATGTGCACATACACAAACAAACATGTACACACACACACACACACACACACACGAGAGATGAAAAAGATTTGAGAAGAGATAAAAAGATGGAGAGATTCTTAATAATTTCACTAATCTGGTAAAATTTATAAATTATGTCTTTTGTTTCAGGAGATGAGTATCAACTGTTCTTTTTGGCAGGAGAACAGCTCGTCTGTAAAACGCTTTGCATTTGCCAAGTTCTCTGAGGTCCCTGGAGAATGCTTCCTCCTCTTCACCCTCATCCTCCTCATGTTCTTAGTATCACTGACAGGAAATGCTCTCATAGCCCTTGCTATCTGCACCAGCCCATCTCTACATACCCCCATGTACTTCTTTCTGGCCAACTTGTCTCTCTTAGAGATTGGCTATACTTGCTCTGTCATACCCAAGATGCTGCAGAGCCTGGTGAGTGAAGCCAGAGGGATCTCCCGGGAGGGATGTGCCACACAGATGTTTTTCTTTTCACTTTTTGGTATATGTGAGTGCTGCCTATTGGCAGCCATGGCCTTTGACCGCTATGTAGCCATATGCTCCCCATTGCACTATGCAACCAGAATGAGTCATGGGGTATGTGCCCATTTGGCAATAGTTTCATGGGGAACAAGTTGCATTGTAGGGTTGGGACAGACAAATTTTATTTTTTCCTTGGACTTCTGTGGACCCTGTGAGATAGACCACTTCTTCTGTGACCTTCCACCTCTCCTAGCACTTGCCTGTGGTGATACATCCCAAAATGAGGCTGCCATCTTTGTGGTAGCAGTCCTCTGCATATCTAGCCCATTTTTACTGATTATTTATTCCTATGTCAGAATTCTGGTTGCAGTGCTGGTGATGCCTTCACCTGAGGGACGCCATAAAGCTCTCTCCACATGTTCCTCCCACCTACTTGTAGTCACACTCTTTTATGGTTCAGCAACTGCCACCTATTTGAGACCCAAATCCAGCCACTCACCAGGCATGGACAAGCTCTTGGCCCTCTTCTATACAGCAGTGACATCCATGCTGAACCCTATCATCTATAGCTTAAGGAACAAGGAAGTAAAGGCAGCACTGAGAAGAACTCTGGGCCTGAAGAAAGTTCCGGTAAGAAATATGTAACAGAACTGTGCAAAGCTGCTGGCTAATAAAAATGTGCAAAAGAGCCAGATTAAACAAATAAAAACAGGAACATTCTTTGTTTGCTGTATGTTGAGTCTCTATGTAATTTTGAAGGTACCTCTGTACTCAGCTCTATTTTCTAACTGCTAATTCTGTAATAAAATCAAATACTAAAAAATGTAAGGAAAAAGTAAAATACTCTAGAGAGATTTTGCATTATATTTAAGTCTAAATTGTCAATGTAAATTTTTAAATTATATTTTAGAAATCTTGCAAATTTCAGACCCTGATGTCCCTATGATTTCGATTCTTTATTCAAGCATATCTCACATAACTTTGTATTCCATAGTAATTGTATAAAGGATGTTATTTAAGTAACATTTGTATTTTATTAAATAGTGCCACATACCACAACTCTGAATTCTTTTTGGACCAATATATACCAAAAATGTCATACACTGGACTATTTACATTTAACATGATTTGCTTTAAAATATTAAATAAAACATAAAACTTATTTCATGAATTTCTATGGATGTTTTTCTGGCTTTTATTCTTTTCATCATCATCACTGTCATCTTCATCATCATCATTAATATACTTATTTACTTTATATCCTATTTATTGCCCCCAACCCATTCACCCCCTTCCACGTTTCTTCCCTCAATTCCACTTTCTCTTCTTCTATGAGTTGGTACGTTACTCCCTGGTAATACCAAGGCCCTTGCACTTCAAGTCTCTGTGTGCTAGACAAATCCTCATATTGAGATCAGGCAAGGCAGCCAAGCTAGAAATTAAACATCCAATATGTATTCGATAGCATTGGGGATAGCTCCTGCTCATGATGTTCAGGATTTACACAAAATCCAAGCTACATATCAGATACATATGTGCAGAGGTCCAGCCTGTATATGTTCTTTGGTTGGTAGATTCGTCTCTGAAAGTATTGAAGATCCAGGTTATATGACTCTGTTGGTCTTTCTGTGATGTTCCTATCCTCTTGCTGGTTGAAATCCTTGCTCCTGTTTTTCCATGAGTTCCCAAGCTCTATCCACTGTTTGTACCTGTCTGAGTCAGCTGCAAATAGAACCTCTTAGAGGAGAGACAGTATAAACTCCTGTCTGCAGCATAACATAGTATTATGAATAGTGTCAGGGACTGGTACTTGGAATTGTAATGGGTTGTAAGTTGTGCTGGTGATTGGGTGACCATTCTCTCAATCTTTGCTCTACCCCCATGCCAGCAATTTTTGTAGAAAGGATAGATTTTTGGTCAGTTAGTATGGGTGATTTGCCGTCCCCAAAGCTCTACTAGGGTTCCTGACTACTTGAGGTGGTTACTTTAGGTCCCATATACTCAATGTAGTGAGTCACACATCCATAGATTCTGGGCCACCTCCCTTTTTCCACATTCCTTTTTTTCCCTGGAGATGCCTGCTACCTTCTCACACCTGTAAGTTGCATGTTTGCTTTCATTCTCATGGCTATCTGGTCATCCTTCCTGTCCCTCCCCACACCAGATACTGAACCCCACCCCCCATTCCCCATCCTATCCCTCTCACACCCAGTTGATTTTCTCCATCTGCCTTTTATGACTATTATATTCCCCTTCTAAGTGAGATTCAAGCATCTTTGTTTTTGCCTTTCTTCTTATTTACCTTTTTTGTTTCTGTGGAGTATAGCATAGTTACCTTGTATTTTTTTTTTTTTTTTTTTTTTGCTAATGTCCGCTTATAATTGAATACACACTGTGCATATCATTTTGTGACTGATTTACCTCGTTCAGAATGATATTCTAGAGATCCATCCAATGATCTCTAATTTCATTATGGAGACACTTAGTGCTATGTACTTACCTCTTAGCTCTGCTTCCATTGTGTTTCATAAGTTTGGGTATGTTTTGCCTTAATTTTCACTAAATTATAGAAAGGCTTTAATTTTGTTTTCAAATCTTCTCTGACCCAAAGGTCATTGAGCAAAGACTTGTTCAGTTTCCATGAGTATGTAAGATTTCTGGTGTTTCTATTGTTGCTAAAGTCCAGCTTTAATCCATAGCATAGAGGTGTGATGAAATACAAGGCATTATTTCAATGTTCTTTTACTTGTTTATTCTTTTTGTGTTTCAGTAAAATATTCTATAGATATCTGTTAGGTCCATTTGATTCATAATATGTTAGTTTTTGTCTGGATGACATGTCAGTTTTTGAGAGTATGGTATTGACCACTTCCAATATTCATATGTGGGGTTCGATGTGCAATTTAAGCTTTAGCAATATTTCTTTTGCAATGTGGGTGCCCTTGTGTTTGGGGCGTAGAGTTTCAGAATTGAGATATCATCTTGGTATATCTTTCCATTTTTTGAGTGTGAAGTATCTTTCTTTACCTGTCTCTTTTTATTAAAATTTTCTTGTTGAAAGTCAATTAGAATGGCTACTCCAGTTAGCTCCTTAGGTCTATTTGTTTGGAAAACTCTGATCCACACCTTTACTCTAAGGTATTACCTATCTTTTTTGCTGGATTTTTTTTCTTATACACAGGAAAATGTTGGATTCTGTTTTCAAATCCACTTTGTTAGCCTGTCTTTTTATTGTGTAATTGAGTCCATTGATGTTGAGAGATATTAATGACTAGTGATAGATATTTCCTCTTATTTTTATGGTGGTGATGGTGGTGGCAGTAGTGGTGGTGGATTGTGGTATGTGGTTTTATTGCTATGAACAGATACCATGACCACGGCCACTCTTATAAAGAACAACATTTAATTGGAGCTGACTTACCAATTCAGTGGTTCAGTGCAGTATCATCAAGGTAGAAACATGGAAACATTCAGTCAAGCATGGTACAGTAGAATCTGACAGTTCTACATCTTCATCTGAAGGCTGCTAGCAGAATGCTTCCTTCCAGGCAGCTAGGATATGGGTCTTCTTGTCCACACCTACAGTCATACACCTACTACAAGATACTTTCTAATAATGCCACTTTCTGGTCCAAGGATATACAAATTATCACTGTGTGTGTGTGTGTGTGTGTGTGTGTGTGTGTGTGTGTGTGTGTATACATGGGTTTGTGTGTGTGGGCACATTTTTTGTTTTTGCTGATAGAAAAATACTTATATCCTGTGTTTTCTTAGGTGTATTTATCCTACTTTGGTTGGATTTCTCTTCTAGTATTTTCTATAAAGCTGGGTTTTTGGATAAATATTGTTTAAATTTAAATTTGTCTTGAAACATCTTGTTTTCTCCATCTACAGTGAATGAGAAGTTTGCTGAGCATAGTAGTATATGTTGACACTTACGGTTTTTCAGCAATTTCAAGATATCAATATATCTCTTCAGGCTCATGTAGCTTTTAGAGTTCCTTTTGAGAGATAATGCATAATTCTGATAGGTCTGTCCTGATATATATTGTATGGCATTTTCCCTAGCTTTGTATATTCTTTCTTTGTTATGTAGATTTTTTGTTTTGATTATTATGTTCTGTGAGAATTTTTATTTCTGTCCCATTCTCATTTCTGTACTATAAGTTTCTTGTATGTTTATGTACGTTTTCTTTGTTAGGATGAAAAAGTTTTCTTTGATGACCTTGTTGAGAATATTTTCTGGACATTGGAGCTGGAACTCTTCTGTTCTCTTCCCTACGTTTTCCACCTCCAGGATATCTTCAGGTTGTGTTTTCATTATTGTTTATCTTTCCACTTTCAAGTCTTGCACCTCTTAATTTATTTTCCTCATCAATTTCATTGTCTTTCCTTGTATATCTTTAAGTGATTTAATTGTTTCCTCTTTAAAGAGTACTAGCTGCTTGTGACGTCCTACATTTCTTACAGGATTTATTCATTTCCTTTTTAGAAAACTTTATTATCTTTATAAGATTGAATTTAAGGTCAATTTTTGGTGCTGTGGTTGTGTTAGGATATCCAGTGTTTGCCTTTGTTAGGTAGCTATTCTCTTTTTTTAATTTCTTTTTAGAGAACAACTTAATATTAAAAAAACCAAGATTGATGTACAGATTTTAAACATTTTTGCATAAAAGAATATGAATACATTTTGTTAGTACTTGATTTTTTTAACAAATTTATTTTACAAAACAAAGATAAATATACAGATTTTAAGCATTTTTTGCATAAAATTATACAATACATTTTTGTCAGCACTTTTTTTCAGATTTTAAAATAATTTTTACATAAAACTATATGAATATATTTTTTAGTCAGTACTTGATTTATTTAAAGGTTTGATAGTATGCATTGAAAACTTAATACTTACAATGAGCATAAAGTACATGTAAAACAAAATGTAACATGGAAATAGTGAAAGTTTTCTTGTGGTATAAAGCTTTTTTGTTTTGTTTTGTTTTGCTTTCTTTATTTCTTGGACTTCATACAGACTGTGAGTTGTTTCTGGGTCTGTGCGAGCCTCTGGGGTTAGCATCCCATTATCAGTGACTGCATATTATGTCTGTTCTTTTGTGACTGGGTTATCTCACTCAGAATGATATTCTCTAGATGCAGCCATTTTCTTAAGAATTTGGTTAAGTCATTGTTTCTGGTGGCTGAGTAGTATTCCATTGTGTAAATGTACCACAATTTTTGTATCCATTAATCTTCTGAAGGACATCTGGGTTCTTTCCAGCTTCTGGCTATTATGAATAGAGCTGCTATGAACATTGTGGTGCATATATCTTTGTTGTGTACTAAGGTGTCTCTGGGGTATATGCCCAGAAGTGGAATAGCTGGGTCTTCAGGTAGTATTATGTCCAATTTTCTGAGGTATCGCCAGACTGATTTCCAGAGTTGTTGTATTAGTTTGCAACCCCACCAACAGTGGAGAAGGGTTCCTCTTTCTCCACAACCTCGCCAGCATCTGTTGTCATCTGTGTTTTGGATCTTGGCCATTCTGACTGGTGTGAGGTGGAATCTCAGGGTTGTTTTGATTAGCATTTCCCTGATGGCTAAGAATGTCGAGCACTTCCTCAGATATTTCTCAGCCATTCCATATTCCTCAACTGAGAACGTTTTGTTTAGCTCTGTACCCAATTTTTTTAATAGGGTTATTTGATTCTCTGGTGTCTAGCTTTTTGAGTTCTTTGTAAACCTTAGATATTAGGCCTCTATCTGATGTGGAGTTGGTAAAGATCTTTTCCCATACAGTTGGCTGCTGTTTTGTTTTCTTGACAATGTCCTTCGCCTTACAGAAACTTTGCAATCTCATTAAGTCCCATTTGTTAATATTTGACCTTAGAGCTTGAATTATTGGTGTTTTGTTCAGAAAATTTTCTCCTGTGCCATATATGTTCGAAAGTTTTTTCTACTTTCTCATCTAATAGTTTCAGTGTATCTGGTTTAATGTGGAGATCTTTGATCCACTTACACTTGAGCTTTGCACAAGGAGATAAGAAAGGGTCTATTTTCATTCTTTTGCATGCTGAGTGCCAGTTGGACCAGCCCCATTTATTGAATAGGCTGTCCTTTTTCCATTAAATGTTTACAGCTCCTTTGTCAAAAATCAGGTGACCATATACGTGAGGGCTCATTTCTGGATCTTCTATTCTATTCCATTGATCCACATGCCTATTTCTGTACCAGTACCATGCAGTTTTCAGCACAATTGCCTTGTAATATAGCTTGAGGTCAGGGATAGTGATTCCTGCAGATGTTTTTTTGTTGTTGAGGATGGATTTCGCTATTCTAGGTCTTTTGTTGTTCCATATGATATTGCACATTGATATTTCCAACTCCATGACGAACTGTGTTGGAAATTTGATGGGGATTGCGTTGAATGTGTAGATTGCTTTTGGTAGAATGGTCATTTTCAAAATATTGATCTTTCAAATCCATGAGCATGGGAGATCTTTCCATTTTCTGATATACTCCTTAATTTCCTTTTTTAAAGGTTTGAAGTTCTTGTCATACAGGTCCTTCACTTGCTTAGTTAGAGTCACACCAAGGTATTTCATAGTTTTTGTGACAATTGTGAAGGGTAACTTTTCCCTAAATTCTTTATCCACATGTTTGCTCTTTGAGTATAGGAAGGCTTCTGATTTGTTTGAGTTGATTTTGTATCTAGCCACTTTGTTGAACTTGTTTATCAGCTGTAGGAATACTTGGTGGAGTTTTTCGGGTCATTTAAGTACACTATCTTGTCATAGGCAAAGAGTGATATTTTTATCTCTTCCTTTCCGATTTGTATCCCCTTTATCTACTTTTGCTTTCTAATTGCTCCAGCCAGGACTTCCAGTACTATGTTAAATATGTTGGGGGAGAGTGGGCAGCCTTGTCGAGTCCCTGATTTTAGTGGGATTTCTTTGAGTTTCCCACCGTTAAGTTTGATGTTGGCTGTTGGTTTGCTGTATATTGCTTTTGTTATGTGTAAGTATGGACCTTGGATTCCTGATCTTTCCAGGACTTTTAACATGAAGGGGTGTTGAATTTTGTCAAATGATTTCTCAGCATCTAGTGAGATGACCATGTGATTTTGTTCTTTGAGTTTGTTTATATGGTGGATTACATTAATGGATTTCCTTATATTAAACCATCCCTGCATCCCAGGGATGATGCCTACTTGGTCATGATGAATGATCATTTTGATGTGTTCTTGGATTCGTTTCGCAAGGATTTTGATGAGTATATTTGCGTCAATGTTCATAAATGAGATTGGTCTGAAGTTCTTTTTCCTTGTAGGGTCTTTGTGCACTTAGGAACAAGGGTTATTGTAGCCTCAAAAAATGAGTTGGGTAGTATTCCATCTGATTCTATCTTTTGGAATAGTTTTGAGAGTATTGGTGTTATATCCGCAATAAATATCTGATAAAATTCTGCACTGAACCCGTCTGGACCTGGGCTTCTTTTGGTTGGGAGGCTTTTGATGACTTCTTCTATTTCTTTAGGTGTTATAGGGTTATTTAGATGGTTTACTTGGTCCTGGTTTAAATTTGGGATCTTTTATCTGTCTTAGAATCCTTCCATTTCCTCCAGATTTTCCAATTTTGTGGAGTATAGCATTTTGTAGTAGGATCTGATGATTTCTTGACTTTCCTCAGTTTCAGTTGTTATGCCTCTACTTTCCTTTCTGATTTTTTTAATTTGTATACTCTCTCCTTGCCCTATAGTTAGTCTGGCTAGGGGTTTATCAATCTTGTTGATTTTCTCAAAGAACCAACTCTTGGTTTTGTTGATTTTTTCAATGGTTCTTTTTGTTTCTATTTGGTCTATTTCTGCCCTAATTTTGATTATTTCTTGCTGTCTACTCTTGTTGGGTATATCTGCTTCCTTTTGTTCTAGGGCTTTTAGCTGTGCTGTCAGGTTGCTGATATAAGCTCCCTCCAGTTTCTTTTTGGAAGCACTTAGGGCTATGAGTTTTCCTCTCAGTACTGCTTTCATTGCATCCAATAGGTTTGGGTATGTTGTGTTTTCATTTTCGTTGAATTCTAGAAAATCCTTAATTTCTTTCTTTATTTCTTCTTTGACCCTGCTATTGTTTAACAGAGCATTGTTTAGTTTCCATGTGTATGTGGGCTTTTTGTTGTCTTTGTTGTTGTTAAAGACCAGCCGTAGACCATGGTGATCTGAGAGGATGCATGGGAGTATTTAAATCTTCTTATATCAATTGAGGCTTGTTCTGTGTCCAATCATGTGGTCAATTTTTGAGAAGGTGCCATGGGGTGCTGAGAAGAAGGTGTATTCTTTTACTTTAGGATGCTATGATCTGTATATAGCTATTAATTCTAGTTGGTTCAAAGTCTCTGCTAGTTTTGCAGTGTCCTTGTTCAGTTTCTGTTTCCATGATCTGTCCATTGGTGAGAGTGGGGTATTAAAGTCTCCCACTATTATTGTGTGGGGTGAAATGTATTTTTTGAGCTTTAGTAGGGTTTCTTTCATGAATGTAGGTGCTTTTTTATTTGGAGCATATATGTTAAGGATTGAGAGTTCCTCCTGACAGATTCCCTGGTAATGAGTAAAAAGTGTCCTTTCTTATCTTTTTTGATAACTTTTGGTTGGAAATTTACTTTATTCGATATTAGAATAGCCACTCCAGCTTGCTTCTTGGGGCTGTTTGCTTGGAACTTTTTTTCCCACCCTTTATCTCTGAGATAGTGTCTGTCTTTGTCTCTGAGATGATTTTCCTTTATGCAGGAAAAGGCTGGATTTTGTTATGTATCCAGTCTGATAGCCTATGTTTCTTTATTGGGGAGTTGAGTCCATTTATGTTAAAAGTTATGAAGGAATAGTTTTTTCTGTTTCCTGCTATTATTGCTTTTGTGGGTTTAGTTGTGTCTGTGTCTTTTTCTTCTTTTTGTTTTCTTGTCTAGGAGTGTTCTTGTTTTCACTAGGCTGTATTTTCCCTCATTGTATTGGGTTTTCCACCTATAATTCTTTATAGTGCTGGGTTTGTGGTCAGATATTGTGTAAATTTTGATTTGTCTTAAAATATCTTCATCTCTCCATCTATGGTGATTGATAGTTTTGCTGGGTTTAGCAGCTTGGGCTGACACTTGTGTTCTCTTAGGGTCTGCATGATGTCTGTCCAGGCTCTTCTAGCTTTCATAGTCTCTGTTGAGAAATTGGGTGTGAGTCTGTTTGGTCTGCCTTTATATGTTACCTGACCTTTTTCCCTTATTGCTTTTAAGTATTCTTCTTTGCTTTGGGCACTTGGTGTTTTGACTATTATGTGTCGGGAGGTATTTCTTTTCTGGTCCAACCTATTTGGAGTTCTGAAGGCTTCTTTTATGCTCGTGGTCATCTCACTCTTGAGGGTAGGAAAGTTTTCTTCTCCAATTTTGTTGAAGATATTTACTGTGCTTCTTAGTTGTTACTCTTCTCCCTCTTCTATTCCTATTATCCTTAGGTTCGGTCTTTTTATTGTGTACTGAATTTCCTGGACATTTTGGTTTAGGAGCTTTTTGTTTTTTGCATCTTCTCTGGCTGTTTTGTCTATGTTTACAATGTTGTCTTCTGCCCCCGAGATTCTCTCTTCCATCTCTTGTAATCTATTGGAAATGCTTGCTTCTGTGACTCCTGATTATTTTTTTAGGTGTTTTCCCTCTAGGGTTATCTTTTTTAGTGTTTTCTTTATTGTGTCAATTTCTGTTTTAAATTCCCTCTTCCATTCCTTCATCTCTTTGGTTCTGTTTTCCTCTAGTTGTTTGAGTGTTTTTCTTGTTTCCTCTTTAAAAGCTTCTGAATCTTTTTGCTTTTCCTCCTGTTCTTGTTTAAGTATCTTTGTCAGTATCTTGAGGTATGATTTCAGGTCTGCGTCTTCTTTTTCTGGAGTGTTTGGAATTCTGATGTTTGCTATTATGGGAGAACTGGGTTCTGGTGTTGCCAGGTTGTCTTGGTTTCCTTGTGATATACTCTTTTGCTTTCCTCTTACCATTTTATTGTCAGTGATATGTTCTCACCTTTCCCTTGTATCTGGTCTATGTCCCTGGATCTCCACTGCTTTAGGTGGCAGATGGGCTGAGCCCTGTTCTATGTCTCAGAGTTGTCGGGTGGGAACAGAGGTTCCAAAGTTCTGTTCCTGTTCCCTGATCAGGCAGGTTGGAGGGTGCGCTTTGCGTGTGCACTCCGCAGAGATCTCTCTTCTCTGTGGCTGCCTAGATCTCCTACTCACCAGCTTTTCAACCTTTAGGAGCTGGCCATCTGTGTGGCAGATGGACCGGACTCTGTTCTGCGCTCAGAAGTAGCTG
This sequence comes from Micromys minutus, assembly GCF_963924665.1. Taxonomy (NCBI): domain Eukaryota; kingdom Metazoa; phylum Chordata; class Mammalia; order Rodentia; family Muridae; genus Micromys; species Micromys minutus. The sequence continues at coordinate 506,409 of NC_137960.1, read as the reverse complement.
CCGGGTGGAAACAGACGTCAGTACTTGATTTTTTAAAGGTTTGATAATATACATTAATATCTTACTAGTAAAAATGAGCATAGAGTACATGTAAAAAAAGATGTAACCTGGAAATAGTCAACGTTTTCTTTTTTTAACAACCTTATTTTATAAAAACAAAGATAAATGTACAAATTTTAAGCATTTTTGCATAAAAGTATATGAATACATTTTTGTCAATGCTTGTTTTTTTTTTAAAGGTTTGACAGTATGCATAAATGCTTACTAGATACAATGAGCATAAAGATTATACAAAACAGAATGTAACCTGGTATTAGTCAAAGTGTTCTTGGTGTATAAGATTAAGAATGTTTTCTCATTTTCTTTTTTCTTTTTTTTTTTTTCTTTTTTTTTTTTTTGGCCTTTGTTTTTTTTTGAACTTCATATAGTCTGTGCGTTGTTTCTTGGGATATCAGAGCTTTCTGGGGTTAGTATCCAATTGTCAGTGATTGCATATTATGTCTGTTCTTTTGTGACTGTGTTATCTCACTCAGGATGATATTCTCTAGATGCATCCATTTTCTTATGAATTTCATAAAGTCATTGTTTCTGATAGCTGAGTAGTACTCCATTGTGTAAATGTACCACAATTTTTGTATCTATTCATCTACTGAAGGACATCTTGGCTCTTTCCAGCTTCTGGCTATTATAAATAAGGCTTATATCAACATTGTGGAACATGTGCCTTTGTTGTATGTTGGAACATCTCCAGAGACTAGGGTATATGCCCAGAAGTGGAATAACTGTGTCTTCAGGTACTACTATGTCTAATTTAGTGAGAAATCATCAGACTGATTTCCAGAGTGGTTGTACCAGTTTACAACCCCACCAACAGTGGAGAAGTGTTCCTCTTTCTCCACACCCTCGCCAGCATCTGCTGTCTTTTGGATTTTTGATCTCGGCCAATCTGACTGGTGTGAGGTGAAATCTCAGGGTTGTTTTGATTTGCATTACCCTGATGGCTAATTATGTGGAGCACTTCCTTAGATACTTCTCAGCCATTCAATACTCCTCAATTGAGAACTTTTTGTTTAGCTCTGTACCCCATTTTTCTTTTTTTTTAGTTTATTTCAGATACATTTTTTAAGGTTATAATTAAGTACTTGTGGGTACCTACACACACACACACACACACACACACAAATATATGTAAAAATAATATAGGAAAAGCGGCTATTAATTTGAGGGGATAGGAGAGAGACTTGGAGGAGTTGTAGTGAGGAAAGCAGAAAGTGATACAGTTCTATTTTAATTAAAATATATTCTCTCTCTCTCTCTCTCTCTCTCTCTCTCTCTCTCTCTCTCTCTCTCTCTCTCTCTCTCTCTCTCTCTCTTATTTGAGCTTCACATAGTCTGTGAGTTGTTTCTGGGGTGTTTTCTGGGGTTAGTATCCCGTTATCAGTGACTGAATATTATGTCTGTTCTTTTGTGACTGGGTTATCTCACTCAGGATGATATTCTCTAGATGCATCCATTTTCTTAAGAATTTGGTTAAGTCATTGTTTCTGATAGCTGAGTAGTACTCCATTGTGTAAATGTACCACAATTTTTGTATCCATTCATCTACTGAAGGACATCTGGGTTCTTTCCAGCTTCTGGCTATTATAAATAGAGCTGCAATGAACATTGTGGTGCATGTATCTTTTTTGTGTGTTGGAGTGTCTCTGAGATAAATGCCCAGAAGTAGAATAACTGGGTCTTCAGGTAGTACCATGTCCATTTTTTTGAAGAACCGCCAGACTGATTCCAGAGTGGTTGTATCAGTTTACAACCCACCAACAGTGGAGAAGTGTTCCTTTTTCTCCACATCCTAGCCAGCATCTGTCATCTGAGTTTTGGACCTTGGCCAATCTGACTGGTGTGAGATGGAATCTCAGGGTTGTTTGAATTTGCATTTCCCTGATGGCTAAGGATGTTGAGCACTTCCTTAGATGTTTCTCAGAAATTCGATATTCCTTGATTGAGAACATTGTGTTTAAGTCTGTACCCCCATTTTTAATAGGGTTGTTTAATTCTCTGGTGTCTAGATTTTTGAGTTCTTTGTATACCTTGGATATTAGGCCTATGTCAGATGTGGGGTTGGTAAAGATCTCTTCCCAATCTGTTGTCTGCCATTTTGTTTTCTTGACAGTGTCCTTAACCTCACAGAAACTTTGCAATCTCATCAAGTCAAATTTGTCAATATTTGACCTTAGGGCACAAGCCATTAGTATTCTGTTCAGGAAATTTCTCCTGTGCCTATGTGTTGTAAGGTTTTCCCTACATTCACTTCTAATAATATAAGTATACTTGATTTAATATGGAGATCTTTGATCCACTTGCACTTGAGCTTTGTACAAGGGAATAAGAAAGGGTCTATTTTCATTCTTCTGCATGTTGAGTGTCAGTTGGACCAGCACCATTTGTTGAAGTGGCTGTCTTTTTTCCATTGAATGTTTACAGCTTTTTTGTCAAAAATCAACAGTCCATATATGTGAGGGCTCATTTCTGGATCTTCTATTCTATTCCATTAATCCACATACCTATCTCTGTACCAGTACCATGGAGTTTTTAGCACAATTCCTTTGTAATATAGCTTGAGGTCAGGGATAGTGATTCCAGTAGATGTTTTCTTCTTCTTGAGGATGGATTTAGCTATTCTCGGTATTTTGTTTTGTCCAGATAAAATTTCACATTGCTCTTTCCAACTCTATGAAGAATTGGGTTAGAATTTTGATGGGGATTTCAGTGAATCTGTAGATTGCTTTTGATAAGGTTACTATTTTCTATTTTTGATCCTTCCAATCCGTGATTATGAAAGATCTTTCGATAATCTGAGATCTTCCTCGATTTCCTTCTTTAGAGATTTGAAGTTCTTGTCAAAGAGGCCCTTCCCTTGCTAAGTTAGAATCACACCAAGGTATTTCATATTGTTTGTAACTATTGTGAAGGGTATCTTTTCCCTAATTTCTTTCTCTGCATGTTTGTCTTTTGAGTAGAGGAAGGCTACTCATTTGTTTGAGTTAATTTTATATTCAGCCACTTTGCTGAACTTGTTTATCAGCTGTAGAAGTTCTCTAGTGAAATTTTTTGGGTTACTTATGTACACTATCATGTCTTCTACAAACAGTGATGTTTTTACTTCTTCCTTTCCAATTTGTATCCCTTTGATTTTCTTTTGCTGTCTAATTGCTCTGGACAGGACTTCCAGTATTCTTTTGAATAGGTAGGTGGAGAATGGGCAGCCTTATGTATTCCCTAATTTTAGTAGGATTGCTTCAAGTTTCTCATTGTTAAGTTTGATGTTGGCTATTGGTTTGCTGTTTATTGCTTTTATTATATTTAGTTATGGGCCTTGGATTCCTGTTCTTTCCAAGACTTTTAACAACAAGGGGTGTTTAATTTTGTCAGTGCTTTCTCAGCATCTAGTGAGATGACCATGTGGTTTTCTTTCTTTGAGTTTGTTTATATGGTGGATTACATTGATGGATTTCAGTATATTAAACCATCCCTGCATCTCAGGGATGAAGCCTATTTGATCATGGTGAATGATCGTTTTGATGTGTTCTTGGACTCAGTTTGCAAGGATTTTTTGAATATTTTTGCATCAATGTTCATAAGTGAGATTGGTCTGAAGTTCTCTTTCCTTCTACGTTTTTTGTGTGTTTTGTTAACGAGGGTCAATAAATATCTGATAAAATTCTACACTGAACCCATCTGGTACTGGGCTTTTTTTGGTTGGGAAAGTTCTGATGACTTCTTCTATTTCTTTAGGTGTTATGGGATTATTTAGATGGTTTACCTGGTCTTGGTTTAACTTTAGTATCAGGTATCTGTCTAGGAATTCATCCATTTTCTCCATATTTTCCAACTTTGTTGAATATAGTCTTTTGTAGTAGAATCTCCAGATTTCTTCAATTTTTTTTCAGTTTCAGTTGTTATTTCTCCACTTTCGTTTGTGGTTTTGTTAATTTGGATACTCTCTCTTTGCCGTCTAGTTAGTCTGGCTAAGTGTTTATCAATCTTGTTGATTTTCTCAAAGAACCAGCTCTTGGTTTTGTTGATTCTTTCAATGGTTCTTTTTGTTTCTATTTGGTCTATTTCTGCCCTAAGTATGATTATTTCTTGCCGTCTATTTCTCTTGGGTGTATCTGCTTCCTTTTGTTCTAGAGTTTTCCGCTGTGCTGTTAAGTTGCTGATGTATGCTTTCTCCAGTTTCTTTTTGGAAGCACTCAGTGCTGTGAATTTTACTCTCAGTACTGCTTTCATTTCATCCCATAGGTATGGGTATGTTGTTTTTTTTCATTTTCATGAATTCTAGAAAATCCTTAATTTCTTTCTTTATTTCTTTTTTGACCCTGCTATCGTTTAATAGAGCATTGTTTAGTTTCCATGTGTATGTGGGCTTTTTGTTGTCTTTGTTGTTAATAAGACCAGCCTTAGACCATGTTGATCTGAAAGGATGCATGGTAGTATTTCAATCTTCTTATATCTATTGAGGCTTGTTTTCTGATCAATTATATGGTCAATTTTCGAGACGGTGCCGTGAAATGCTGAGAAGGTGTATTCTTTTGTTTTAGGATGATATGTTCTGTAGATATCTATTAATTCCAGTTGGTTCATAACCTCTGCTAGTTTTGCAGTGTCCTTGTTCAGTTTCTGTTTCCATGATCTGTCCATTGCTAAGAGTGGCATATTGAGGTCTCCCACTATCATTTTATGGGGTGCAATGTATTTTTTGACCTTTAGTAGGGTTTCTTTTATGAATATGGATACTCTTGTATTTGGAGCATATGTGTTAAAGACTGAGAGTTTCTCCTGACAAATTTTTCCTGTAATGAGTAAATCTTGTCCTTTCTTATTTTTTTGATAACTTTTGGTTGAAAATATACTTTATTCAATATTAGAACGGCCACTCCATCTTGCTTCTTTGGGCCATTTGCTTGGAAGTTTTTTCCCAACCTTTTACTCTCAGATAGTGTCTGTCTTTGTCTCTGAGATGGGTTTCCTGTATGCAGTAAAATGCTGGATTCTATTTATGTATCCAGCCTGATAGTCTATATCTTCTTTATTAGAAATTTGATTCAATTTATGTTAACAGATATAAAGAAATAGTGGGTGATGTTTCCTGCTATTTTTGCTTTTAGAGGTAGAACTGATCCTGTGTCTTTCTTCTTTTGGTTTTCTTGCTTAGGTATTTTCTTGTTTTTACTAGGATGTAGTTTCCCTCTTTGTATGGGTTTTCCACCTATAATTCGTTGTAGTGCTGGGTTTGTGGTCAGATATTGTGTAAATTTCCTTTTGTCTTGGAATATCTTGGTCTCTCCATCTATGATGATTGAGAGTTTTTCTGGGTATAGCAGCTGGGGCTGACACTTGTGTTTTCTGAGGGTCTGCATAATGTCTGTCCAGAATCTTCTAGCTTTCGTAGTCTCTATTGAGAAATCTGGTGTGATTCTTTTGGTCTGCCTTTATATTTTACATGACCCTTTTCTCTTACTGCTTTTAGTATTCTTTGTTTGCTTTAGGCACTTGGTGTGTTGACTATTATGTGTTGGAAAGAATTTCTTTTCTGGTCCACTCTATTTAGAGTTTTATAATTTTCTTTTATGCTCATGATCTTCTCATTTTTTAAGGGTAGGGATGTTTTCTTCTATGATTTTGTTGACGATATTTACTGTTCCTCTTAGTTGATATTCTTTGCCCTCTTCTATTCCTATTATCATTAGGTTTGGTCTTTTCATTGTGTCTTGAATCTCCTGGACATTTTGGGTTAGGATTTTTGGCTTTTGCATATTCTCTAACTCTTTTGTCTATGTTTTTAATGTTGTCTTCGGCCTTCGATATTCTCTCTTTCATCTCTTGTCTGTTGGAGATGCTTGCATCTGTGACTTCTGATTTCTTTTTTCGGTTTTCTACCTCCAGGGTTGTCTCTTTTAGTGTTTTCTTTGTTGTTTCCACTTCCATTTTAAATTCCTTCATCTTCTTGGTTCTGTTTTTCTCTATTTCTTTGATTTCTTTGATTGTTTTTCTTGTTTGCTTTTTAAAAGCTTTTATTACTTCATGCTTTTCTTTCTGTTCTTGTTTAAGGATCTCTATCATCATATTGAGGTATAATTTTGGGTCTGAGTCTTATTTTTCTGGAGTGTTTGGCATTCCACTGTTTGCTGTGATGGGAGAGCTGCGTTCTGGTGTTGCCAGGTTGTCTTGGTTTCCTTGGGGTAAATTCTTTAGCTTTCCTCTTGCCTTCTTGTTGTCTGTGATTATATTTGGTCTTTTTGTCAGTGATTGGTTCCTGTCTCTTTCATGTACCTAGCCTGTTTCCATGGATCTCCGCTGTTCCAGTGGCAGATTGCCTGCACATTTGTTCTGTACCCAAGGGATCTCCGGGTGGAAACTGAGTACCTATGGCAGAGTTTCTGCTCTCCTTAATCAATCAGGGGTGGGGGGTGTGCTTTCTGAGTGCTCAACCCAGACCTCTCTGTGCCCGGGCTACTTGCAGCACAGTCTCACCAGGCCTGCATCCCTGGATCTCTGTTTGGAAACAAAGTCCCTAAGGCAGAGGTCCTGCTCTCCTGAATCAATGGTGGGGGAGGCGCACTTTCTGGGCTCTCCACCAAGACCTCTTTGCACCCTGGCTACTCGAAACAGTTTCACCAGGTCTGCCTCCCTGGATCTTAGCTGTTTCTGGTGGCAGATGGCCTGAGTGCCTGTTCTGCACGCATGGGCCCTCCGGGTGGAAACCGAGACCCTACAGCAGAGTAGCTCCCCTCAACCAATCTGTGGGGGGTGCTTTTCAGGCACTCAACCCAGACCCCCTCTGTGCCCAGGCTACTCGCAGCACAGTCTCACCAGTCTTATGTCCCTGGATCTCTGCTGTTCCCAGTGGCAGATGGCTTGAGCATTTGTTCCACATGCAAGGGTCCTCCGGTTAGAAACCAAGTCCCTATGTCAGAGTTCCTGCTCCCCTGAATCAATGGGGGAGTGTGCTTTCTGAGCACTCAGCCTGGACCTCTCTGTGCCCTGGCTACTCGCAGTGTAGTCTCACCAGGCCTGAGTTCCTGGATCTCAGCTGTTCCTTGTAGCTATTCTCTAAAGGTTATTTTGTCCTTTACAGACATTGTCCTGGATTTGTTGATTGTGTTCTTTCATGGTCATTTTGCCATCTGAATGGCTTTGATCCCTGATGTTCCTGTTGTAGTAGGGTACTGTGAGGGTAGTGGGTTGACCTCAATGATGCTGGTGTGACAAGACTCTAATGGCTATCCTTGGGCTATGTTGCTCCAGGTCTACAAGTCTGTGTGGTTAAATATCCACAGATTTAGATGGTTCAGGAGCTACATATCTGATGAAATTGGGCATAGAATTGGCATGAGAATGGAGGTCCTCCTGGGCTATCAATCTGTTGAGGGCAATTTGACAAGCTCAGAGAACTCAGCAAGCAGAGAAAATCGGTGGGATAAAAGAACCTAACTTTTATGGTTCAGGCTCAGCAGGTCTGATGAAAGTAGAGGAAGAGCTGGCCAAAGAATGAAGGTTCCTCTGGGAGAGCAGGCCACTCAGCAAGCTCTACTTGCTACAGAGAACTCAACTAGCAAAGAAAATGGGTGGGGGAATGGAAGCTTACCTGTATGGTTCAGGTTACACAGGTCTGCTGAAGTTAGAGAGAGGCCCCCTTGAGATAGCAGACTGCTCAGGACAGTTTAGCTTGCTCCAGAGGATCAGCCAGCCTTTATCAGTTTTTAAAATAATATTTAAAATATTAATGTTCAAGAACCCGAGGGCAACTCATGTCAGGACTGCAGGTAGGTTAAATGCAGATTATTGTAAGGGATGTGGAAGTCAACCTTGTGAGGGAAAAAGTATATTGGAGAGGGACACACCACAGCCTCCTTCAACTCCTTGAAGAGTTATGATCTGGTATACACAGCATTAGATCTAATATTGCCCCTGGAACACCAATGAGAAAGCAAAATTTGAACAAAGGCCTGGGTAGAAGCTGCTCCCCTTGCCTACATAGAAGTATTAATTGGAATGATGCTCCATCTACTCCCCATTATTACCACACCCCAAAATCTTGCTGAGTGACCTCATCAGGCAGGGTTTTCATTAGGGCACAGTGAAGGTGTAGCAACATACATTTGGCTGAGGATTCAGAGACTTTGGTTTGGATCAAACACTGTATATATGCAAGTGCACTGCATGATAAATAATAAATACACACCCTGATGTTGGTCCTTGAAGTCTAATTTTCTGGAATTCATCACATGACTCTGTCACTTCTCAACCCACATCCTCTGCTCCACAGACCAAAACATCTCCCTCTATTCTTCCAAGTTCAATCCCTTATCCCCATTTTGTATCAGAACATGTCTTGCATTTACTGGTGATGTCAGTTGATTCTCTATGTTGTTGTGTCCTTGACTCCTCTTGTTCCTTCAGTATTTCTTCTTATTTCATAAGGTTCCCTGAGCTCTGCTGAATGTTTGTCTCTGAATGTCTGCATCTGTTTTATCAGCTGTGGGTGAAGCCTCTCAGATGACAGTTTTGCTAGGCTCCTGTCTGCACAGATAGAAAATATCATTAATAATTGCAGAGGTGGTGCACTGGGCTTCTAGTTCAAAGTCAAACAGTCCTCTGAAAGGAAAGGGAGTAAGAATGATTATTAAAAAGACAGGAAAACAAAGACTCAAAGGCAAAAATTAGAAATCAGGACTGTCCATTGAATACTGCAGTGGTTCTCAACCTCTGGGTTTGATTTCTTGAAGGTCGCATATCAGATATCCTGCATATTAGATATTTACATTATTATTAATAACATCAGCAGAATTACAGATACGAAGTAGCAACAAAATAATCCTTTGGTTGGAGGGTCACCACAACATGACAAACTGTATTAAAGTGTGGCAGTATTATGAAATTTGAGAAATACTGTTCTAGACACAAATCCTCTGTCTTATGAATAGTTGACAAAAAATATGCTCACATTCTGTGGGCTACACATTCACTTGCTTCACAGTTTCCTTTGCTTTACAGTAACTTTTAAAATCAAGATCCTTATATAGCTTTTAAATAATTTTCTCGAAGTTTCAAACACAAAAAGTAATAGCCTACTTATTACTGGTAAATAAAATATATTGAAAGAAAAGTCAAAAATTGTTATCTTTTAATTTGTTTTTTTAAAGAGTTATTTGTTATATATATATATATATATATATATATATATATATATATATATATATATATATATACTGCTCTCTATCTACATGCATGCCTGCACGCTAGAAGAAAGTACCAGATCCCATAACAGATGATTGTGAGCCATCATGTGGCTACTGGAAGTTGGACTCAGGACACTTGGAAAAACATACAGAACTTTTAACATCTGAGCCATCTATCTAATCCCTCGGGGAAAAAAAATCCCATGTACAATCGTTCTTCAAAGAATACCTGGAAATAAACCTATTCAACAAAATAAAAGTCCTGCATAATGAAAAAAATTAAGGCCTTTCTGACCCAATGTGAGGGCCAGATTAGTGTCACCAGGACTTGGGATCTCTGCTGGGAAGGTTGGGCTTCCAGATCAGCTACACAGATACTTTTACATCTGGACCATAGGTGAGCCTGATGCATAAGCCTGGGGAGGTCACACCAGAAGTTCTCAGAGCACAGAGAGCATGCTGCTATCTGGAAAAGGGGTCCTATCTGGCCCACAGTGAGGGCAGGGTCTCTGTCATCAGTACTCAGGATCTGCCTTGGAAAGGCTGTGTTTGCAGATCAGCTGCACAGGCTCTTTTCCACTTGAACCAAAAGAGAGCCTGGGGCACAAGCCTGGGAAGGTCACACGAGGAGTTCTCAAAGCACAAAGAGCATTGTGCTTTTGGAAAAGGGTCTTTTGTGGCCTAGAGAAAAAAAATGGGTCTTTGCCATTAGAACTCAGGACCTGTGGGTAGGAGACTGAGCTCCCAGAACAGCTTCACAAGAGTTTCCACACCTGAACCCATGAAGACAGAACTGAGTTACTACCATCAGAACTCACTGCTTGTCCACCAAGAGCTGAACACCCAAAAACAATTTCTTTCTTGAGCCCATGGGTTCTTATATCGACAGGAGAGACAGGTGCCAGTCAGTAACAGGATCACCTATAATCACAGAAAACAAGATGGCAAGAGGAAAGTGAAAGAACTTAAGCAATGGAAACCAAGACAACTTGGCAAAATCAGAACCCAGCTCTCCCACCACAGCAAGTGGTGAATTAACAAACACACCAGAAAAACACAACTTAGATTTAAAATCATACTTCATGATGATGATAGAGATCTTCAAAAAGCACAGGAATAACTCCCTTAAACAATTACAGAAGAAATTAATCAAAGAACTACAGGAAAACACAACCAAATAAATGATGGAATTGAAAACAGAAATAGAAACAATGAAGAAAACACTAAAAGAGACAACCCTGGAGATAGAAAACTTAAAAAAAAAATCAGGAGTCACAGATTCAAACATCACCAACAGACTATAAGACATGAAAAGGAGGCTCTCAGGGGCTGAAGACAACATAGATAACATTTAAAAAAAAAAAAAACAGTCAGAGAAGATGCAAAACCAAAAAGCTCCTAGCCCAAAATGTCCAAGAGATCCAAGAAACAATGAGAAGAACAAATCTAAGAATAATAGGAATAGAAGAGGGCAAAGAATATCAACTAAAAGGCATAATAAATATATTCAACAAAATCGTAGAAGAAAACTTCTCCACCCATAAGAATGAGATGGTCATGAACATAAAAGAAGCCTACAGAACTCCAAATATATTGGACAAGAAAAGAAATTCTTCAGAACTCATAATAGTCAAATCACCAAGTTTTCAAAACAAAGAAAGAATACCAAAAGCAGTAAGGGAAAAAGGACATGTAACATATAAAGGCAGAATTACACCCAAATTCTCAACAGAGACTATGAAAGCTAGAAGATCCTGAATAGACATCATACGGACTCTAAAAGAACACAAATGTCAGCCAAGGTTACTAAATCCAGCAAACCTCTCAATTTCCATAGGTGAAGAGACCAAGATATTCCAGGACAAAACTAAATTTATACAATATCTGATCACAAATCCAACCCTACAAAGAATAATAGATGGAAACCCCAACACAAGGAGGGAAACTACACCCTTTGCAAGAAAATAACAAAGCAAGAAAACAAAGAGAAGTAAAGCACACGGACATAATTCTATATATAACAGCAAAAGTAGCAAGAAACAACAATCACTATTTTTTAATATCTGTTAACATCAATGGACTGAATTCCCCAATAAAGAGACATCGACTATCATACTGGATACATAAACAGGATCCAGCATTTTGCTACATACAGGAAATTCATCTCAGAGACAAAGACAGATACAACCTCACAGCAAAAGGCTAGGGGAAAAAACCTTGAAATCAAATGGCCCCAAGAAACAAGCTGTAGTAGCCATTCTAATATCAAATAAAATAGATTTTCAACCCAACGTTATCACAAAAGTTAAGGAAGGACACTTTTGACTCATTACCAGAAAAAAAAAATCTACCAAGATGAATCCTCAATCCTGATCATCTATGCTCCAAATACAAAAGTACCCACATTCATAAAAGAAACCCTACTAAAGCTCAAAGCATATATTGTACCACACACAATTGTAGAAGGAGACTTTAACAGCCCACTCTTATCAATAGACAAATCATTGAAGCAGAAACTAAACAGAGGCACAGGAAAACTAGCATAGGTTATAAACCAAATGGAATTAACAGACATCTACAGAACATTTCATCTTAAAACAAGAGAATATACCTTCTCAGAACCTCACAGCACCTTTTCAAAAATTGACCATATAGTTGGTCACAAAACAAGCCTCAACCGATCTTAGAAGATTGAAATACTCCCATGAATCCTAAAAGATCACCATGGACTAAGGCTGGTCTTTAATAACAAAAAAAAAAAAAAAAAAAAAAAAGACAACAAAAATCCCACATACACATGGAAGCTGAACAATGAGCTACTCAACCATTACAATGTCAAGGAAGAAATTAAGGATTTTCTAGAACTTAATGAAAGTGAAAGCTCCACATACCCAAACCAATGGACTGCAATGAAAGCAGTATTAAGAGGAAAACACACAGCTCTGAGTGCCACCAAAAAGAAACTGGAGAGAGCATACATTGGCAGCTTGACAGAAGAGGTGAACACTCTGGATCAAAAAGAACCAGATACACCCAAGAGGAGTAGACATCAGAAAATAATAAATCTCAGAGCAGAAATCAACCAAGTAGAAATAGAAAGAAGTATAAAAAGAATCAATGAAAACCAGGAGGTGGTTATTTAAAACAATCAACAAGATGGAAAAACCCTTAGCCAACCTAACTAGAGGGCATAAAGAAAGTATCCAAATAAAAATTTCAGAAATGAAAGGGGGACATAAAAACAGAAACTGGGGAAATTCAAGAAATCATCAGATCATACTACAAAAGCCTATAGTCAACAAAAACTGGAAAATCTAGAAAAAAGGAAAAAAATTTAGACAGATACTAAATACCAAAGTTTAACAAGGAAAAGAAAAACCATCTAAATAATTACATAACACCTAAAGAAATAGAAGCAGTCATCAAAAGCCTACCAAGCATAAAAATCCCAGGATCATATGTGTTCAGTGCAGAATTCTGTCAGGCCTTTATAGAACACCAAATACTAATACTTTCCTAACTATTCCACAAAATATAGACAGAGGGAACACTATCCAACTAATTCTTCGAAGCCACAATTACTCTCATTCAAACCACACAAAGACTCTAGAACTAAAAAGAACATCAGACCAATCTTCATCATGAAAATTGATGCAAATATACTAAATATATTTCTTACAAACTGAATCCAAGAACACATGAAAACAATCATTCACCATGATCAAGTAAGCCTCATCCCTGGGAAGCAGGGTTGGTTTAATATATGGAAATCAAGGTACACCACGATATAAACAAACTCAAAGAAAAAAAAGAACCACACGATCATCTGACTAGATGATGAGAAAGCATTTGATAAAATTCAACACCCCTTTATGTTAAACGTCTTGGAAAGAACAGGAATCCAAGGCCCATGCATAAACATAATAAAAGCAATATACAGCAAACCAATAGCCAACATAAAACTAAACAATGAGAAATTTGAAGCAATCCCACTAAAATCCGGGACTAGACAAGACTGCCTACTCTCTCCCTACCTATTCAATATATACTGGAAGTCCTGGCTGGAGCCATTAGACAGCAAAAAGAAATCAAAGGGATACAAATTGGAAAAGAAGTAAATATATCACTATTTGCCAATGACATTAGAGTATACTTAAGTGACCCCAAAAATTCCACCAGAGAACACTTACAGCTGATAAACAAGTTCAGCAAAGTGGCTGAAATTAACTCAAACAAATCGGTATCCTTCCTCTACTCAAAGGACAAACATGCTGAGAAAGAAAGTAGGAAAACATACCCTTCACAATAGCCACAAATGACATGGAATAAATTGGTGTGATCCTAACTAAGCAAGTAAAGATCCTGTATGACAAGAACTTCAAATCTCTGAAGAAGGAAATTGAAGATCTCAGAAGATATAATGATCTCCCATGTTCATAGATTGCAAAGATCAACATTGTAATAATGGCCATCTTTCCCTACCTATTCAACATAGTACTGGAAGTCCTGGCAGGAACAATTCGGCAGCAAAAGGAAATCAAAGGGATACAAATTGGAAAGGAAGAAGTAAAAGCATCACCTGTTTGCAGATGACATGATAGTGTACATAAGTGACCCCAAAAATTCCACCAGAGAACTTCTACAGCTGATAAAATGTTTAGCAAAGTGGCTGAGTATAAAATTAACTTAAACAAATGAGTAGCCTTCCTCTACTCAAAAGAAAAACATGCAGAGAAAAAAATTAGGGAAAAGATACCCTTCACAATAGTCACAAACAATATGAAATACCTTGGTGTGACTCTAACTAAGCAAGTGAAGGACCTCTTTGACAAGAACTTCAAATCTCTAAAGAAGGAAATCGAGGAAGATCTCAGAAAATGAAAAGATCGCCCACACTCATGCATTGGAAGGATAAACATTGTAAAAATGGCCATCTTACCCAAAGAAATCTACAGATTCAATGCAATCCCCATCAAATTCCAACCCAGATCTTCACGAAGTTGGAAAGAGCAATGTGCAATTTCATTTAGAATAACAAAAGACCTAGAATAGCGAAATCCATCCTCAACAACAAGAAAATATATGCAGGAATCACTATCCCTGACCTCAAGCTATATTACAAGGCAATTGTGCTAAAAACTGCAGGGTACTGGTACAGAGATAGGCACGAGAATGAATGGAATAAAATAGAAGATTCAGAAATGAGCCCTCACATATATGGTCACTTGATTTTTGACAAAGGAGCTGTAAACATTCAATTGGAAAAGGACTGCCTCTTCAACAAATGGTGTTGGTCCAACTGGAACTCAGCATGCAGAAGAATGAAAATAGACCCTTTGTTTTCTCCTTTTACGAAGCTGAAGTGCAAGTGGATCAAAGATCTCCACATTAAACCATGTACACTGAAACTATTAGAAGAGAAAATAAGGGAAATCTTAGAACACATAGGCACAGGAGAATACTTCCTGATCAGAACACCAATGGCTTGTGCACTAAGGTCAAATATCAATAAATGGGATTTAATGACATTGCAAAGTTTCTGTAAGGCTAAGGACACTGTCAAGAAAACAAAATGGCAGCCAACAGAGTGGGAAAAGATCTTCACTATCCCCACATCTAATAAAGGCTTAATATCCAAGGCATACAAAGAAGTCAAGAAGTTAGACACCAGAGAATCAAACAACCTTATTAAAAATGGGGTACAGAGCTAAACAAAAAGTTCTCCACTGAGTAATATTGAATGGCTGAGAAGCATCAAAGGAAGTGCTCTTCATCATTAGTCATCATGGAAATACAAATCAAAACAACCCTGAGATTCCACCTCACACCAGCCAGATTGGCCAAGATCAAACATTCAGATGACAATAGATGCTGGCAAGGATGTGGAGAAAGAGGAATACTTCTTTTGGTTGGGTTGTAAACTGGTACAACCACTCTGGAAATAAATCTGGAAATTCCTCAGAAAATTGGACATAGTACTACCTCAAGACCCAGTTATTTTACTCTGGGCAAATACCCCAGAGACACTCCAACATACAACAAAGACACATGCACCACAATGTTCATAGCAGCCTTATATATAATATTCAGAAGCTGGAATGAATTCAGATGTTTTTCAGTATATTAATGGATACAATAATTGTGGTATATTTACACAATGGATTACTACTCACCTATCAGAAACAATGACTTTATGAAATTCTTAAGAAAATGGATGCATCTAGAGAATTACATCCTGAGTGAGGTAACCCATCACAAAAGAACAGACATAATATACAGACACTGATATTTGACTACTAACCCCAGAAAGCTCTGAACACCCCAGAAACAACTCACAGACTATATGAAGTTCAAGAAAAACAAAGGCCAAAAAATAATAATAAAAATGAAAAATGATTATGCTTAATCTTTACACAACAAGAAAACTTTGACTATTTCCAGGTTACATCTTGTTTTACATGTAATTTATGCTCATTGTAACTAGTAAGATATTAAGGTATACTATCAAACCTTTAAAAAAATCAAGTACCGACAGAAATGTATTCATATTCTTTTATGCAAAATGCTTTTAAAATCTGTACATTTATTTTTGTTTTAAAAATAAAGTTGTTCAATAAATAAATAAGTAAGTAAATAAATAAACAAATAAAAAGACTGAAAAAATAAAATAAAATTCGACTAGATAAAAAAAATGGCCAATTTACCAAAATCAATCTATAGATTCAATGCAATCCCCAATAAAATTTCAACTCAATTTTTCATAAAGTTGGAAAGAGCAATTTGAGGATTTATCTGGAATAACAAAAAGCCTAGAATATCGAAATCTATTTTCAACAACAAGAAATCTTCTGCGGGACTCACCATCCCTGACCTCAAGCTATATTACAAAGCAATAATACAAAGTTTTTTTGTGTTAAAAATTGCATGATACTGATACAGAGATAGGCAGGTAGAACAATGGAACAGAATAGGAGATTTAGCAATGAACCCTCACACATATGATCATCTTATTTTTGACAAAGCAGCTGAAAATATTCAATGGAAAAAGTACAGCCTCTTCAACAAATGGTGTTGTGTCAACTGGCAGTCAGCATGCAGAAGAATGAAAATAGATCCTTTCTTATCTCCTTGTACAAAGCTCATGTGCAAGTGGATCAAATATCTACACATAAAACCAGTTACACTGAAATTATTAGAAGAGAAGGTGCGGAAAACCTTAGGACACATAGGCACAAGTAAAATTTTTCTGAACAGAACACCAGTGGCTTGTGATCTAAGATCAAGAATCGATAAATGGGACTTAATGAGATTGAAAAGTTTCTCTAAGGCTAAGGACACTTTAAAAAAAAATTAAATGGCAGCCAACAGACTCGGAAAAGATCTTTACCAACCCCACATCTGAAAAAGGTCTAATACCCAATATATACAAAAACTCAAGACGTTAGACTACAGAGAATCAAACAACCCTATTAAAAAATGAGGTACAGTGCTAAAAAAAATTCTCAATTAAGAAATATCGAATGGCAGAGAAACATCTAAGGAAATGCTCTACATCCCTAGTCATCAGGGAAATCCAAATCAAAACAACTCTGAGATTCCACCTCACACCAGTCAGAATGGTTAAGATAAAAAATTCAGATGACAGCATGCTGGTGAGGATGTGGAGAAAGAGGAACACTTCTCCACTGTTGGTGGGGTTGTAAACTGGCACAACCACTCTAAAAATCAATCTGGCGGTTCCCCGGGAAATTGGACTTAGTACTACCTGAAGACCCAGTTATTCCACTTCTGAGCATATACCCCAAAGATATCCCAACATACAATAAGGACACATACTTCACCATGTTCATAGCAGCCTTATTTACAATAACCGGAAGCTGGAAAAAACCCAGTTGTCCTTCAGTAGATGAATGACTACAGAAATTGTGGTATATTTATACAGATGAATACTATTCAGCTATTAGAAACAATGACCTAACGAAATTCTTAAGAAAATGGTTGCATCTAGAGAATATCATCTTGAGTGAAATAACCCAGTCACAAAAGAACAGACATAATATGCAGTCACTGATAATGGGATACTGACCCCAGAAAGCTCTGAACACGCAGAAACAACTCACAGACGGCATGAAGTTCAAGAAAAAAAAATGCTCAATTCTTACACACCAAGAAAACTTTGACTAATTCCGGGTTACATCCTGTTTTACATGTACTTTTTGCCCATTGTAACTTGTAAGACCTTAATGCACACTATCAAACCTTTCGGGGGGGAAAAAAAAAAGCCAAACACTGACAAAAATGTATTCGTATACTTTTATGCAAAAATGCTTAAAATTTATTCTTTTATCTTTGTTTTTTAAAATAAAGTTGTTCAAAAAAATGAAACAATGACTTTATTAAATTCCTAGGAAAATGGATGTATCTAGAGAATATCCTGAGTGAGGTAACCCAGTCACAAAAGAACAGACACAATATGCAGTCACTGATAATTGGATACTAGCCTCAGAAAACTCTGAATACCCAAGAAAACAACTCACAGACTATATAAAGCTAAAAAAAAGGGAGGCCAATAAGTGTAAGCCTCAGTCATTCTTAGAAATAATAATAATAATAATAATAATAATAATAATAATAATAATAATAATATTAATAATAAAAGTGTATAGCACCCTTTCAGAGTGAGGTACATAGACCTTAAACCATTAATAACTCAACAGCTAAGAAGATAGCCTTGTGGTGATTTTTGGTATTTAAAAATCATTATGTCTAATCTTAACATACCAAAAACTATTTCCATGTTATGTTTTGTTTTACATATACTTTATTATCTTTGTAAATAGTAAGATTTCAATGCATATTACCAAACCTTTTTAAAAAATCAAATACTAAGCTAGACACCAGAGAATCAAATAACCCTATTAAAAAATGGGCTACAGAGCTAAACAAATCATTTTCAGTTGAGGAACACCGAATGGCCGAGAAACATCTGAGGAAGTGCTCGACATCCTTAGCCATCAGGGAAATGCAAATCAAAACAACCCTAAGATTCCACCTCACACCAGTCAGATTGGCCAAGATCCAAAACTCAGATGACAGCAGATGCTGGCGAGGCTGCGGAGAAATAGGAATACTTCTTCACTGTTGGTGGGGTTGCAAGCTAATACAACCACTCTGGAAATCTGTCTGGCGATACCTCAGAAAATTGGATATAGTACTACCTAAAGACCCAGCTATTCCACTTCTGGGCATATACCCCAGAGACACTTTAATACACAACAAAGATATATGCACCACAATGTTCATAGCGGCTCCATTTATAATAGCCAGAAGCTGGAAGGAACCCAGATGTCCTTCAGAAGACGAATGGATACAAAAATTGTGGTACATATACACAATGGAATACTACTCAGCCACCATAAACAATGACTTAACCAAATTCTTAAGAAAATGGCTGCATCTAGAGAAGATCATCCTGAGTGAGATAACCCAGTCACAAAAGAACAGACATAATATGCAGTCACTGATAGTGGGATGCTAACCCCAGAGGCTTGCACTCCCCCAGAAACAACTCACAGACTGTATGAAGTCCAAGAAATAAAGAAAACAAAAACTATACATATATTCACAAAACAAGAAGACTTTGACTATTTCCATGTTGCGTTTTGTTTTGCATGTACTTTACGCTTATTGCAACTAGTACGTTTTCAATGCATACTGTCAAGCCCTTGAAAAAAATCAAGTACTGACTAAAAAACATATTCACATGGTTTTATGTAAAATTTATTTTAATGTCTGAAAAAACAGTACTGACAAAAATGTATAATTTTATGCAAAAAATGTTTAAAATCTTTAAAAAAAATAATAAGCTGTTAGTCTTTTGTGTAGATGGAAATATCTCAAGAAACACTTCTTGTTATGATTAATAATTTGAGTCTTATTTGTAACAGATAAGAGACCAATGTATTTTCCATGTATTTTCATGTTAAAAAAAAATAAATCTTGTTTTGAAGACAAAAAAAAAAAAAAAAAAAAAAAAAAAAAAAAAAAAACCAATAGCATTTTCTCTCTTTCTTTTTAATCACTAGGCATCATTGTATTGCTATGTTTCTTTTTCTCCTTTTTTATCATTTTATTGGATATTCTATGTATTTACATTTCAAATGTTGTTCCTTCCTTGATCCCCCTTATTTTTTTAATTATGTTAGTTCTTAACATTTTTGAATTTTGGCTGGTTAACATTACTGATAGTAAAGGATTTATCTGAATGTGATATATAAGAATTTCATGTTATATTACTAATTTTAATGCCAAATATCAATAAATGTGCAATTACTTATGTGTTAATAGGTTGGAAGATCATCTAAATTTTCTATGTTATGTAAGTATTTTGAAATATTAAAACATTAATTTTCAAAAAAAAATCAAATACTGTGAAATATATATTCATATATACTTACACTAAAATGCTTTTAATAATCTGTATATGTACCTCTGTTTTTTTAAATAAAGTTGTAAAAAAATAAATTTAAGTGGCTCAAAATAAAAAAATAATAAAAGTATATAATCTCATCATACTTTATTCTTCTTGTTGTATTTTTTATTTTATTTCAGTTCATTTTATTATATTTTATTTTATTTTATTTTATTTTTGGAGATACAGTTATTCTGTGTAGCCCTGGTTATCCTGAAACTCCATCTGTAGATTAGGCCTTCCTCAAACTCACAAAGATACACCTACTTCTGTCTGACCAGTGCTGGGATGAAATGTGTACATCACCACATCTAGCATAATATGATTACTACATCTGACATAGGTCAGGCTGGCCTTGAACTCCTGATCCAAATGTTATCTTTAGATCTCCAAGTGCTAGGATTATAGCTGTATACAACCACCCCTGAAATGACTCATGACTTTGCTTTTAAGTTAAAGAAATTGTGGGGAACAAGTGTTTAGAGGGGGGATTATTTGCACTTAAGTATTGGTGCCTGAGTTCAGAACCAATAGATTTCTTAGAGCTGGATATGGGTGCTAGAGTAGAACACAAACCCTCTGCAGCTTTCCCTGCTGAGCCTTTTTTCAAACCCTAGTTTATGATATTGTATGAAGAGATTTGTAGGATTGTTCACCATGAATAAGGATTTACTAAAAAAAAATAACAAAACAAAACAAAAAAACCCTCCAGAGGCATAGGAAATGAGACACACAATCAACAAATATGATGTAACTTATTGTACTTCTCATCCTATTGGCTAGAATTAGTTGTGGATGCGCCTAGATGTAATAGTAGGTAATAGAGTTATTACACTTCATTTATTGGTTCTTATTCTGTGATAGTGAACAGCAAGTATCTATGAAAGAGAAAAATAAAAACCTTATTGTTCAACCCCCTGTAAAAGTAATGGAAATCCCCCTGGTTGCATCCTCAGAATGATAACTGCTAATATCTATGTTAAATTTAAAGCAATTGTGTTTTAATTCAGAAATACTATGTGCAGAAATATAAAAACTCTAATGTCTAAGGCTAAGATAACATGTACTGTATATGAGCTGCCAAACATGGTACTGTGCTAGTCACTGCAGAGTCTGATGACAAAGACAATGTCCCACTCAATAAACTAAAGTATTTTCCCTGCCATTGCTATTTTGCATCATTAAAATCTTAGATATTCAGCTACTGATTTTTGTTTTTCTATTTTATTGGATTTTTTCTGTATTTGCATTTCAAGGGTTATGCTCTTCACCCCCCACTCTTTTCTCTCCTCCCCCTCAATTTTCTTCCATGAAGGTGCTGCCTCTCTCAGTCACCCTCTCCAACTCAGTGCCTTGGCTGTTGATGGTGTCGTTCTTCCCATGAGGGTGAAAACACTTCAGCTTTTTTAGTCCTTTCTCTTGGTCTTGTTTTCCTTTGTAATAAGTGTTCAGTACCTTTCCCATATCTTCCGCATTAGTACTCTACTTTTATCTTTCTTTTAATAGGACATACTTGTGAAAAAATAATTAGAGACATAGCCAAAATCATAACACTAGAAAAGTGTCAAATTTATTAACCTAAATAATTTATAATAAGCAGAACAAATACTAGTTTCATTAAGAGAAGATGATGTGAAAGTTAATTATGTACTTTTCATGACTATTTTATATAACTCTTGGAAAAGTTTAATGATTTATATTAATATTTTCCAATTGTCAAATAATAAATTATATTACATTTCATATCACAGGATGCGGAAAGTTTACAAGAGCAGTTATCATTAAATTGCATAATTCATTACATTTATTTCTGATTGGTTCACCAATTGTTTCTTCTTTCCAAATTAGCATTTGTTTTCAAACTCTAAAAGAGCTGTCCAGTCAGACTCTCAAGAGGAGATTCAGACTGCCTGTTGACACTCTTCAGCGAGAAAAAAATTCTAAAGTCTCCTGGGAAAGTGAGACAATCAAATCTCAGAGCACAGAAGATGGCAGAGAAATATATGTATAATCATTATTTTCAAGAACATGGAAATCTCAAATATATCATTGTGTGACTACTATAAACTGTATCTATCTATCATTTATCTACCATGTATTATCATGTATTTCCCTAATATCATCTATCTATTTATTTACTTACCTCTATCATCTTTAATGTCATGTGCACGTTTGGGAGATGCTGAATCACTGCCTCAGAGGACATAGTGTTCTCTTCTGGGATACACAGGCCTCCTGACCTCAGGTGTAATTCTTTACTGCAATAAAGGTTTTTTAATGCACATATTTAAGGATGATAATGAGAATTTGGTAATGAGAGGGCCCAGAGAACGCCAAAAGGTGGCTAATCGGAAGCAAAAGGAGTGATTTTTTTCATCTTGTGTTGGGATAGAAGGTATGTACCACAGCTAAGTTGCCAATATTGGACTTAGATAAAGTAAAAGAAAGTATAAAAATGAACAGACACTCAAAACATTTTTGAGTTCTTGTTATGTTATTTAACATATCCATCTCAGAGGAATGTAAAAGTGAAATCAGAATCCTGGCTTCTTTGTTAGAAAATAGCTTAAGTCCACGGGAAATCAATACATCACAATGCTGTGATGTAGAGACTCACTCATTACATAGTGCACTGTAATCTAGTTAGGTAATCCAACAATACTTTCATGTTGAAGCTAATGTGTTACTCAGCTGGTGACAAATCATCCTTTGGTTAGTTATTGTGGGAAAACTGAGAAGGCAGGTGTGAGCCTCTCAAAAATCTATTCCTAACAATCTTCATAAGCTGCATGTAACATTATAGAATTTTAGAAATCCTGTATATAGTGATGATAGCCAATTTCTGAATATTTCTGCACACAGACAATGCTGTGTTTTAGATACAGTATTAATGGTATATTATGCGCCCCCTCAGCTTACAGAAAATAAAAAAAGAGTGAGCAAGAGAGAGAGAAAGAGAGAGAGAGAGAGAGAGAGAGAGAGAGAGAGAGAGAGAGAGAGAGAGAGAGACAGACAGACAGACAGACAGACAGACAGACAGAGACAGACAGAAAGACAGATAGAGTGGGGGGAGAAATGAGATAAGGAATCAAGTCCATCAATGAATATTTCTAATATTTTAGAGCATTCCAGTAATAACTACACATTGGATCTTTATAACACTGGAGACCTATGTATTAAACAGAACTCATAATGGATACAGAAAATATTGCATTATGTGAATGGTTCCATTCTGTTTCTAGGTTTGTCACTACAGAGGATAAGCACACGATGTCCCTAACTGCCTCACAGGGGCTTCTCAGGGCAGGCACTTTTGCACTTTAATGAAAATTTTATGATGCATTCACACTGGACTTCAAAACCTTTGCAGCTTTAACCTGAAACAGCTCAAATAGACAAATCTGAAATTTTACTTGAAGAAGATTACCTTAAAATTACAGATAGAGGCTTATCTACTGCAGCCTATTCTGGTGCTTCATCTTTCTGAATAGCCTTGAGATGGGGACCTGTATGTGTCTACATACAGTCCATGAGACATCATGTTCCTCTCATGGGTCATTGTGAAAACAGAATTTTCTGGAATGAATCTCAAATGAAATTCTACATCTGCATTGATCTTAGCATCCTAAAGATGAACTCAACACTTGATAGAGACCTAGAAAATTTAGTCAGATTTTTCTTTTTTTCAAAATAGTTTCAAATAACCAGTAGAAAATTTTTACCGATTTCAACTTTTTCACGTCATTTTGTGTGATTCTCTATTTTTTAAATATCTCAACAGAATAGCATTTGTATGAGATATTAGTTTTTAAAGTATTTAGAGACCTTCTGATGCGCCGATTTTTTTATGTGACTATGAACTTTGGAAGGTATGATTATGACTGGATTTATTTTTCTATTCATCCTTTAAGTACTAAAATCATAAAAGGAACAACTATGCGCATGCTGTTAGGTTGCCAGTCTTTACTGCCATTGATCCTTCCACAAGGACTGCCTCCATTTTCCCTGCCTCCTGGGCCTCATCACTAAAGCAGAAGTTTGCATTGGGCTGCTGAAGTTTAAGTGGGATGAGGCTGTTTTTGAAGTCACTGGTTAAGCCCTAGTCTGACATTCCTCTTTGTGCCCTTGGCCTCTAAAGCTTTGTCACTGAGAAAACTGTGTGAAAATATACATATTCGTATACAATATACATATACATTATATACATATACATCATATACATATATATATATATATATACCTGCAAATTTAATTGACAAATGAACAGTCTATAAACTCCAAAAAATATTGTTGAAAAGGAGGCAGGACTGAATAAGTAAATATTGAGTAAAAAATGGTAAGTACAAAGTGAGACCCTCTCTCAAGAGAGAAAGGGAGGGATGGTGGTTAAAGACAGCAAGTGCAAACAGGAAGGATGAAACAAAAATGAATTTGGAAGAACCTTTTCATATTAGCACTGACAGTTGACTAAAGGAAACTTAAATGGACAACTGACCACCACTTTACCTTTTGCCTTTGTTAGCACAGTGCCACTCTGCAGTCTAGGCTAACACTTAATTCTCAAACACTTTCTGCCTCAGCCACACAGCTCTTGGAAGGAAAGGATGTGTCACCTTTCCCAACTAATATTTTGTCATTTAACAATTGACAATTAAGCATGTTTTAAAAAATAGAAAAAAATTACCTGGTAGTACAAATAAGAGAAAGGATTTGGTTTCAAAAAACTTTGAGGGTAAGTGTAGATTTTTGAATTTAAAAAAATAAACTGAAAATGTTCAGCTAACATATTTCTAATTTACTAGAGGCTCTAAAAATTTATAAAAGGGTTTGCTATAGAAATGGTTCAGTGATTAGTATATATATTTATTGTTCAGGTGTGAGGAACGAAGTTTGTATCCACAGTACCCATGAAAGACTAAGCAATCCAGCATTAATATAATTCCAACACTAAGGGTTTGAAAGGCAAAAGAAGGTGGATCCCTGACTCAGTCTAGCAAAAATAAGTAGCTCCAGGTCAAGGAACAGACCCTGTTTCAACAAATAAGGTAGATACTAACTATGAAAAATACTTGAAATTAGTGTCTGTAGGTTACAAATACATGTATGTTCATGTATTTAATATACACACTCACATATGCACACACACACACAAACACACACTCACATATGCACACACACACACACACACACACACACACACACACACACACACGAGATGAAGAAAGACTTCGGGAAAGAGAGAAAGATAGACAGAGTCTAAATAATTTTCTTAATCTTCTTGAATTCTTATAACAATTATGTCTTTTGTTTCAGGAGATGAGTGTTAACTGTTCTCTCTGGCAGAACAGCTTGCCTGTGAAACGCTTTGCATTTGCCAAGTTCTCTGAGGTCCCTGGAGAATGCTTCCTCCTCTTCACCCTCATCCTCCTCATGTTCTTAGTATCACTGACAGGAAATGCTCTCATAGCCCTTGCTATATGCACCAGCCCATCTCTACATACCCCCATGTACTTCTTTCTGGCCAACTTGTCTCTCCTAGAGATTGGCTATACTTGCTCTGTCATACCCAAGATGCTGCAGAGCCTGGTGAGTGAAGCCAGAGGGATCTCCCGGGAGGGATGTGCCACACAGATGTTTTTCTTCATATTCTTTGGTATAACTGAGTGTTATCTATTGGCAGCCATGGCCTTTGACCGCTATGTAGCCATATGCTCCCCATTGCATTATGCAACAAAAATGAGTCATGGGGTATGTGCCCATTTGGCAATAGTTTCATGGGGAATGGGATGCACAGTAGGGCTGGGACAGACCAATTTTATTTTTTCCTTGGACTTCTGTGGACCCTGTGAGATAGACCACTTCTTCTGTGACCTTCCACCCCTACTAGCACTTGCCTGTGGTGATACATCCCAAAATGAGGCTGCCATCTTTGTGGTAGCAGTCCTCTGCATGTTTAGTCCGTTTTTACTGATCATCTCTTCCTATGTTAGAATTCTGGTTGCAGTGCTGGTGATGCCTTCACCTGAGGGGCGACATAAAGCTCTCTCTACGTGTTCATCCCACCTACTTGTAGTCACACTCTTTTATGGTTCAGCAACTGCCACCTATTTGAGGCCCAAGTCCAACCATTCACCAGGTGTGGACAAACTCTTGGCCCTCTTCTATACAGCAGTGACATCCATGCTGAACCCTATCATCTATAGCTTAAGGAACAAGGAAGTAAAGGCAGCACTGAGAAGAACTCTGGGCCTGAAGAAAGTTTTCGTAATTAATATGTAATTGAGTATCCTGAAGTGCTCTTTGGAAAAGATGCACAGACTGTTACAATAAGCAAACAAAACCTCTGTGCTCTTTCTGAGCTGTCTTAAAACAATCTTTAATAAATACAATGTTTCTTAGAGTATTTTTTTTATCTAGCTGTATTTTTAATTTTAAATATGGGAAAGTATGCTTTCTACTAAATAACTTTTATAGGTTAGTTCAGTTCTTAAATATCTTAATCAGGGAAGAGTTTAAATGGCATGCTAATATCCCAGGAGCCTTGAAAATTGTCTATATCCATTCTTAGCCATTGTCTAGCTTCTGATAAACCTGTTACCTCTGCACTCTATCTGAGTGCACTGTCACTGTCTTCAGACATACCAGAAGAGGATATTAAATTCTATGTGGTAGCTGGGAATTAAATTTAGCACCTCTGGAAGAACAGTCAGTGTTCTTAACTGCTGAGTCACCTTTCCAGCCCAAGATTTTCTAAAAGTTATTAGTTTATGTATGTGTGGATGAATTGACATACATGAGGAGATCTTCTGACAAATTACTTCTAAGTGATCTCAGCTTCTTATGCTACAATTCCATATTCTTCAGCACATGTGAAACCGTTGCATTGGACTGGAACAGATAAGTAGTTCTCAAGGCTCTTAGACTCTGCTCTGTGAGCCATTAGATCAGTGCCCACTACATTGGGCACTCAATGCCTAGAATTGTTGGCACAGGAGTAGTTTCTCTTCCCCTATATGATTTCTAGCAGGGTAGAGTCAGTCAACATTCCATCTGTGTTTACAAATGATGAAAGACTAATGTAAAACAGGTCAGCTAGTATTAGACAATTGGATTCTGGTTGTCATTTCATAATAAAAGAAGACAGAGTTCCTTGCAGAAGCAGTAGGACATTTTAAAAATAAGATACAAACCAGTGAAATCATGTAGCACATGCAACATGCAGGAAAGACAAAGAAGTAAACATGGAAGAGACTAAAATGGCCTGAGTTGAATAAATTAAAACACCAAATCAAGTAATGATAGAAATTATTATAGTACACAAAATAAAATGAGTACCATGAGTCTTTATGTGTGTAATAAAACAAAAATATAATTCCAATCAAGCATGCAGAAAGTTTGAAAGAACTAAAAGAAATACTATTACATTAAAACTTCAGTATTGCTGTAGACATGAGTCACCCAAACAGAAAAACAATAATTACCTGCTCCTCAGACTCATTGTTCTGAGCCTACTTACATGTGGTAAGAACCCTTAAGTCAGAAATGTTGGGGAAAAATTTGCTAAGATGCTGAAACAATGACTAAAGTTCTGAGGAGACAAAATATTTCTGTAGTCTCTAAGTATTTCTCCTACGACTTCTATTATTTTACAAGAAAATACAAAAAGAAAATAGTTTTAAATATTTTGAACTTCAAAAGGAAAATAGTTTAAAGTAATTTCATTGCTCCTTAACCAGGTGGTTATGATACCATGCATCTACCTAATTCTAAACTAAAATAAGCAAAGCAGGAAACATTTTTTTTTTTTTTTTTTTTTTTTTTTTTTTTTGGTATTTGTACCCAATTCATACAACCTTGAACTAAAAGAGAGAAATCAAAGACAAATCTAAATCCTAAGATATTCTAGAAAAAATAAGTAATTATTTCTCTTCAAAGGTATGGTCACAGAAAATAAAAATGCTAATGAACTATCAGAGAGTAGAATAAATTAAGATATATAACTAAATATCAGTTGGATTTGTGAATTGGATACTGGAATAGAAGATATTCAGTACTAGAAACATTTCTGTCATAATTGGGCCAGCATATCATGGGACATGGAATATTGAACTTTTTCCTATTTTCTGATTTTTAGAATTAGTCAATAGATTACAGAATATAAAATTCAGGAATTGGGGTAAAATGTGAAACATTAGTACTGTTTTCCCCTATAAATTAAATCTGATTTTCCTGTACAGTTTGACATCTGCTTTTTAAATTTTTTATATTTATTTATCTTATTAATTTATTTACATCCCAGCTACTAAACTCAAGCACCATTGCTGATGTCAAGCAGTGCTTACTGGTAGGAACATTATATGGATGCATCACCAGAGGCTCTGCCAGAGCCATACTGATACAGAGAAAGATGCTTGCAGATAACCATCAGACTGAACATGAGGATCCCAATGGAGGAGCTAGAGAAAGGACTGAAGGAACTGAAAGTGTCTACAACCCCATTGGAAGAACAAAATCATCAACTAACCAAACCCACCACAGCTTCCAGGGACTAAAACACCAACCAATGAGTTCTCACAGAGAGACCTATGGTCCCAGGTGCATATGTAGCAGAGGATAGCATTCTCTGGCATCAACAAGAGGAGAGGCCTTTGGTCCCAGTGTAGGGGAATGCCAATGTGCTGAGTTGGAATAGGGTGGCTTGGAGAGGGAGCATCTTCATGAAGGCAATGTGGTAGGGAGATAGAATTTGGGAAAGTGGATAACATCTGAAATGTAAATGCAGAGAATATCCAACAAAAATGGGGAAAAAATAGAACAAGAATGCATTTAAGGATACCTCTCACCAAATTTATTTGCATCTCAAGTGTGGTTCCCCATTCCTCCTCACAGAGTCCTCTTCCTAGCTCCCAGCCCTTCTCTAGATTTCTTCTTTTAAAAAGATCCAAAAAACATTATGAAATAGCATCTTCAAGTATTTATATGGCATGCTTAGTCCCTAAATAGCTGTTCATTTGGCCACGCATTTGAAAATCTACATTGATAGTGCAAACATCAGAAAATAGCTTAAATAATGATTTTCAGAAATAAAATATCCTCCAGCTACCAGTTTATCAAAACGAGAAGAATCCCCTCTTACCCAACATACCATTGCATGTTATAAAGAAAAAAGTTAAGACAAGATTCTTCCCAAGAGTAGTCATATGCATATGGAAAATGGAAAGCACTTAAGAGCAAAACTATCCTGCCTGGATTGAACTGAAAAGAGCCAACAGGACAGAGCCTAAACTCTACATGAGTTTATGAGGTTTATGGGGCAATACCTGGAAATGGACACCTGTAAAAATCAACAACAAACTAACCACAAGCTACGATATTTATAAAAGCTTAACAAATATGTGGAAAGTATTATTTTTCAGCTATAAGTGTGTATAGTATTTAATTTGTATATTTATTACATTTTTGGAATAGATTTTAAGTGATTAAGATGATTATATTACTTTTCATGTATTTGCTTGCATTATAGATCATAAAATGTTTGTTTGACTGTGATTTATCACTATGAATATTAATGTGAATCAATTATATCAACCAAGAACTGACCTTTATTTTTACACTTTTTGTTTTACATGTGTAAGTGTTTTACCTGCATGTATATCTGCTCACTAAATGCATGTCTAGTGCCCAGGAGACAGAAGAGGGAGTCAGATCTTCTGAGACAGAGGTTACAGTTGTGAGCTATCACATGGGAGCTGAGAATTGGTCCCAGGATCTCTGGAAGAACTGACAGAGTTCAATAATCACTGAGGCATTTTTTATCCCCAGGAAATGCCATTTTCATAAATATAGTGCTTAAGCTGACCTGTGTTCTGCACAGACCACTTTTTTCTCCAATGTGATTAATTTTAAATACACACACAACTGCTTCTTACCTTCATGTAGATTTGGTTATTTTGGTATTTATTTGTTTATTTGGTATTTATTTATTTATTCACTTTATATCCTCCACACTGCCCCCTCCAGTTCACCCCTCCCATAGTCCTTCCTTCCACCACCTTCTCCTCTGATTAGATTGGAACACTATGAGTATCTCCTCACCTAGCATATCAGGGCTATGTGATGTTAAGCACATCCTTTGCTACTGAGGCCAGACAAGGCAGCCTAGCTGGTCAAGGGTTCGAAAGTAGAGGACATATTCAGGAAGACACAGAGACCTGGGATAAGGGAGATGCTCAAGAATCAATGGGGGTTTCCTTAGCTGTGACTCACAGTATTGATGATATGGAACCTGAAGAGGCCACCTCCTGTAGCCAGGCAGAAACACTAATGGAATTATAGGGACACCAACTTTTGACCCAAAATTTATTCTATCTACAAGAAATTAGGGTACTAGGAACAGAGAAGCGTCTGAAGGAATGGCCAACCTGTAACCACTCCAATTTGAGACACATCTCATGAACAAGCACCAATCCTTGACACCATTAATGACATTCTGTTACGCTTGCAGACAGGAGTCTAGAATAGCTTCTCTACAAGAGGCTCCACTCAGCAGCTGACTCAGACAGATGCAGACACCCATAGCCAAACCATGAATAAAGCTTGGGGACTTTTTTCTGGGGAGAAAAGGAGAAAAAGGATTGTGACCTCTAAGAGGATAGGATCTCAACAGGAAGACCACAGAGTCAACTAACCTGGACCCTTGGGGCTCTCAGAACCTATGTAACAGATGTGCAGTTTTATCTTCATGTGGGCCCTAAATAACTAGAGTGGAGGATATTCCAAAACCTGTTGTTTGTACATAGAATATCAGTCTTTTAATAATTCATTTACTTATGTACTCACTTTACTTCCCAGTATCAGTGCCTTCTCTCCTCCCAGTACCCGCTTCCAAATGTCCTCCCCGACTTCCTCCTCCTCTTCCCATTTAGGAACAGTGACCGCCCCTCTGGGTATCACAAGTCCCTATTCTTCTTGGCACTTCAGTAACTACAAGACTTAGTGGAACCTCTCTCACTGAGGCCAAACAAGGCAACAGATTCAGGAAAAGCCACCACTCACTGTTGGGGGACCCACATAAAGACAAAGCTACACATTTGTGACATATGTCCTGGTGGCTTAGGTCCAGTTCATGTTCACTCTTTGGTTGGTGGTTCAGTCTCTGGGAGCCCCCAAAGGTCCAGGTTAGTTATTTCCATTGGTCTTTCTGAAGAGTCCCATATCTTGTAGACAGGGCTCATTTTGGATTGAAAGTTCGATGGGTAGGTTGCTATACTTATTGCTTCACTAGAAGTCATGCCTGGCTATAGGAAGTGAACAACTAAAGATTCATATCTCCACTGCTAGGGTTTTCATCTAGAGTCACCCTATAGACAACCTGAGGCCTCTTCCTGTTCAAGGTATCTGGCACGTCTTAGAGATGCTCACTCTACACTTCTGATTTATTTTATTTCTCCTGATTTCCCTACACCTGACTCCCCCAAAGTCTACTCCCTTCCCCATCTCCCCTCCCATTCAGTTCTCTCCTTCTGTATACCTCAATATCTATTTTGCAAACTACATTTTAAAATCAGTATTTAGGAAATAACATCATATAAGTATTGAATGTCAATAAGAGTATAGGAAGTATTTCATAAGTAATTATGGTGAATATTTAGGCAAAATATGAACACACTAAATTTTGAAGAAGCCAAAATAACTATATATATTGTTAAAAGAGATGCTGTTTTTATTTTAGTTAAAATGAAGAAAAACATTTATATATTCTACTAAGTTATATCATCAAGGAATGTGTTAAATGAGTGACACAATTTTATTATTTATTATTATTATTTAATATTTTTATATTAAAAGTTCTATTTATTGCAAACCATTACACAATGAAAATTATTAATGCTTAAACCTGCATGAGTGTACTTTGTTGTAAAATTTAAGTTTAGATATACAGGTTGATGCCAAGATCTATTTCAGACTCACGGGTTGAGGGGGTACATTAGGGAGTTATCTGTTCCCTTGCCTGTGTCTTTCTTTATTCCTAATGAATTCTCATCTTATTTGTAGCCCCTGGTGTGAGTGAGACTGATCAGAAAATGCCAAAGTGCATATAACCCAGAAACCTTAAATTTCCCATCTAAATTCTCTGTTTCTCAAATAGATCAGAGGATTAAGTGAGGGCATCACTATCATGTAGAAGACCGAGGAACTTTCTGTACTTGCATGTATTTGCTCTTGACTTTGTATAAACAAACTTTCAGTTCCAAAGAACAAAGTAAATAAATAATAAATAAATAAATAACACGACCATCAAATAGGACCCACATGAACCAAAAGCTTTCTTCCTGCCATCAGTGAGCTTTATTTTAAGCACACATAACAATGCAAGAATAAGATAATGGAATAATCCCCTAGAGAAATCACTGCCTAGGGAAATCAAATGCTGAGATTTTTTTTTTAATTCTAGGGATGGTGTATCCATGAAAACGATTTTCACCAGGACAGACTCCTCACACATAAAATTCATTCATCCTGTCATGGCTATAAAGAGACAGTTGAAAAACCAGAGTGGTCTGATTGGTAAACACCGTGAAACTACAGATGCAGGCCAGAGAAACTTTGGGTGTGTGACAACTCCTTACTGCAGGGGTCAGCAGAGAACAGTGACAGGGTTATAGGCCATCATTGTCAGAAGGACACACTGCAGTCCAGTCACAGAACAATGTAGAAATAGATTGCACAGGATAGCTTATTGTCTTCTCTAGGCCTTTGAAATTCTAGACCATCAGAGGAATGACACAGAGAGGGAGATGGAGATGGGGAGAAAGGGGGGAGGGGAAGGGGGAAAGGGAGAGGAAGAGGGGGAGGCAAAGGGGGAGGAGGAGAGGGAGAGGGAGAGGGGGAGAGGGAGAGGAAGAAGGGAAGAGGGAGAGGGAGAGGAATGGAGTATAAGACAACCATGAATATGTGAAGAGAAAGGGGGAGGGAAATGGGGAGAGAAGAGACAGAGAGAGAAGAGGATATGAGAAAAGAGAAAGAGCAACAGAGAAAGGGCAAGCAGCCCCTTTAATAGTGAGTCAGGCATATCTGGTTGTTGCAAGGTAACTATGGGGCAGAGCCTAGACCTAATGCCAACACTCAATACACAAGTTATTATGCCTGATAAAAGTTCCAAATTCTATAGATGGTAGCATTTTTTTTTGTTAAACTTTAACAAAAGACAAAGATCTGCTAAGCAAAGAAGCTAATCAATTTCACAAAACTAATAATAATTCACTGTCCTATATGTTAAAAAATAAATACTATGTTCATTATAATGCTCTGGATTTCCTCAGCTTTTAAACAAAGTTCCTTCTACTTTTGTTAGGACAACAGACACAATTACCTTCCAAAACACAAAAAAAGCCAGTTTGTGTGAAGATGGTTTTACACACACACACACACACACACACACACACACACACACAAACACAAACACACACACACACACACACACAAACACAAACACAAACACACACATTCTGCTGTCTGCTTCCTCTCATGGTGTGTCCGGGTACATACTGGCTGGAAAAGGATTAAGTGGAGCCAGGAATCAGTAGGTCAGTAAAATCTTGGTCTGCCTGAAAGTGAGTTGGATATTTCTCCAAAGATTTCAGTGTTACAACTCTTTTAGAAGGTATTCAGTGAAACAGCTCCTGCATATATTTTATTCAGGGTGAACAAGGTCTAAAACCTGGAAGAGTGGGAAGGGGTTTTTCAGGTGAATTTACATTGATTGAGCCTTAAGGTACCACAAATGGCTCATTTGCATGGAGAGGCATTCCAGGCACTTGCTGGGAAGATTTTCATATGAATAAAGGGAGTTAAAACTTTGATTTCACCAAAGACTATGCAACATTCATCAGAGAGAGAATGTGGGGGTCAGTCTCCCCTCATATATAAGGCCAGGTAAAGAAAAGGAAGCACCACTGGAAACTGGTGTACCCAATTTATGCCAAGCCCAGGGAGCTATATCATCATGGTAGACTACATCCTTCCTTATAAACAGCATTCCCCAGCATCTCCCCCTATATATTTTATAATGGAGATGTGTTGTCACAGGCTTTGAAAGCCTTATAACCTGTATTTGAGGAGTCAATGGTCTGATAGTGGACAATATCATGGTTGCTAGTAATTCTGGCAATGGTAGAAACCTGTCATTAGAGAAATTGTATAAGACAAGGAGAAAGCCTCAAAATAGAACACAAATCATCAATCAGAGTACCAATAAGAGATAGGAGCACAGATAACAAGGGGTTATTGAACAAATAACAACCCCTTGTTCATTTGGTTGAAATCTCGAAGACATCTGTACAAAGTTTTTTTTTGAGAATATTAATATTGGACTCAAACAAGATTGATTCAACTACATATGTACAATATTTTTTCCAATACTACGCAAGTTTGTTGGATACTATGCAACTACAGTGTTGACACAGGGGGATAGATTTTATTGCAAATGCATCTCCAAAATAATCAGAGATTGATTACAATCTAAAAGAGATTCTACACTTCTGTTCTACATTGTACAATTGTACTGAGGATAGTGTATTAGCACTGGATTAATGTACATAATCACGTGAGGTCATTTACCTCCCACCAACCAAATGTGGTATTAAAAGTATCAAAACTATTTTTATATTTTCCTGACGTTTATTTCAAGTTATAAGTACTTATTACTGAGACTGTATTTTGTGTACACATGTGTCTGTTAAATACACATATGAAAGTTAAAAGATCTGCCCCTAAAATCATTGCAGGTGTGGCTGCTGTGTCACATGTGCATCAGAAGGTGGTAGAGAGAGGAAATGTCTGCACTCAGTGTTCTAACCTACAAGCATCTGAGTGATTAGTAGCCTCACATTCCTAGAGGGAATAAAAAGGAGACAATCACCAGACAAGTGCAATGGAGCCTGACTAGATAGATGGTCTAAGATAATTACTAGTCAGGTGCATCAGAGTCCTGAGCAGGGGCAGATCATGTCTCAGATTACCCTTTACTGGAACCACAGGTTACAAGTAGGGCATAGCATCCTGATATCACTGCTTAGATGACCTCAGACATTCAGAGACCCAAGGTACTACTAAAAGGAGCAAATAAGCAGTAGAGAATGGAAAACAAAAAGAAACACAAGCATGTGGGCACCAAAAAAATTGCAGGACTAGAGATACAAGGGTAGTGAGAAACAGCCAGATGTGAGTAGCCAGTAATGCCACCTGGGACCATGTTGTGATTCTGGCCTGTCCAGGCACCAGGGTCCATGTCTTGCTCAATGACTCTGCTGCATCAGGGATCTCTTATCACCAAAGGCCAGGCAGATGTCTGGGCTGCTGCTCTAACACAGATGTTCTTGGTGTGGGTAGGTGGCTGTCCTTATCCCTTCAGTGGGAGTCCTGCCTGACTACAGGAAGTAGCCAGTTGAGGATCTATGTCTCCCACTGCTTGGAGTTTTGAGCAAGAATCATACCCATAGACACTCTGGGCCCCTTCTCCATGTACCAGGTCTCTGGCACTTCCTAGAGATGCACACCCCCACTTCTGATTTCCATTTTCTCTTCCCTGCTTTTCCTACTCACTCTCTTCCTCATCTCCCCTCCTATCCAGTTCCATCCACCTATCTGCCTCAATAACTATTTTGTCAAATGCACTGTAAAATCAGCATTTAGGAAATAATATTATGTAAGTATTTAATGTCAATAAAGGTAAAGAAAGTATTTCATAAGTAATTATGGTGAATAATTAGGCAAAATATGAACATTTAAAATTTTTAAAGAGTCAAAATTACTACTTATTTTGTTAGAAGCGATGCAATTTTTGTTACATTCAACATGAAGAAAAATCGTTCATACATGCTACAGTTATATCAAAAAGTAATGTGTTAAATGAATGACAAATAAAACACAATTTTATTATTTTTAAAGCTCTATTTATTGAAAATATTTGCCCATTGAAAATTATGACAATGCTTAATTTTGTTTGTGTGTATTTTGTGGTAGAGTCGGTGACTAGATAGAAAGGTTAATGACAACAGCTACTGCAGACTCACAAGGGACACATCAGGAAATTATCTGTTACCTTAGCTGTGTCTTCCTATCTTTTTCTGAATGAAGACTCTTCTACTTTGCAACCCTCTGAGTGAGAATGATCCACAAATAACAGTGTGTGTATAACCCAGAAGTACCTGATGAAAATAGATAAGAATAAATATCTCCAAATAAGACATTAATTGAGACTATCTAATAGATCTCAACATTTTAAATATAGTGCAAAAAGAAAACCTGCTTCCTAGATACAAAACCAGAGTAGCTGTAGGAAATTTTCTCGGGTGATCTTAAACTTCTGCATGTACGATCAAATTGCCTTCATGAAGATGAAGATTTATTTTTGGGACAAGAAAATCAAATTGTCCATTGACAGTTGGGTCATCTGTCCATGAC
The DNA here is from genome assembly GCF_963924665.1 of Micromys minutus. Taxonomy (NCBI): domain Eukaryota; kingdom Metazoa; phylum Chordata; class Mammalia; order Rodentia; family Muridae; genus Micromys; species Micromys minutus. The sequence goes on along the minus strand of NC_137960.1, from coordinate 470,235 downwards.
TAGAGCAATGGTCATGCTTTATGAATGTTAACAAATAAACACATAAAAGTTTTAATTTTTTCATAGAAATTCAAGAGGAACCTGAAAGAGATTATATAACATTCCAGAGAGAAAATAAAAAAAAAAATTTAAGTAGCTAATATTAAGATGACACTATGGGCACCTACACTTTCATAGGCATGCTTGACCCATGTTGAGTATTTAATATATACATTATATAATTTATTATATTATGGTATTAAATTAGTATATTTTATTATGTAATTTGAATATATAATTGCATATTTGTATATATTCACATTAAGCAGGCATATGCATATACATATATATGTCTATGTAATATATACAATATTATATAGTATTTATATAGATAGTTAGACACACATATAAATGCATATAAAAAGGTAGCAATATTAAGATAGCTGTGGTAATAGGTAGCAGATGAATAGAAATCAGGTGCGTGATTTGAAATTACCAAAGTACCCCTAGACAGATACCAGATACTAAAGTTAAACTAGGACCAGGTAAACCAACTAAATAATCACATAACACCTAAAGAAATAGAAGCAATCATCAAAAGCCTCTCAAACAAAAAAGACCAGGTCGAGAGGGGATCAGTGAATAATTTTATCAGAGATTTATTGAGGACCTAATACCAATACTCTCCAAAATATTCCACAAAATAGAGTCAGATGAAACACAATCTTACTCATTCTTTGAGGCTACAATAACCCTCATTCCTAAAGCACACAAAGACCCTTAAAGGACAAAGTACTTCAGACCAATCTCACTTATAAACATTGATGCAAAAATATTCAACAAAATCCTTGCAAACTGAATTGAAGAACACATCAAAACAATCATTCCACATGATCAAGTAGGTTTCATCCTTTAAATGCAGGGATGGTTTAATACACGGAAATCCATCAACATAATCCACCATATAAACTCAAAGAAAAAACCACATGGTCATCTCACTAGATGCTGAGAAAGCATTGAAAAAATTCAACACCCCTTCATGTTAAAAGACTTGGAAAAGATAGAAATTCAAGGCCCAAACCTAAACATAATAAAAGCAATATACAGCAAACCAATAGCCAATATCAAACTTAACAGTGAAAGACTTGAAGCAATCCCACTAAAATCAGGGACAAGACAAGGCTGCCCACTCTTCCCATACCTATTCAACATAGTACTGGAAGGCCTGGTTGGAGCAATTAGACAGCAAAAGGAAACCAAAGGGATACAAATTGGAAGGGAAGAAGTAAAAACATCACTATTTGCAGATGACATGATAGTGTGCTTAAGTGACCCCAAAAATTCTACCAGAGAACTCCTACAGCTGATAAACAAGTTCAGCAAAATGGCTGCATATAAAATTAACTGAAACAAATCAGTAGCCTTCCTCTACTCAAAGGACAAACATGTGGGGAAAGAAATTAGGGAAAAGATACCCTCCAGAATAGTCACAAAAACTATGAAATACCTTGGTGTGACTCTAACTAAGCAAGTGAAGGAACTGTATGACAAGAACTTCAAACCTCTAAAGAAGAAAATCAAGGAAGATCTCAGAAAATAAAAAGATCACCCATGCTCATGGATTGGAAGGATCAACATTTTAAAAATGACCATCCTACCAAAAGCAATCTACAGATTCAATGCAATCCCCATCAAAATTCAAACCAAGATCTGTATTAAGTTGGAAAGATCAATGTGCAATTTCATCTGGAATAACAAAAGACCTAGAATATCGGAATCCATCCTCAACAACAAAAAAGCTTCTGCAGGAATCACTATCCCTGACCTCAAGCTATATTACAAGGCAATTGTGTTGAAAACTGCAGGGTACTGGTACAGAAATAGGCACATGGATCAATGGAATAGAATAGAAGATCCAGAAATGAGCCCTCACAAATATGGTCACTTGAATTTTGACAAAGGAGCTGTAAACATTCAATGGAAAACAGACAGCCTATTCAACAAATGGTGCTGGTCCAACTGGCACTCAGCATGCAAAAGAATGAAAATAGACCCTTTCTTATCTCCTTGTACAAAGCTCAAGGGCAAGTGGATCAAAGATCTCCACATTAAACCAGATACACTGAAACTATTACATGAGAAAGTAGAAAAAACTTTAGAACACATAGGCACAGGAGAAAATTTTCTGAACAAAACACCAATGGCTCAAGCTCTAAGGTCAAAGATTAACAAATGGGACTTAATGAGATTGCAAAGTTTCTGTAAGGCTAAGGAAATTGTCAAGAAAACAAAACAGCAGCCAACAGAATGGGAAAAGATCTTTACCAACTCCACATCAGATAGAGGCCTAATATCCAAGGTATACAAAGAACTCAAAAAGTTAGACACCAGAGAATCAAACAACCCTATTGAAAAATGGGGTACAGAGCTAAACAAACTTTCTCAATTGAGGAATATCAAATGGCAGAGAAACATCTAAGGGAGTGCTCAACATTCTTAGTCATCAGGGAAATGCAAATCAAAATAACCCTGAGATTCCACCTCACACCAGTCAGATTGGCCAAGATCCAAAACTCAGATGACAGCAGATGCTGGAGAGGTTTCAGAGAAAGAGGAACACTTCACTGTTGGTGGGGTTGTAATCTGATAAAACCACTCTGGAAATCAGTCTGGCGATTCCTCAGAAAATTGGACATAGTACTACCTGAAGATCCAGCTATTCCACTTCTTGGCATATACACCAGAGACACTCCAATATACAACAAAGATACATGCACCACAATGTTCATAGCAGCTCTATAATAAATAGCCAGAACCTGGAAAGAATGCAGATGTCCTTGAGTAGAAGAATGGAAACAAAAATTGTGGTACATTTACACAATGGGGTACTACTCAGCCATCAGAAACAATGACTTAACCAAATTTTTAAGAAAATGGTTGCATCTAGATAATATCATCCTGAGTGAGAAAACCCAGTCACAAAAGAACAGACATAATATGCAGTCACTGATAGTGGGATGCTAACTCCAGAGGCTCCGACTGCCCCAGAAACAACTCACAGACTCTGTGAAGTTCAAGAAAAAAAGAAAACAAAACAAAACAAAAACAAACAAACAAACAAAAATGTCATGCTCAATCCTTACACACCAAGAAAACGTTGACTAATTTCGGGTTACCTCCTGTTTTACATGTACTTTTTGCTCATTGTAACTAGTAAGACCTTAATGCAGAGTATCAAAACTTAAAAAAAAAAAGAGCAAAGCACTGACACAATTGTATTTGTATACATTTATGCAAAAATGCTTAAAAATTTTTTTCTTTATCTTTGTTTTTTAAAATAAATTTTTTTTAAAAAAAGAACTCAAGAAGTTAAACACCAGAGAATCAAACAACCTTATTAAAAACTGGGGTACACAGCTAAACAAACGTTCTCAGTTGAGGAATATCAAATGGCTGAGAAGCATCTAAAGAAGTGCTTGACATCATTAGCCAACAGGGAAATGCAAATCAAAACGACCCTGATATTCCACCTCACACCAACCAGAATGGCTAAGATCAAAAATTCAGATGACAGCAGATGCTTTCAAGGATGCAGAAAAAGAGGAACACTTCTCCACTCTTGGTGGGGTTGTAAACTGGTACAACCACTCTGGAAATCAGTCTGACAATTCCTCAGAAAATTGGACAGAGTATTACCTGACAACCCAGTTATTCCACTTCTGGGCATATACCCCAGAGAAGCTCCAACATACAAGAAAGACAGATGCACCATAATGTTCATAGCAGTCCTATTTATAGTAGCCAGAAGCTGGAACGAACCAAGATGTCCTCCATTAGATTAATGGATACAAAAATTGTGGTATGTTTACACAATGGAGTACTACTCAGCTATCAGAAACAATGAGTTTATGAAATTCTTAATATAATGGATGCATCTAGAGAATATCATCCTGGGTTAGGTAACCCAGTCACAGAAGAACAGACATAATATGCACTCTCTGATAATTGGATACTAACCCCTGAAATCTCTGAACACCCCAGAAACAACTCAAAGAGTATATGAAGTTTAAGAAAAACAAAGACCATAAAAAATGAAAAATAATTATGCTTAATCATTACACACCAAGAAAACTTTGACTATTTCCAGGTTACATCTTGTTTTACATGTACTTTATGCTCATTGTAACTAGTAAAATTTTAATGCATACTGTCAAACCTTGAAAAAAATCAACTACTGACAAAAATGTATTCATATACTTTTATGCAAAAAGGCATAAAATCTGTACATTTGTCTATGTTTTTAAAAATAAAGTTGTTCAATTTGAAAAAAATAAATAAAATATATAACTTATAAAAATATTTTAAAAAGATTTTTAAGAAGTTAAAATTGGTATTTATCAAATAGCTGATTTACTAAAAAATGGAATTGTAATGAAATAGTAGGCCTTATGTCCAACTGAAACAGGAAAGATAACTGCAAAGTGACTAATAATTTCAAAATAAATAGTATATTTCTGAAAGAAATTATGTTCTGTTTTACAGTTACTCGTGAGAGCAAAGTTTATGCTCTTCCCATAGCCTTGTTCATAAATAAAAAAGGTCTCTAGTTTTATCTTACTTTTGTATAAAACATCATGGGTTATTCTAAGATTTCCACTGTGTAATTTATAAACTTATGTCAGTAAACTTCATAAATTCTATTTCAGAAAGAAACTGACAAATATCATCTGCACTAGAAATAAATTATCAGTATTGGATGAAATAAATTTGAGACCGAGACATCATTTTTCTGGCACTAATATCAGACTACCAGAGAATGAGCTCTTGTTCTAAAATATTCAGTGTTATAGCTCAGAGCCACATATCAGAGAGCTCAATTTAATCCTTCTCTTTTAATTAAATATATTCCTCTTACTTAAATATTTACTTTCATCCATAACAACCATCAGAAATATGTTTACAAGTAAAATCACAATGCATATAAATTCACTGACTTATCTGACTTTACTTTTCTATATTTAGTTTGTACATCTACTAACTGCACTTAATCCTATATTACATTAGGGGACACCTGGCAAGTCTTTGTTACTTAAAAAAGTAAGAAAGCATCATCACCAGCTAACACTCTTTTATATTCTGCTTCTATCTTTTCAAACCTATTTTAATTTCCTAAATATAAAATTATTGAAAAGTCTAGAGTCTTGAACAGGCACCAAATATAAGCTCTCTCCATGGCCCATCAAAAAAGACAAGCCAGTCATTAGGCTTAGTCATCAGGTGTATGTAAATGAAGATTATAGCATGATTTCCTTTGCATACTACAAAAAATGCCTGAAATTGAAGGACATAGAGTACTGAGTGTGACCAAGAAGCTAGGCATCTGCCTGCAGAGTGCCAACATAGAGTGCAATGGATCCATCAACTCTGGAAGCATGCCCAACTTCTGGATAAACAATACTATTCCAAGAGTTACTTTCAAAACACATTTTATTTACTCAAATATCCATGCAAATATACTCAAAGAAGCATTCTTTATTAAAGACACAACTCAGAAACACAAAATAGTCACTAGCACAATGGCAAATAAATGGTTTAAGGCATATTAAAACAACATAATCCATTGTGGAATGGAGGTTGTACTCTTCTGTTAACATGGGCCAAAATAAATGACTCTCAGGTGTTGAATGGTGGCAAATACAAAAACAGCAACACACAATTATTCCTGCACGTTGTTAAATTCATAGTAATAGATACACAGGGCTCAGTAAAACATATTCAAATGTGCTAATGTAGATATGAAGAAAGGGTGGAGAAATAGAAAGTTTAATTATGGTTAATGAATTGAAATTATCTGAATGATACACATGTACACACCCATATGTGAAATATATTATTGATAAAAATTTAACATGAAAACAGTTGAAATTCCTTAAACATTCTATATAGACAGGTTTTGAAGTCAAAAGTTATTAACTTTGAGGTTTTTTTTTTATATTTAAATAACTGAAATATCAGAGATCGTAAAATCTCCTTCTAAACGGCCTTCTGGGAAAGTTCAGTTTTGGATACACTGCAGCCTGAAATTAATTTTCATAATAAGACTTGCATCCCTGGAACATTTCCATCATAGTGGCCTGTATCCTTGCCCAATCTCTCCTGATTAGCTAATCTTCTGGGAATTACATTCTCAAATAGTAGCACCTACAATCAACACAGTGAGGAGGCTCTGTCATTCAAGCTAATAACACTGCAAGCTCTCAGGCTCAGATTTCAATGTTGTTTCAATGTTGTTATCCATATGAAAGAGTGAAGGAAATTATCTTCTGCATTAGTTTTCTACCACATATGTTCTGGTTTATGACTGTACCTGTGTGTGATTCTTAACAAGATTCAGGTTTCAGGTGATGCTCGCTCACTTGGGGGAAAAGAGAAAGCAAGGACCTCAGATGTGATTAGGAGTGTATCAGGGAGAAAAAAAAAAAAAACAAACAATTCTTCTAAAAACCCAAGATGAGCATATTCTAAGAAAGAGATGGTCCATGGCCATGAATTTGTCTTATCACATTCTCTGGAGGCTGCCTGTGTTTGTAAGTGTTTTAGAAGTGATATAGAATGTTTTATTTGATCAATATGGGTAAGGTGCCCAGAAACAGGTGTAGAACAGAAGTGGTGTATCTACCTTCCTTTCATTCTTTGATGATTTTAAGTAAGAAAACAATAGCCATGTGTTTGTGTTTGTACATATACATAGTTATGTAACTGTGTGTGCTTTATTAGAATTGGAACTATAAATTCAATATATATTACAGACACTTGAAGTTAATGTAATATGTGTACATGTCATGTCTAAAGGCACATATAATAAAAATGTGTGTCTAGATTTATGCCATACTATTAGTGTATGTATATTTGTACATACACATAAGATGTTTTGCTCCTCAGGAGTTCCTTCATATCTCTTTTTATCACTATGTAACCCTCTTCCTAGTTTCAGTCATCACTCATATATTTCACATTGTTTTTGGTCATTGGCTCCTGGATCCCCTACCCGACCCTTCCTCACAAAATTGTCACCAATTCTGTAACAGTTTTACATACTAAGTGAAATTTGTTAATAGTTAAGAATTATATTATATAAATTATATCCACAATTAATTTTCCAAATCATAAAAAAGTAAGAAGATAAAAATGTATTTAAGATAGAATTTTAAGGTGTTAGTAGTTGTACTGATACTTGGTACCAATGGCATTACATGTGGGCATAGTGGTTACAGTTTGGAAACAAAACAGTGAGTTAACCTTTGATGTTTGTATTTGTAAATATTGGAAGTTTCTTAAAGTTGTTCTTTTAATTTTCTTGAGCAAAAATTAATGGTTTTTATGTACACATTGAAACAGCCTATTCCATTTGTCTGAACCCTGGTTATATTGGTGAATATGCCCTACATTCAGATTCACCCACCTTCTCATTCAATGTATAAAACCAGGAAACCCACCCTGACATAGCTAAGGACCAGAGCTGTGTAATTGCAATCTAATATTTTTCACCACAAGCTGGTAGCTGGCAAATGGATGATCTAAAGATTCTTATTAGAAACATGTTTCTAAACTCATGTATGCATAAATTTTTAAATTCTGACATGCATTTTTTTGAACAACTTTATTTTAAAAAACAAAGATAAATGTACAAGTTTTAAGCACTTTTGCATAAAAGTATACGAAAACATCTTTGTCAGTGCTTGACTTCTTTTTTCAAAGGTTTGATAGTGTGCATTAAGGTCTCACCAGCTACAATGAGCATGAAGTACATGTAAAACAGGATGTAACCTGGAATTAGGCAAAGTTTTCTTGGTGTGGAAGGATTGAACACAATGTTTTTTTTTTCTTTTCTTTCTTTTTTTTCTTTTCTTGAACTTCACACAGTCTGAGTTGTTTCTGGGGGTGTTCAGAGCTTTCAGGGGTTAGTATCCCATTATCAGTGACTGCATATTATGTCTGTTCTTTTGTGACTAGGTTATCTCACTCAGGATATCTCTAGATGCATCCATTTTTTTAGAATTTGATAAAGTCATTGTTTCTGATATCTGAGTAGTACTCCATTGTGTAAATGTAACACAATTTTTGTATCCATTCATCTACTGAAGGACATCTGGGTTCTTTCCAGCTTCTGGCTATTATAAATAGAGCTGTTGTGAACATTGTGGTGCATGTGTCTTTGTTGTATATTGGAGTGTCTCTGGGGTAAATGCCCAGAAGTGGAATAACTGGGTCTTCAGGTAGTACTATGTCCAATTTTCTGAGGAATTACCAGATTGATTTCCAGAGTGGTTGTACCATTTTACAACCCCACCAACAGTGGAAAAGTATACCTCTTTCTCCACATCCTTGCCAGCATCTGCTGTTTTCTGAGTTTTTATGACATGCATTTTAATACTGTTTTATCAATACAAAATGGTTGATATTTTACATTAAAAGTAACTTTTGCAATCTTCAGAACCAGTTCCTGTTTTTTAAAAAAACTTTTAAAAAGTGCCTATTGTAGGATTGTAGTTAAAGGAAGTAAATTTTTAAATAATTAGTTTAAGTATACTAAGCATGAAAGGCACTAAACTTTCTTATTTAATTTGAATGAATTGCTATTTGATATAAATGGATCAGATTTATTCATTCCTTTGATTTTTTTTTCTGTGACAAACTTTGTCTCACCTTCTCATAGATCCTATCAAACAAAGTCTTTGCTTCTACAGTGTCATTTTACCTCTCTGAAGATATACTTTCTGTGACAAATCTACTTGAACTCTTAAAGACCCTGCATAATAAATCAATACAAGGTTTCTCAATGTCAGCATTTTAAATTACGTTATAGACATTGATATTGTGACTCTCTCTTGATTTGTAACATTTCCTTCTTATCTACTCCAGGTGACAAGAATGATTAACAGCAGTGTCAATAGTGACTTCATTCTGGTGGGTTTCTCAGACCAGCCCCAGCTGGAACAAAGACTCTTCATAGTAGTTTTAATATCCTATCTCCTCACTCTGGTGGGAAATACCATCATTATTCTGATATCTTCAATAGATCATAAACTCAAAACCCCTATGTACTTTTTTCTCACTCATCTCTCTTTTGTTGACATCTGTTTTACCACAAGTATTGTCCCCCAGCTGCTATGGAATCTGAAAGGACCAGACAAGACTATCACAGCTCTGGGCTGTGCAGTTCAGCTTTATGTCTCTCTTACTCTGGGCTCTACTGAATGTATCCTCCTGGCAGTAATGGCTTTTGATCGGTATGCTGCTGTCTGCAAACCTCTCCACTATGTAGCTGTGATGAATCCACAGCTATGCCGGGCTCTAGCAGGAATCTCATGGCTCAGTGGAATAGGAAATGCTCTCATCCAAGGAACAATCACTCTTTGGCTCCCACGTTGTGGCCACCTGTGGCTTCATCATTTCTTCTGTGAAGTCCCCTCCATGATCAAGCTTGCCTGTGTGGACATTCATGCCAATGAGGTCCAGCTCTTTGTAGCCTCACTGGTCTTGCTGCTCTTGCCCTTAGCTCTGATACTGACATCTTATGGACACATAGTCAAGGAAGTTATAAGAATCAAGTCATCTCAGGCTTGGCATAGAGTCCTGGGCACATGTGGTTCCCACTTGATGGTTGTGTCTCTCTTCTATGGGAGCATCACAGCCATCTACATTCAGCCGAACAGTTCATATGCCCACACCTATGGGAAGTTCATCTCTCTCTTTTACACAGTTATGACCCCAACCCTTAATCCCCTCATCTACACACTGAGAAATAAGGAGGTGAAAGGGGCTCTGGGAAGGCTCTTCAATAGAGCCTCTGGAGTGTGCAAACAAAGTAGAATACATGGAAACAGGACTTTATGACTAGAGGATCCTGAACATATGGTCATATAATATTGCACTGGGGTCATCTTAGCCTGTGAAGCTCATTATATGTTTTGCCAGTGTTGCAATGCACTTGGTCTCGAGCCAGTTGTCTTCTCAGTCTCTTCCCAGGATGTTTTGGAGTTTACATGAGGTTACATTTTCCCACATTCCTGGAGAACCATGATTCCTCTATTTCTCACACTCTCCTTATTCTCCCTTCCCTACTTTATTTTTCCTACTCTGCATATGAATTCACAACCATTACAATAATGCTCCATATCTTGTCCCTTTTCAAGAATATTCTACTAATCCAAGAAAGCAGTATTTCCCACTTTTACAGTAAATCCACCATCAATATTGTATAAAATACTGAGAAAGTTAAACTACAGACTTGGGATTTTAACTCCACCATTTCTTTTCCAAGCTTGGGCAAATTTTAGTAAAATATTCATTTCGATATTGAGCTACAATATTTAAAATGTTGTTGTCATTATGATAGCCAACATACTTCACACTAAATGATAAATAAATAGCAGGTTTTCAATTGTTGATATACTCAGACTTATCATGTTTGATTATATCAACTAATATTTGTTACCCAGTTTGAATTTATTTATCTACATGTATCCATATAGAGATGAAAATGAAGTAATTATTGTTACATATTTAATTGTAATATATAAGTTTTAATTGTGATTCTTTAAGCTGGAGAGATGGCTCAGAATTTAAGAGCACTGGCTACTCTTCCAGAAGTTCTGAGTTCAGTTCCCAGCTACAATGTGATGGCCCATATCAATCCATAATGACATCTTCTGCTATAGGCATGTATGCAAAAATGCTGTATACATAATAATTAAATAAATCATTTTCAAAAACATATTCGCTATTATAATCTGTCATGTATAGGTTATATTTAATAATATGTTGTCTTGATTTCTTTTTTAATTGAACAACAATTTTTACTGAAAACTCTTATTTTAAAAGACAAAGATAAATGTACAATTGTTTTGAACAACATTATTTTAAAAAACAAAGAAAAATGAACAAATTTTAAGAATTTTTGCATAAAAGTATACGAATACAATTTTGTCAGTACTTGGTTTTTTTAAAGGTTTAATAGTGTGCATTAAGATCTTACTAGTTACAATGAGCATAAAGTACATGAAAAGCAAGATGTAACCTGGAATTAGTCAAAGATTTCTTGGTGTGTAAAGATGAAGCACAATCATTTTTCATTTTCTTTTTTTTCCTAAACTTCATATAGTCTGTGAGTTGTTTCTGGGGTGTTCCGAGCTTTCTGGGGTTAGTATCTAATTATCAGTGACTGCATATTATGTCTGTCCTTTTGTGACTGAGTTAATTCACTCAGGATGATATTCTCTAGATGCATACATTTTCTTAAAAAATTCATAAACTCATTGTTTTTGATAGCTGAGTAATACTCCATTGTGTAAATATACCAAAATTTTTGTATCCATTCATCTACTGAAGGACATCTGGGTTCTTTCCAGGTTCTGGTTATTATAAACAGGGCTACTATGAGCATTGTGGTGCATGTGTCTTTGTTGTATGTTGGAGAATCTCTGAGGAATATGCCCAGAAGTAAAATAACTGGGTCTTCAGGTAGTACTATGTCAAATTTTCTAAGGAATCACCAGATTTATTTCCAGAGTGGTTGTACCGGTTTACAACCCCACCAACAGTGGAGAAGTGTACCTCTTTCTTCACATCCTCAACAGCATCTACTGTCATCTGAATTTTTGATCATGGCCAATCTGACTAGTGTGAGGTGGAATCTCAGGGTTCTTTTTGTTTGCACTTCCCTGATGGCTAGTGATGTCTAACACTTCCTTAGATGCTTCTCAGCCATTCGATATTTCTTAATGAAGAACTTTATGTTTAGCTCTGTTCCCAATTTTCAATAGGGTTGTTTGATTCTCTGGTGTCTAGCTTCTTGAGTTCTTAGTATACCTTGGATATTAGGCCTCTATCTTAGTGGGGTTAATAAAGATCTTTTTCCACTCTGTTGGCTGCCATTTTGTTTTCTTGACAGTATCTTTAGCCTTACAGAAACTTTGCAATCTCATTAAGTCCCATTTGTCAATGCTTGACCTGAGAATAAAAGCCATTGGTTTACTATCAGGAAATTTTTTCCTGTGACTATTTATTCTAAGGTTTTCCTTATTTTTTTTTCTAATAATTTCGGTGTACCTGGTTTAATGTGGAGATCTTTGATTCACTTACACTTGAGCTTTGTACAAGGAGATAATAAAGGGTCTATTTTTATTGTTCTGCATGCTGAGTGCCAGTTATACTAACACCATTTGTTGAAGAGGCTGTCCTTTTTCCATTGAATGTTTACAGCTCCTTTGTCAAAAATTAAGTGACCATTTATGTGAGGGCTCATTTCTGGATATTCTATTTTATTCCATTGATCCACATGCCTAGCTCTGCACCAGTATCATGCAAGTTTTAGTACAAGTGCCTTGTAATATATCTTGAGGTTAGGGATAGTGATTCCTGCAGATGTTTTCTTGTTGTCGAGGATGGGTTTCACTATTCTAGGTCTTTTGTTATTCTAGATGAAATTACCCATTGCTCTTTCCAACTCTATGAAGAATTAGGTTGGTATTTTGATGGGGATTACATTGAATCTGTAGATTACTTTTGTTAAGATGGCCATTTTTACAATGTTGATCCTTCCAAATTATGAGCATGGGAGATCTTTCCATTTTATGAGATCTTCCTCAATTTCCTCCTTTAGAGATTTAAAGTACTTGTCATAAAGGTTCTTCACTTGCTTAGTGAGAGTCATAAGAAGGTATATCATATTGTTGTTGACTATTGTGAAGGGTATCTTTTGCCAGATTTCTTTCTCCACCTGTTTTTCCTTTGAGTAGAGGAAGGCTACTGATTTGTTTCAGTTAATTTTATATTCAGCCATTTTACTGAACTTGTTTATCAGCTGTAGAAGTTTTCTGGTGGAATTTTTGGGGTCACTTATGTACACTATCATGTCATCTGCAAACAGTGATGTTTTTACTTTCCAATTTGTAACCAGTTGTTTTTCTTTTGCTGTCTAATTGCTCAGGCCAGGACTTCCAGTACTATGTTGAATAGGTATGGGGAGAGTGGGCAGCCTTGTCTTGTCCCTGATTTTAGTGGAATTGCTTCAAGTTTCCCACCATTCAGTTTGATGTGGCTGTTGGTTTTCTGTATATTTCTTTTATTATGTTTAGGTATGGGCCTTGGATTCCTGTTCTTTCCAAAACTTTTAAAACAAGGGGTATAAATATTGTCAAATGCTTTCTCAGCATCTAGTGAAATAACCATGTCATTTTTTTCTTTGAGATTGTTTATATGGTAGATTAAGTTGATGGATTTCTGTATAATAAACCATCCCTGCATCCTTGGGACAAAACCTACTTAATCATAGTGAATGATTGTTTTGATGTATTCTTGGATTTTGTTTGCAAGGATTTCGTTGAGTGAGATTGGTCTGAAGTTCTCTTTCCTTGTAGGGTCTTTGTGTGATTTAGGAAAAAGTGTTATTGTGGCTTCGAAAAATGTGTTAGGTAGTGTTCGATCTGATTCTATTTTGTGGAATAGTTAGAAGAGTATTGGTATTAGTTCGTCAATAAATGTCTGATAAAATTCTTCACTAAACCCATCTGGACCTTGGCTTTTTTTGATTGGGATACTTTTTATGACTGCTTCTATCTCTTTAGGTATTATGGGATTATTTACATGGTTGCCTGGTTCTGGTTTAACTTTAGTATCTTGTATCTGTCTAGGAATTCATCTATTTCCTCCCAATTTTCCAGCTTTGTTGCTTAAATGCTTTTGAAGTAGAATCTCATGATTTCTTGAATTTCCTCAGTTTCAGTTATTATGTCTCCACTTTAATTTCTGATTTTGTTAATTTGGATACTCTTCTTTGCCCTCTAGTTAGTATGGCTAAGGGTTTATCAATTTTGTTAATTTTCTAAAAGTACCAGCTCTGGTTTTGTTGATTCTTCGAATGGTTCTTTTTGTTTCTATTTTTGTCAATTTCTGCTCTGAGTTTGATTATGTCTTGTTCTTTACTCCTCTTGGGTGTATCTGCTTCCCTTTGTTCTAGAGCTTTCAACTGTGCTTTCAAGTTGTTACTTTATGCTCTCTCCAGTTTCTTTTTGGATTCACTCAAATCTATGAGTTTTCCTCTCAATACTGCTTTCACTGCATCCCATAGGTATGGGTATGTTGTGTTTTCATTTTCATTAAATTCTAGAAAATCTTTAATTTCATTCCTTATTTTTTCTTTGACCCTGGTATCATTTAATAGAGCATTGTTAAGTTTCCATGTGTATATGGGCTTTTTGTTGTCTTTGTTGTTATTAAAGATCAGCCTTAGACCATGGTGATCTGATAGGATGCATGGGAATATTTCAATCTTCTTATATCTATTGTGCCTTGTTTTGCAACTGATTATATGGTCAGTTTTGGAGAAGGTTCCATAAGTTGCTGAGAAAAAGGTGTATTCTTTTGCTTTAGGATGATATGTTCTGTAGATATCTATTAATTCAAATTAGTTCAAATCCTCTGCTAGTTTCACTGTGTCCTTGTTCAGTTTCTGTTTCCATGATCTGTCCATCGATGAGAGTGGGTGTTGAGGTCTCCCAGTATTATTGCGTATTGTGCAATGTATTTTTTGAGCTTTAGTAGGGTTTCGTTTATGAATATGGGTGCACTTGTATTTGGAGCATATATATTATGGATCGAGAGTTCCTCCAGACAAACTTTCCCTGTAATGAGTAAAAAGTGTCCTTCTTTATCTTTTTTGATAACTTTTGGTTGAAAATCTACTTTATTCAATATTAGAATGGCCACTCCAGCTTGCTTCTTGGGGCCATTTGCTTGCAAGGTTTTTAACAACCTTTTACTCTGAGATAGTGTCTGTCTTTGTCTCTGAGAGGAGTTTCCTGTATGCAACAAAATGCTGGATTCTGTTTATGTATCCACTCTGATAGCCTACATCTTTTTATTGGGGAATTGAGTACATTTATGTTAACAGATATTAAGGAATAATGGTTGCTGTCCTGCTATTTTTGCTTTTAGAGGTAGAATTGTGCCTGTGTGTCTTTCTTCTTTTGGTTTTCTTGCTTTGGTATTTTCTTATTTTTAGTAGAATGTAGTTTCCCTCATTGTATTTGGTTTTTCTCCTATAATTCGTTGTAGTGCTGGGTTTGTGGTCAGATGTTTTGTAAATTTAGTTTTTTCTTGGAATATCTTGGACTTTCCATTTACGGTAATTGAGAGTTTTGCTGTGTATAGCAGCTTTGGCTGGAACCTGTGCTCTCTTCTGGTCTGCATGATGTCTGTCCAGGCTCTTCTAGCTTTCATAGTCTCTGCTGAGAAATGGGGTGTGATTCTGATTGGTCTGCCTTTATATGTTACATGTCCTTTTCCCTTACTGCTTTTAGTATTCTTTCTTTTCTTTGGGCATTTGGTGTTTTGACTATTATGTGTAGGGAGGAATTTATTTTCTGATCCACTCTATTTGGAGTTCTGTAGGCTTCTTTTATGCTTATGGTCATCTCATTCTTAAGAGTAGGGAAGTTTTCTTCTAAGATTTTGTTGAAGATATTTACTGTGCCTCTTAGTTGATATTCTTTGCCCTCTTCTATTCCTATTATCCTTAGGTTTTGTCTTCTTATTTCTTTCTGGATCTCCTGGACATTTTGGGTTAGGAGCTTTTTGGTTTTTGTGTCTTCTCTTACTGTTTTGTCTTTATTTCAATGTTGTCTTTGGCCCCCGAGATTCTCTTCTCCATCGCTTGTAGTCTGTGGAAGATGCTTGCATCTGTGACTCCCAGTTTCTTTTTTAGGTTTTCTACCTCTAGAGTTGTCTTTTTTAGTGTTTTCTTTATTGTTTCCATTTCCGTCTTAAATTACTTCTTCATTTCCTTCATCTCTTTGGTTATGTTTTCCTCTAGGTCTTTGATTTCTTTGAGTGTTTTTCTTGTTTCCTCTTTAAAAAGCTTCTATTTCTTTCTGCTTGTCTCGCATTCTTGTTTAAGGATCTCTATCGTCTACTTCAGGACGCAGAGCGGAGCCTGGCCCATCTGCCACCCGGAATGGCAGCTAGTAGAGGCTGAGCATCTGGTGGGTGGGAGACCTGGGCTGCCGGGGAGCAGAGAGATCTCTGCAGAGTGCACATGGAAAGAGCACCCCCTGCCTTGCCCTGCCCTACCCTGCCCGATCAAGCAACCAGGAACAGAAATTTCGAACTTCTGTTTCCACCTGGTGGCGACTTCAGGACACAGAGCAGAGCCTGGCCCATCTGCCACCCGGAGCGGCAGCTTGTAAAGGCTGAACAACTGTGACCTGGAACAGAACTTAGGAACTTCTGTTTCCACCCAGAGGCGACTTCAGGATGCAGAGCGGAGCCTGGACCATCTGCCACCCGGAATGGCGGCTCTTAGAGGCTGAGCAACTGGTGGGTGGGAGACCTGGGCTGCCAGGGAGCAGAGAGATCTCTGGGGAGTGCACACGGAAAGTGCACCCCCCACCTTGCCCTTCCCCGCCCTGTCTGATCCAGCAACCAGGAATAAAACTTTTGAACTTCTGTTCCCACCCGGCGACTCTGAGGCATACAACAGGGCTCAACCCATCTGCCACCTGGAACAGTAGAGATCCAGGGGCACAGACCAGATACAAGGGAAAGGCAAGAACATATCACTGACAACAAAATGGCAAGAGGAAAGCGAAAGAGTATATCCCAAGGAAACCAAGACAACCTGGCAACACCAGAACCCAGCTCTCCCATAACAGCAAACATCGGAATTCCAAACACTCAAGAAAAGGAAAACACAGACCTGAAATCATACCTCAAAATGCTGATAGAGATACTTAAACAAGAACAAGAGGAAAAGCAAAAAGATTCAGAAGCTTTTAAAGAGGAAACAAGAAAAACGCTCAAAGAACTCAAAGAACTAGAGGAAAACAGAATCAAAGAGATGAAGGAATGGAAGAGGGAATTTAAAACGGAAATTGACACAATAAAGAAAAGACAAAAAGAGATAACCCTAGAGGTAGAACACCTAAAAAGGAAATCAGGAATCACAAAAGCAAGCATTTCCAATAGATTACAAGAGATGGAAGAGAGAATCTCGGGGGCAGAAGACAACATTGTAAACATAGACAAAACATCCAGAGAAGATGCAATAAACAAAAAGCTCCTAACCCAAAAAGTCCAGGAAATCAAGGACACAATGAGAAGACCGAAACTAAGGATAATAGGAATAAAAGAGGGAGAATTTATCAACTAAGAGGCACAGTAAATATCTTCAACAAAATCGTAGAAGAAAACTTTCCTACCCTCAAGAATGAGATGACCACAAGCATAAAAGAAGCCTTCAGATCTCCAAATAGGTTGGACCAGAAAAGAAATACCTCCGGACACATAATACTAAAAACATCAAGTGCCCAAAGCAAAGAAAGAATACTAAAAGCAATAAAGGAAAAAGGTCAGGTAACATATAAAGGCAGACCAATCAAACTCACACCCGATTTCTCAACAGAGCCTATGAAAGCTAGAAGAGCCTGGACAGACATCATGCACACCCTAAGAGAACACAAGTGCCAGCCCAAGCTGCTAAACCCAGCAAAACTATCAATCACCATCAATGGAGAGATGAAGATATTTCAAGACAAATCAAAATTTACACAATGTCTGACCACAAACCCAGCACTACAACAAATTATAGGTGGAAAACCTAATACAATGAGGGAAAATACAGCCTAGTATAAACAAGAAAACTCCTAAACAAGAAAACTAAAAGAAGAAAAAGACACACACACAACTCAACCCACAAAAGCAATAATGGCAGGAAACAGAAACAACTATTCCTTGATATCTATTAACAAAAATGGACTCAACTCCCCAATAAAGAGACATAGGCTATCAGACAGAATACATAAACAAAATCCAGCCTTTTGCTGCATACAGCTAACTCATCTCAGAGACAAAGACAGACACTATCTCAGAGATAAAGGGTGGGAAAAAAACTTCCAAGCAAACAACTCCAAGAAGCAAGCTGGAGTGGCTGTTCTAATATCGAATAATGTAAATTTCCAACCAAAAGTTATCAAAAAAGATAAGGAAGGACACTTTTTACTCATTACCAGGGAAATCTGTCAGGAGAAACTCTGAATCCTTAACATATATGCTCCAAATAAAAAAACACCCACATTCATAAAAGAAATCCTACGAAAGCTCAAAAAATACATTTCACCCCACACAATAATAGTGGTAGACTTTAATAGCCCACTCTCACCAATGGACAGATCATGGAAACAGAAACTGAACAAGGACACTGCAAAACTAGCAGAAACTTTGCACCAACTAGAATTAATAGATATATACAGAACATATTATCCTAAAGTAAAAGAATACACCTTCTTCTCACCACCCCATGGCACCTTTTCAAAAATTGACCACATAATTGGATACAGAGCGAGCCTCAATAGATATAAGAAGATTGAAATACTCTCATGCATCCTCTCAGATCACCATGTCTACGGCTGGTCTTCAACAACAACAAAGACAACAAAAAGCCCACATACACATGGAAACTAAACAACACTCTGTTAAACGATAGCAGGGTCAAAGAAGAAATAAAAAAAGGAGTTAAGGATTTTCTAGAATTCAACGAAAACGAAAACACAACATACCCAAACCTATGAGATGCAATGAAAGCAGTACTGAGAGGAAAACTCATAGCCCTAAGTGCTTCCAAAAAGAAACTGGAGAGAGCTTACATCAGCAGCCTGACAGCACAGCTAAAAGCCCTAGAACAGAAGGAAGCAGATATACCCAAATGGAGTAGACAGCAAGAAATAATCAAAATTAGGGCAGAAATAGACCAAATAGAATCAAAAAGAACCATTGAAAAAATCAACAAAACCAAGAGTTGGTTCTTTGAGATAATCAACAAGATTGATAAACCCCTAGCAAGACTAACTAGAGGGAAAAAAGAGAGTATACAAATTAACAACATCAGAAAGGAAAGTGGGGACATAACAACTGAAACTGAGGAAATTCAAGAAATCATCAGATCATACTACAAAAACTTGTACTCCACAAAATTGGAAAATCTGGAGGAAATGGATGAATTCCTAGACAGATACAAGATCCCAAAGTTAAACCAGGACCATCTAAACCATCTAAATAACCCTATAACACCTAAAGAAATAGAAGAAATCATCAAAAGTCTCCCAACCAAAAAAAGCCGAGGTCCAGATGGGTTCAGTGCAGAATTTTATCAGATATTTATTGCGGATATAACACCAATACTCTCCAAACTATTCGAAAAGATAGAATCAGATGGAATACTACCTAACTCATTTTTTGAGGCTACAATAACCCTTGTACATAAACCACACAAAGACCCTACAAGAAAAGAGAACTTCAGACCAATCTCACTTATGAACATTCGTGCAAAAATACTCAACAAAATCCTTGCAAACCGAATCCAAGAACACATTAAAACGATCATTCATCATGACCAAGTAGGCTTTATCCCTGGGATGCAGGGATGGTTTAATATAAGGAAATCCATCAATATAATCCACCATATAAACAAACTCAGAGAACAAAATCACATGGTCATCTCACTAGATGCTGAGAAAGCATTTGACAAAATCCAACACCCCTTCATGTTAAAAGTCCTGGAAAGAACAGGAATCGAAGGTCCATACCTAAGCATAATAAAAGCAATATACAGCAAACCAAGAGCCAACATCAAACATAAAATCAGGAACACGACAAGGCTGCCCACTCTCCCCCTACCTATTCAATATATTACTGGAAGTCCTGGTTGGAGCAATTAGACAGCAAAAGGAGATCAAGGGGATACAAATAAGAAAGGAAGAGATAAAAACATCACTTTTTGCCGATGACATGATAGTGTACTTGAGTGACCCCAAAAATTCCACCAGAGAACTGCTACAGCTAATAAACAAGTTCAGCAAAGTTGCTGGATACAATATTAACTAGAACAAATCAGTAGCCTTCCTATACTCAAAGAACAAACATGTGGAGAAAGAAATTAGGGAAAAGGTACCCTTCACAATCATCACAAAAACTATGAAATACCTTGGTGTGACTCTAACTAAGCAAGTGAAGGACCTGTACGACAAGAACTTCAAACCTCTAAAGAAAGAAATTGAGGAGGATCTAAGAAAATGGAAAGATCTCTCATGCTCATAGATTGGAAAGATCAACATCTTAAAAATGGCCATTCTACCAAAAGCAATCTACAGATTCAATGCAATCCCCATCAAAATTCCAACCCAGTTCTTCATGGAATTGGAAAGATCAATGTGCAATTTCATATGGAATAACAAAAGACCTAGAATAGCTAAATCCATCCTCAACAACAAAAAAACATCTGCGGGAATCACTATCCCTGACATCAACCTATATTACAAGGCAAATGTGCTGAAAACTGCATGGTACTGGTACAGAAATAGGCATGTGGATCAATGGAATAGAGTAGAAGATCCAGAAATGAGTCTTTATGTATATGGTCACCTGATTTTTGACAAAGAAGCAGTAAACATTCAATGGAAAAAGCACAGCCTATTCAACAAATGGTGCTGTTCCAACTGGCACTCAGCATGCAAAAGAATGAAAATAGACCCTTTCTTATCTCCTCGTACAAAGCTCAAGTGTAAGTGGATCAAAGATCTCCACATTAAACTAGATACACTGAAACTATTAGATGAGAAATTAGGGAAAAGCTTAGAACACATAGGCACAGGAGAAAATTTCCTGAACAAAACACCAATGGTCAAGCTCTAAGGTCAAAGATTAACAAATGGGACTTAATGAGATTGCAAAGTTTCTGTAAGGCTAAGGACATCGTCAAGAAAACAAAATGGCAACCAACAGAATGGGAAAAGATCTTTACCAACACCACATCAGATAGAGGCCTAATATCCAATGTATACAAGGAAATCAAAAGCTAGACACCAGAGAATCAAATAACCATATTAAAAATGGGGTACAGAGCTAAACAAAACGTTCTCAGTTGAGGAACACCGAATGGCCGAGAAACATCTGAGGAAGTGCTCCACATCCTAAGCCATCAGGGAAATGCAAACCAAAACAACCCTGAGATTCCACCTCACACCAGTCAGATTGGCCAAGATCCAAAACTCAGATGACAGCAGATGCTGGCGAGGCTGTGGAGAAAGAGGAACACTTCTCCACTGTTGGTGGTATTGCAAACTAATACAACCACTCTGGAAATCAGTCTGGCGATACCTCAGAAAATTGGATATAGTACTACCTGAAGACCCAGCTAATCTACTTCTGGGCATATACCTCAGAGACACTTTAATACACAACAAAGATATATGCACCACAATGTTCATAGCGGCTCTATTTATAATAGCCAGAAGCTGGAAAGAACCCAGATGTCCTTCAGAAGATGAATGGATACAAAAATTGTGGTATATTTACACAATGGAAAACTACTCAGCCACCAGAAACAATGACTTAACTAAATTCTTAAGAAAATGGCTGCATCTGGAGAATATCATCCTGAGTGAGATAACCCAGTCACAAAAGAACAGACATAATATGCAGTCACTGATATTGGGATGCTAACCCCAGAGGCTTGCACTCCCCCATAAACAACTCACAGACTGTATGAAGTCCAAGAAATAAAGAAAACCAAAATATATATATATATTTACAAAACAAGAAGACTTTGACTATTTCCATGTTGTGTTTTGTTTTGCATGTACTTTACGGTCATTGTAACTATTAGGTTTTCAATGCATACTGTCAAGCCCTTGAAAAAATCAAGTACTGACTAAAAAATATATTCACATAGTTTTATGTAAAAATTATTTTAATATCTGAAAAAACAGTACTGACAAAAATGTATAATTTTAAGCAAAAATGTTTAAAATCTGTACATTTATCTTTGTTTTGTAAAATAAAGTTTAAAAAAAAAGGATCTCTATCATCATCTTGAGGTACAATTTTGTGTCATAGTTTTATTTTTCTGGAGTGTTTGGCATTCTACTGTTTGCTGTGATGGGAAAGCTGGGTTCTGGTTTTGTCAGGTTTTTTTTTTTTTTTTTTTTTTTTTGGTTTCTCTGGGGTACGTTCTTTCACTTTCCTCTTTCCATCTTGTTGTCTGTGATTATAAGTGGTCTTGTTGTCAGTGATTGTTTCTTGTCTCTCCTGTGTACCTGGCCTGTGTGCCTGGATCTCTGCTGTTCCTGGTGTCAGATGGCCTGAGCCCCTGTTCTCTAGGCAGGGGCCACTAGTTGGAAACAGGGACCCTAAGCAGGGTTCCTGCTCTCCTGAATGAATGGCAGGTGAGGGCACTTTCTGAGCATTCATCGCAGACCTCTGCTGCTCCCTGGCTACTCGAAGCGCCAGCTCACCAGGCCCGTGTCCCTGGATCTCATAAATAAATCTTTTAAAAATGTGATTCTTCTATCATTCCACTGTATTAACTAATTTCTCTTATTTTTTTACTTTATACTTACATCTTTTCACCCTCTACATTTTCTCATATTCCCCTTCTTGCTCAGTGTTATGATTTGAATATGCTTGCTGCAGGGAGTGGCACTATTAGAAAGCTGGAGTAGGTGATGCTTTGTTGGAGGAAGTGTGTCACTATGGAAGTGGGTTTTGAGATCCTCCTTCTAGCTACCTGGGAGACAGTCCTCTCCTTCAGTTTAAGATGCAAAACTCGCAGCTCCTTTTCCAGCACCAAGTATGCCTAGTTGTTGCTATGTTTCCTGCTATGATTATAATGGACTTAACCTCTGAATCTGGAAGCCAGCCCCAACTCATATTTTCTTTATAAGAGTTATCTTGGTGGTGTATCTTCACAGCAGTGGAAACCCTAAGACCTTAATTGCTTAATATTAACGCTGCTAATGGAATCAAATGCAGCCTTCCAAGACTGATGCTCTGTGTGTGGAAACAAATAGCAGCACTTGGTATAGAAAAGATTGAGGTCTTGACTGCTTCATCTCTAACATTGAGTCCACCTATATACAGTATTGGAGTACTTAGAAATACTCAGCAAGGTGTCAGTAAGTAACATATAAATAAACCGTTTCTTATCCTAACAAAATTGATACTGTCAGAGGCAGGATATGGTCTTTATGGACATATAAATATTTTCCAGAGATAAAGTACCCAAGCAGTTACTAGTTATTATGAATGCCTTACTCAATCCATTTGTTATAATCAAACAGGTTAGGCTTTATCCATTTTAAATAAATTTGTTAGTTGTTTTATATAAATGTATACTTTTATGAAGCAGTTTACCATGATGGGATTAACTCAGCTGCAATCTAATGGTGGTGACATTTTGTAGCCTTAGGTATGATTTCCATGATTTCTGATTTACACAGTGTAGGGAAGATGTATTCCTCACACTGACATGAACTCAAATTCTAAAAGACATTCTCGACAAACAGTATGGATCATCTCCTATATTTAGTCACCTAGTTCACCCTGCCCCCCACTCAGCATAGACTGTGTTCACCTAATATAACTATACCATGTGGCACTTACTTAATATTATATATAAAAAATAAACAAGCACAGATGTAACCTTATAGTTACCTACTTTATGGCTTTTATTATAATTAGTTTTATACTTATGAGTTATATATTTCCCTATTGTCTTCCCTTACCTGTCTACAATTTTCTGGTAGCTATGCATAATCTCCCATATTCAACTCAATCAAAAACAAGTTTATATAATGAGGAAAAGGGTATAACACTTGAAATGTAAATACAGGGAATATCCAATAAAATTTAAAAAATAAGTTTATATAAAATAAAATAAAGCTGTAACCTTTCCCAATTTAAATATTGGGTTCTTTTTTTAAAAAAAAATAACCCATGACTATAAAGAATGATTAATCAAAATATCAACCATTTATAATTCAATCAATAAATTTTAAGAACCACTGTAAGTATATCACTATAAGCAATTAGAAGATTCCCATATTAATACATAATACCCCTTGGAAGGTATTATGAACAAGAAAATACTTAAGTCAATATATATATACAGTTAATGTTACTGTCTCTTAGCATGTTTGAGTAAATAGTAGTAAATTATGTATTTTCCATTGCTGCTATTACTTTGCAGATGATAAAACTGCAAATATATGTAAACAGAAGAAACTTGTTCTCCAGTAAAGAGTATCTGAATGAGCTTAAGAACAGAGGACACATTTCTAAAGAATGGAAGTCAAATCCTAGATGTCTATTGATAAAGGTTCAAAATTTATCCCACATGGTACCTCACACTTTTGTAACTGTAACTGTACAAACTTCTCTTGAAAGTCTCTATTGATTCATTACTACAGTTATTCACATGAGTGGCTAAAATGAGAACTTATCAAGGATGATCTATTAAAATCGAAGTGATAATTGTTATTCTCTGAAAAGAACATAAATGTTCCAATAAATAAATACCACTATAAATATTTAAGACTCTTTAGAGCCAGAAAGTATCTGAGCACAGAAAATACACAAGCAGATTTCTGTAAGATGAGAAACAAATGAGAGGCAGTGAAACATTCACACTTAAAAGGGGTGGGAGATGAGAGCTAACTACCTGAAGATAATTAGTTCGGGGAAAGGGACAAGAGTAAGAATAAAGAAAATGGTACCACAGGATCCTAAAAACATGGGAGACAGATAAAATCTATGTTAGAAGGCAGAGTGTGTTGTGAAACTAAAATCACAACTTAAACTTTATTTAAAACGTGGATAGTCACCATGTCTACACTCTCAAGTGAGGGTTCTAAGATGTCTGAGCATTTGGAAGCAAAACTTGCCATTCAAAATCTGTAGAGCTCCTATATCCACCCTGCTAGGTTTGATTGACATACTGTCAGTCAAGACTCTCCTAAATAAAGCATGAAGCTTTTACTTTCAGTGTTTCCTCATTCTGCTCCCAGAACCCAAGTCCTGTAACACTCAGTTTAAAAATCTAGCACAAAGAGCTAAACTGATGCTGACATGTGTCTAGCATGTGATGTCTTGAGCACCATCAGGAATTCAGCAAGTGTTATATCCTTGTTCATTTTATAAATACATCATCTCAATTTTTAGTAGCACTTAAGACTCAGGCAGTGGCATTAGGCAGAATAACTTCATTCTGTTCTACATGTACTTTATGCTTATGGTAACTAGTGGATTTCAACGCATGCTATCAAACCTCTAAAAGAATTACCAAAGTGCTTTTAAAAATCTGTATGTATATCTCTCTTCTTTAAATAAAGTTGTAAGGGAAAAAAAAAAGAATAGAAAACCTTCACTCTTCTTGATGGTAGACTTATAATTGATTCAATATGATTTTATTTTACTGTTTTGTTTAGATTTTCTACTTTGCAATTCTATCATGAGGGTTTTGTGTGTGTGTGTGTGTGTGTGTGTGTGTGTGTGTGTGTGTATGTGTGTGTGTATATCTAAGTTGAAGCCAATTTTAATTTTAGATCTATAAACTTGTTTTATTATGTTTAATGAATAAATGCATCACACTGTTAATATATAATAAATAATATTGTTTGGTGAGATTTATTCTTATTATATGTTAGTATTGGCATTATGTCTTATTCTGTGCTTATATCGATAACATTGCATTGAAGATTTTTTCATCAACCTCTGCATGAACCTGTGGGAATCTGTCAGATGTAATGTATGTTACTGTGACATTTGCAGGTGACACATAATCCAAAGCTGTTTTCCAAAATATGTACAAATAATATTATAAACTAATTTAATACAAAATAAAATACTTTGATCTTTGCCAATTTAATTAAAATTGTATCCAATTATGACTTTAATTATATTACATGTAAGAATAAATATTTTATTATACATTTAAATGATAAACAAAACCTTTGCCTTAGTATTTGTTGTTGTTTGCACTAAGTTACTATAAAATTATGTATCTGTTGGGCTCTGTTTTTCCTATGCTTATGTGATGCTTTTGGAATTTGTCTGTTATTTTTCTTTGTTCTTTATTGTAATCATCTCTTCATCTTTGCAGAAATGCAACTTTTATCAAAACATATTTTATTTAGGGCCCTGGAGGTTTTAGTGATATTAGATCTTAGAGCAATACTTTTTTCCATTGTTTCATTTCTATACTAAAATTTTTATTGTTTTGAAATATATTGAATGTGTGATCTTAATTCTGAATTTTTGCAAGGATTTTGAATGAAATGTATACAACCATGCTCTGTAAAAAAGATCTTTCTATTTAAGGATGTGAGATCCACATTTGACACAATGAATCTTCCCATGAATTTCAGTTCATAAAATAAGAGAGAGAAAAAACTAAATCAAGCCCAGTACATAAGAAGAGAGTAAAAATATGGAGCCAGAAGGTAGACTAGGAGACCTATGTATATTATAACTGACAACAACTCCAAACTTTGCCTAAAAGATGAACCAATATATAATCAAATTTCTCTTTATAATAGCCATATTTAGAAACATTTCACAACTGTATGAAGTTGTCGCACTCTTCTCAAAACAGTAAGCACATATGAAGGAAAGTTTATCTATTACTAGTTCCAATCTAGAAATTGCCTTATTGGACCAGGTCTTATTTGAATTGGTTTGATTTCTTCTTTACTGACTCTAAAGTTTATGTTTTGTTTTAAGTATTTTTTTTCTCATTTGTTTCTGGAGTTTTCTTTCTGTCTGGTCCCTCTGGTTCTTTTCTTCTGGACATGCTGGCAACAATGGTGATAATTATGCTGAACCTCAGAGGTTTAAAACAGGATGCAACTAAGGAAATGACGGGGGTGACCTCCCTGTTGATTTGTGGGGCAGGAAAACAGTAATAAATTGGATTTGGGTACTTAAACTTGGCCTTTTCTATGTCAGAAAGAAGATATTCATACAGAAGCTGGTCTGCATGCTCTATGTGAGTAACAGGTCAATTTCCTTCCATTCCTGATCATTATGCACAAACTCTATTGACCTAGCATCAGGAAAACACAGGGGGAATTTGGAGAGGGGAGGTGCATCAAAGCAGTCAGTTATTTCATTTCTCTATGGGTCCCACAAATGGATTGGAAAATATATGAAACTATCATTTTAAACTAAAAGGTTTATCTTTCTAGTCATCCACAATTTTATCTTAAGAATTATGAAAACTATATAGGTACCAGATTCAAATCTAACATTATTCAATCTTTGTTTTTGAATTTACATGCACAAACTTGAGCAAGGTCTGAAAGTATTCTCTTTATACTTGTTTTTTCTCTTCAATAGAAAAAACTAATAGTAATAGTTATTTAGAAACCTGTTATAAGACTCAATCAAGTATGGCCATGAGAAAGATCATATATATGTGCATATTTAGATATAGATGTAGATATAGATATTGATATAGATATATTACATACATATATTACATATATATGTACATTTACACAAAATTTGATATATGCATTTTAGTATCCACAGATCTTCCTCAGACAGATTTTTAGGAGGCTATAAGGATATACATCAATGTTTATGTTATTTACATTCAGAACCTTGTTTCCTCATTTACTATATGTAGACAAACTTTTAAAAACTTTCCAGATTAATTTTTTTTTGCATTTCAATGTATGTGGGTGTTAAATAGAGAATTTTGTGTTCAAATCTATTTAGTACTGAAAGCCCAAATATCAATAACTTAAAAGCTGTTTAAATCTGACAATTAAAAATAAGGACATCAAATAACCAAGCCAGAAAGTTCAATCCAAAGCAGTATCTAAGCAAAATTGGCTTATTAGTATATATCTGAGCTAGTGTAGAAAGTGAGGAGCAGAGAACGATCTAAACATCTGATATAGTTACCTCCCTAACTTAAGCCCATCTCTGGACCCTCCATTACTTTTCACACTTTTTTATGAGCCCAGTTAGACATCTTGCATATCTAATACCTCCCTTCACAGAGACCACAGCATATTTTTACTTCTGGTTTAGGTAAATTAAGTTTCCCTGAATACCACAATTATATATTAGAGGAGCAACCACTCCCCTCCCTAATAGTCCTTTCAAGGCAAATAAACTGGATTGCCTGAGTTAGACTTTATTTTCTCCCACATTTTACAGTTCTGTCCTATCTTTTTGTGCTTCTACGTGACGTGCAATGACTTAAACACCTTCTGTGAGTCAGTGCAACACCTGCACAGTCTTCAAATGAGTATCTGCCTCCCACTCTTTGTTCCTTCTCCACTTTATCCTCTCAATTCTACTTTATGATTTAAGAATTGGTCTTTTATCACTATTAATTTTTCTTCTATATTCCTATAAATATTTAATATTTAGGAGTGTATCAAGTACTTAAAACTATAGAAATATGATCTTATCATATATAAAACTACTGTTCACTACTGTTAAATACTTTTAAATTATATTACATATATGTAGATCTCACACCAACACAGAGAAAATCTCTTCCACTAATATGACTGTATGCATTTTATTTTAAATCTCTGAAAATACAATAATTATAATCCTATATTTTATAATATTTCAAAAGGACTAGCAGTATATTTTAGTAAAAGTTTAACATTATATAATATATAGGTATATTTTATGTTACATATTATTATATTTAATATAAGTATATATTATATATTATATACATATATAAAAATAACTATAATTTTTATTATAGTATTTTTATTTGTACATATTTTGTAATTATATAATATATGATATTATATTATTTATATATTTTATATTATATAATAAAAATTGGTTACTATAAATTATAATTATATAATTTGAAATTATTAGAAATAGTCCATGCTTATCTCCAAAACTCAATAGCATTTATAAACAAAAACAAAAACCTGTACCTATTTGAGTGAAATGGTGAGAACATGTGAAGATTGGGAAAATGATGTGATAATCACTGTGAAGTGCAGTAAAAGAACCTTGGCTTTTATTTATGGTTTAGAAAAACATTATAAATCTTTCAGAAACGATATCCTGAATGCAGGCTTCACAAAATACTCATCCACACAGGACAAAAACAACATTCTACAGTTGTCGTTTTAGAGATTCTAATTACACAGAAACTACATAAATGTTGAATACCATCCATGACTGATTCTGCAAACCAAGGAAAGTCTTCATTTGCTCTCAAGGCAAAATTAGGGTCATCAGTATAAGAAAAATAAAGGTTGTTCTTAATGCCAAATAAAACTCTATTCTTCTGCTCTACAGGAAAAGCTGCTTGTCCCATCTCCTTGGTAATATAATACAAGAAGTTAGCATGTTTCTGAGACACTATTTCTAAAGACACAGTTTCTGGGTGAGAAGTTGGAAAGAGTGGAATTATATGGGACAAATTTAAAATGAGGGATGGAATTAGTGTGGTTAAAAAAAAAGACAAACTCTATAAGGTAGAAGTCTCAATAATCAGCTTAATTTTCCACAGATAGTCAAAGGCATTTGGAAATTTCTGTAGCAATTTCATAGCAATTTTATACTGTAAGTTATCAATATTGTTGCTATTGGCAACATTTTAATTTGCAACATATATCAAACTGTATG
The DNA here is from genome assembly GCF_963924665.1 of Micromys minutus. Classification (NCBI taxonomy): domain Eukaryota; kingdom Metazoa; phylum Chordata; class Mammalia; order Rodentia; family Muridae; genus Micromys; species Micromys minutus. Next base: position 440,748 of record NC_137960.1, on the reverse strand, counting down.
GCTGTTTATCTTCAATTAAAAAATAAATGAATTTCAATTTTCAATGGTTGTGAAAACAACACAGAGTTTTTATCTAAGTACTTAAATTTGTTTTAACTGGTGGAGTCGTTAAAAGTTATGAAGTGATATACTCAAAGCCCACTGATTCTTACCAAGTAAAATAAATGTATTTTTTGGTTAGTGACAGGAACTTTGTAATTAGAGATAGAAGAACAAATGTGTTAAAAATAAAATATATAGTATTTTCATTATGCTTCAGGCAAGGAATGAAATAGTAAAAGTTTTTTTTTTTTTTTTTTTTTTTTTTTTCTGGAAACAGGTGAGACAACATATCAAAGGAACTCATTAAGGTTAAAGAGAAGAAGAAACAGTGAAATCAAGATACTAATGTAATCTTATCTATCAGAGTATGCAGTATATAGTTTAATACATGCTCTTGTCGATAAAGTCTTATAGTTACTCATGAAGAACACACAACTACTCTAGTCAAGAAAACATACTCAGTACTAAACTCAAACTCCTACTACTTGTGTGTGCATAGTGTATATATATGTTAGTTATATATACAATATAACCATATATACATATACATAATTAACAATATATATGATATCATATATGTGGTATATCCATATATAAGAAATACATATCATATACATCAAATCTTTTTATGAGTATACTCTTGATATGTGTGATAAATGTGGAATTCACCTTGAGAGAACTGCAAATTCTGAAGCATTGGTAAAGAAGAAAGTATTTCAAAATGCTTTTTATTGTAGCACTTGGAGTAGGGCTAACAACTGTGCAGCATCACCTCAGCATGAGCAGCAGGGGAAGCAAGAGCTTCCTGAGTCAGTGCAATTTCAACAGGCTTTGAGCCATCTTTTCCTGAAATGCTGAGTCTAAAGCTGCTTTTCTATATAACCATTTGAATATCAAGGGTCACTGAAAAAGTCACGCTGAGATATGAATAATCAACTACACCAGGAAGCAAGATTGACTGGCTAGTGAACTAGCATCCACTCAAGGTGAAAATAGGACAATAGTTGGAAAACAACAGATCATGGGTTGTTAATCTGAATTCCAAGTGTCTACTTTATCACTATAGAAGTAATGAATAGACAAAGAAAAATTGGTTCAGATGACAATTTCTCTGATACAGGAAAACACAATTCAAAAGGAGTTACCACGTTTGAATATCCAAATAATTGGGACAAACAAAATGAAGGCACTGGAGTCATGACAGAACTTTGTTTTAGATTTAATGTTTGTCTTTATTTTCATTTCTTTAGACATGGTTATGCAAAGTAGCCTAGGCAGGCTTCAAGCTTGCAACCCTTCTGCTTCTGCATCCAAAAGGCTGAGATTACAGGGGTATGTTATTACACCTGATTTATAGGTAAAGACTGAGGTTAAACTGTGAAGAAATAGTCTGTCCCTATCATTCCTCACTGTCAGTCATTCTACCCCCAGATTAACAACACAGACTTAGAAAATAGGCCTGGCTAAAGAAAGCCTTTAAGATTTCCATTGCCTCATTGTAATAACAGGGTGGGACAAAACAAGTGGTCAGAAATAATAGTTAATAAATCTGAAATTGACTTCTTATCAGTCATATAATTTTTTTACTACATCCCGATAAATATCTATGAATTATATAGTGTGTTTAGGTACAAAATAAAGCAAACATAGTATTTTTGGAAACTTCTACCATGCAAATAAAGAATCTATAGTTAATTGTTACAGAAATGAAATTGGGCTTGCAATTTACATTATATTGCTGAATATGTTTATTTATATAAGTGTTGCTGTTTGTTTTAAAGAAGAAGAATATTGAAGCACAAAGCAATTAACAACACTCACAGTTAGTAAGCAGAATGACTAGGATTTGAACAAAGAAGAAAAATGCCTTTTATAAAATAACCAAAAAGAAATACAGGGAAAATTTAAACAAATATAGGGATTTAAACAAAAATGAATTTAAGCATGTGTTTATTTATTGTGTGTATACATATTTGCATGTGAATGTGGGTAGCTGCATGTGAAGGTTTGTGAGAGATTAGAGGATGTCCGAAATTATTTCTTTTCTTCAAACTTTTTTTTAAAGCAGGGCATCTTATTTTTCTGCTGCTATGATAAACATACAAACTTCTGGCAGATCCTCCTGTCTCCCATCTTACTGGAGGGGTATTGGAACTACAGATATGGCCCACTATCCCCACATGTAGCCTTGTTATTATTTTTTTATATGTAGGCTCCAGTGATAAACCTTGGATTATAGAGCTTGGACTGAGAGTCTTTAACCAACTGAGCTGTTTCTCAGCCCAACTAAAACAAATTTAAAACAAGAATTAGAAGAATTGGCCATTGAGGTTACTTTTCATAAGTGATAATATAAAGAAATTTCAAGATTTGAATGGGGCACGTGAGGTGGTGGACATAGTGGAACTAATGAGTCATGTTTCAGAATAAAGGAGGCAGAAGGGAAATGTGTACATTTGTGTGTGCTGATAACACTTAGTATTAGAAGCTAATATACAAATTATACAACGATTTAAACATTTGAAACTCTGGTGTTAAATACAAACATTAAATCTAAAACAGAGTTCAGTCATAACCCCAGTGCCTTCATTTTGTTTATCCTAATTATTGTTGTACCCCAAAAAAACAATCACTAATATCCAAAAAGATAACAAGTCCTTTTTATAGATATTTTTAAACAGAATGTTCATAATCTATAAATGTCTTAGGTCTGATGTTCTCCCTTGTTCTTCTATGATCCTTTTTTTTTTCCTCCTCTCTTCATAGGATGGGCTGGAGAGCTTGGAAAGAACACAACGAGTCCTGACATACCATCTTCTTATTACTCAGGTTTTATGAAATGTGCCAGGTGCCATGAATTTCCTGGTCTTATTCACATTGTGAAAAAGATAGATGTGTCAAAGTGCCTCAGCCCTGTCTAAAACACAGACCCACTGCACTCCGCCTGTACTACTTTGTTCAAGTGGTTTGGAGAAACTCTGTCTTCTCTAAATTTACTTTAATCTATTCTATGTGGTCAGTAATAAATACCCACATCTTGTTGAGCCAATGGTATTACAGCTAAAATGTTTATATATATATATATATATATATATATATATATATATATATATATATATATATATACCAAAATCCAGAGACTAGCTAACCAGAATTAACCAGCCATTAATCAAGCAACCTTCCCGGTTACACTGCTGATTGGCACCATATTATACAGAGAGAAAACAGAAATCTATCTTACCATGTATTACTACTAATTCTCGGAAGTTTCCCCTTAACTGAGTAGTGACCATCACTGATTAGCTTGAATTTTACCTGTTTATACTAATATGTGGATCAACAATCAGAGCTTGCTAGATGACTTCATCTTATTGGGATTTTCTGACCGGCCTTGGCTGGAGACACCTCTCTTTGTAATTTTTCTGGTGGCCTACATCTTTGCCTTATTTGGTAATATTTCCATTATCCTGGTTTCCCGCCTAGACCCCCAGCTTAACAGCCCCATGTACTTTTTTGTTTCTAACCTTTCTCTTCTGGACCTCTGCTATACTACCAGCACTGTCCCTCAGATGTTGGTTAACCTTAGAGGGCCAGAAAAGACTATCAGTTTTGGTGGTTGTGTGGCCCAGCTCTATATTTTCTTGGCCTTGGGCTCAACTGAATGCATCCTTCTGGCCATCATGGCCTTTGACCGCTTTGCTGCCATTTGCAAGCCCCTTCACTATCCTATCATCATGAACCAGAGACGCTGCATTCATATGGCCACAGGGACCTGGATTAGTGGATTTGCAAACTCTCTTGTGCAGTCCACTCTCACTGTGGTAACCCCAAGATGTGGACAGAGGGTAATAGATCATTTCTTCTGTGAAGTCCCAGCCCTTTTGAAACTAGCTTGTACTGACACAACTGTGAATGAAGCTGAGCTTAATGTTCTTGGAGCTTTGCTGCTCTTGGTGCCTCTCAGCCTCATCCTGGGCACCTATGTGTTCATTGCTCAAGCAGTGCTGAAACTCCGGTCTGCTGAGAGCCGCTGGAAGGCCTTTAATACCTGTGCTTCACATCTGCTGGTAGTCTTCCTCTTCTACTTCACAGCTATCAGTATGTATGTTCAGCCTCCTTCAAGCTATTCTCATGATAGGGGCAAGATCATGGCTCTGTTCTATGGCATTGTCACACCTACCCTCAACCCATTTATTTATACTTTGAGAAACAAGGATGTAAAGGCTGCCCTGAGGAGGGCACTGACAAAGGAGTTTTGGATAAAGACAAGGTAATAGCTAAAGAAAGACCGAAGAAGCAACGAAAAAAAGATTTGTTTCTCAAAGATGATTCTGGACTTGAAATTCATGAGTGAACCATCTAACAAATGCCACAGAGATCACAAGAGTAACTGTGCCAAAAAGGAAACAATCAACTATTAGTGAAACATATATTGTACTTATATACTTATAAAAGTACAATAGATCTCTCATTGTGGCAATAACCTTAAGAAATGCTTGAGCTGCAGGCAGGACTGAGCACTATGACTGAAAGGTTCATACAACACCACGTGGCCATAACATTTGTGATTCTGAGTCACAGCAAAGAAACTGATGTTAAAGCACATTTAAAAAGTCTGTAAGAAAACCTATCTTTGTTTTTTAAAATAAAATTGTTCAATTAAAAAAAAGAAAATTTGTAGATCAAAATTTTAAATATAAATTATTTTGCAATAAACCATGTCTAATATTTCATCACAAACACAACACATTTTAGGGTTGTTACTCCATAAATAAGCCATGGTTTTAAAATATCTTCTAATCTGGAAGAAAAAGCAGAATTGTGCAGTGATTTGCAAAAGAAACACTAATTAGAATACCAAATATTAAAAAGGTTCTAACTGAAGAAAGTTAAATCACATTAAATTTCTACACTATAAAAGACAGTGTCACTCAGGGCATTTTATTCAATTTTTATGTATGGTTTTAGAATAATAATATTAAATTAAAAACTTTGGTCACTATATTAAATATTTTGTAACTTTTTGCTTTTGACTGATTAACAAATACAAATTGAGTAAAGCTATAAGGGAGAAGTGAGTCCAGCAAATATCAGCATTAATGCCTTAATAGAAGTAAAAATCAAATTGAATCATAAACACAATTTCTTCTGTAAGTATAAGATATGTATGTAAAACAATTTTTTGTCAAACTTTTCACCAAATGTTTTCAACAACCCTTTCCTTAATTCAAAGTGCATGACAGGGAGAGCAAAGGGGGCAGAGAGATGGGTTGAAGGCATCTAGGTAATATTTGAAAGTGCTTTGAATTTTTCTAAAAGGACATTGAAATTAATACTTAAAATTGATATTGTGAAATCATAGATAAGATGTTAATACTGTTATTCACAAGAGAAAAACAAGTTCCACAATTTGGAGCCAGTCTTGAAGCAAACTGTAATTAAATACTGATCATGATGGACTCTAGTCAGGTCTGCTTTCTGAAATCCAGCAAGTGGCAATGAGTCACATGTCACAAGGGCTTTTTTTTTTTTTTAACTTTATTTTCAAAAAAAAAAGAAAAAATATTTTAAACATTTCTGCATAAATGTATACAAATACAGTTGTGTCAATGTTTGGCTTTTTTTTTTTAAGGTTTGATACTCCGCATTAAGGTCTTATTAGTTACAGTGAGCAAAAAGTACATGTAAAACAGGATGTAACCCGGAATTAGTCAACATTTTCTTGGTGTGGAAGGATTGAGCATGGTGTTTTATTTTCTTTTTTTCTTGAACTTCACACGGTCTGTGAATTGTTTCTGGGGCAGTCCGAGCCTCTGAAGTTAGCATCCCACTATCAGTGACTGCATATTATGTCTGTTCTTGTGTGACTGGGTTATCTCACTCAGGATGATATTCTCTAGATGCAACCATTTTCTTAAGAATTTGGTTAAGTCATTGTTTCTGATAGCAGAGTAGTAATCCATTGTGTAAATATACCACAATTTTTGTATCCATTCATCTATTGAAGGACATCTGCGGTTTTTCCAGCTTCTGGCTATTATAAATAGAGCTGCTATGAACATTGTGGTGCATGGATCTTTGTTGTATATTGGAATGTCTCTGGGGTATATGCCCAGAAGTGGAATAGCTGGATCTTCAGTTAGTACTATGTCCAATTTTCTGAGGAATTGCCAGACTGATTTCCAGAGTGGTTGTATCAGTGTACAACCCCACCAACAGTGGAGAAGTGTTCCTCATTCTCCATAACCTCGCCAGCATCTGCTGTAATCTGAGTTTTGGATCTTGGCCAGTCTGACTGGTGTGAGTTGGAATCTCAGGATTGTTTTGATTTGCATTTCCCTGATGGCTAAGGATGTCGAGCACTTTTTTAGATGTTTCTAAGCTATTCGATATTCCTCAATTGAGAGCATATTGTTTAGCTCTGTACCCCATTTTTTAATATGGTTGTTTGATTCTCTGGTGTCTAGCTTTTTGAGTTCTTTGTATACCTTGGATATTAGGCCTCTATCTGATGTGGAGTTGGTAAAGATCTTTTCCAATTCTGTTGGCTGCCATTTTGTTTTCTTGACAATGTCCTTAGCCTTACAGAAACTTTGCAATCTCATTAAGTCCCATTTGTTAATCTTTGACCTTAGAGCTTGAGCCATTGGTGTTTTGTTCAGAAAATTTTCTCCTGTGCCTATGTGTTCTAAGGTTTTCCCTACTTTCTCATCTAATAGTTTCAGTGTATCTGGTTTAATGTGGAGATCTTTGACACTTACACTTGAGCTTTGTACAGGGAGATAAGAAAGGGTCTATTTTCATTCTTTTGCATGCTGAGTGCCAGTTGTACCAGCACCATTTGTTGAATAGGCTGTCTATTTTCCATTGAATGTTTACAGCTCCTTTGTCGAAAATCAGGTGACCATATACTTAGGGCTCATTTCTGAATCTTCTATTCTATTTCATTGATCCACGTGCCTATTTCTGTACCAGTACCATGCAGTTTTCAACACAATTGCCTTGTAATATAGCTTGAGGTCAGGGATAGTGATTCCTGCAGATGTTTTTTTTTTTGTTGTTGTTGTTGTTGAGGATGGATTTCGCTATTCTAGGTCTTTTGTTATTCCAGATGAAATTGCACATTGATCTTTCCAACTCAATGAAGAACTGAGTTGGAATTTTGATGGGGATTGCATTGAATCTGTAGATTGCTTTTGGTAGGAGGATGGCCATTTTTAAAATGTTGATCCTTCCAATCCATGAGCATGGGAGATCTTTCCATTTTTTGAGATCTTCGATTTTCTTCTTTAGAGGTTCGAAGTTCTTGTCATACAGGTCCTTCACTTGCTTAGTTAGAGTCACACCAAGGTATTTCATAGTTTTTGTGACTATTGTGAAGGGTATTTTTTCCCTAATTTTATTCTCCACATGTGTCCTTTGAATACAGGAAGTATACTGATTTGTTTGAGTTAAATTTGTATCCAGTCACTTTGCTGAACTTGTTTGTCAGCTGTAGGAGTTCTCTGGTAGAACTTTTGGAGTCACTTAAGTACACTATCATGTCATCAGCAAAGAGTGATGTTTTTACTTCTTCCTTTCCGATTTGTATCCCCTTGATCTCCTTTTCCTGTCTAATTGCTCCAGCCAAAACTTCCAGTACTATTTTGAATAGGTAGGGGGAGAGTGGGCAGCCTTGGCGAGTCCGTGATTTTAGTGGGATTGCTTCAAGTTTCCCACTATTAAGTTTGATGTTGGCTGTTGGTTTGCTGTATATTGCTTTTATTATGTTTATGTATGGACCTTGGATTCCTGTTCTTTTCGGGACTTTTAACATGAAGGGGCATTGAATTTTGTCAAATGCTTTCTCACCATCTAGTGAGATGAAGTTGTAATTTTGTTCTTTGAGTTAGTTTATATGGTGGATTACATTGATGGTTTTCCTTATATTAAACCATCCCTGCATCTTAGGGATGAAGCCTACTTGGTCATGGTGAATGATCGTTTTGATGTGTTCTTAGATTCGGTTTGCAAGAATTTTGTTGAGTATTTTTGCATCAGTGTTCATCAGTGTAATTGGTCTCGAGTTCTTTTTCCTTGTAGGGTCTTTGTGTGGTTTAGAAACTAGGGTTATTGTAGCCTCAAAAAATGCGTTAGGTAGTATTCCATCTGATTCTATCTTTTGGAATAGTTTGGAGAGTATTGGTGTTTTGTCTGCAATAAATGTCTGATAAAACCCCGCACTGAACCTGTCTGGACCTGGGCTTTCTTTTGGTTGGGAGGCTTTTGATGACTTCTTCTATTTCTTTAGTGTTATGGGATTATTTAGATGGTTTACTTGGTCCTGGTTTAACTTTAGGATCTTGTATCTGTCTAGGAATTTCTCCATTTCCTCCAGATTTTCCACCTTTGTGGAGTATAGGCTTTAGTAGTAGGAACTGATGATTTCCTGAATATCCTCAGTTTCAGTTGTTATGTCTCCACTTTTTTTTCTGATTTTGTTAATTTCGATACTCTCTCTTTGCCCTCTAGTTAGTCTGGCTAGGGGTTTATCATTCTTGTTGATTTTCTCAAAGAACCAGCTCTTGGTTTTGTTGATTCTTTCAATGGTTCTTTTTGTTTCTATTTGGTCTATTTCTGCCCTAATTTTGATTATTTCTTGCCTTCTACTCCTCTTTGGTGTATCTGCTTCCTTTTGTTCTACAGCTTTTAGCTGTGCTGTCTAGTTGCTGATGTATGCTCTTTCCAGTTTCTTTTTGGAAGCGCTCAAGGCTATGAGTTTTCCTCTCAGTACTGCTTTCATTGTATCCCATAGGTTTGGGTCTCTTGTGTTTTCATTTTCATTGAATTCTAGAAAATCCTTAATTTCTTTCTTTATTACTTCTTTGACCCTGCTATCATTTAACAGAGTGTTGTTTAGTTTTTGTGTGTATGTGGGCTTTTTGTTGTCTTTTTTGTTGTTAAAGACAAGCCTTAAACCATGGTGATCTGAGAGGATGCATGGGAGTATTTCAATCTTCTGGTTTTGATTGAGGCTCGTTCTGTGTCCAATTATGTGGTCAATTTTCGAGAAGGTGCCATGGGGTGCTGAGAAGAATGTGTATTCTTTTACTTTAGGATAATATGTTCTGTAGATATCTATTAATTCCAGTTGGTTCATAGTCTCTGCTAGTTTTGCAGTGTCCTTGTTCAGTTTCTGTTTCCATGATCTGTCCATTGGTGAGGGTGGGGTATTAAAGTCTCTCACTATTATTATGTGGGGTGAAATGTATTTTTTGAGATTTAGTGGGTTTCTTTAATGAATGTGGGTGCTTTTGTATTTGGAGCATATATGTTAAGGATTGAGAGTTTCTCCTGACAGATTTCCCCTGTAATGAGTAAAAAGTGTCTTTCTTTATCTTTTTTGATAACTTTTGGTTGGAAATTTACTTTATTCAATATTAGAATAGCCACTCCAGCTTTCTTCTTGGGGCTGTTTTTTTGGAAGTTTTTTTTTTTCTCCCAACCTTTTACTCTAGATAGTGTCTGTCTTTGTCTTTGAGATGAGTTTCCTGTATGCAGCAAAATGCTGGATTTTGTTTTTGTATCCAGTCTGTTAGCCTATGTCTCTTTATTGAGGAATTGAGACCATTTATGCACAGGGGCTTTTAAATGAAAAATCTCTTCAGCCACCACAATATTTTTCATGTGGCTTTGTTATTTTTCAATAATTACAATTCCCAGCATTCTAGAAAGTTATCTGGTCCTTAGGCAGGTGGAGCTTACAGATTGAATTTGGCTCTTACTGTGTCTAAGTGGGGAAAAAAGTTTGTTTTTCATTTCATTGATCAACACAAATTCCTCCTGACAATTTATAAAATCATGAACATATGCTCATTATGAATAATCTGTAATTTTCATACTGTAAGTATACATTCATATGTTTTCTTTACTCAAATAATACAGTATAAAGCATAAGCTGTGAATGTCTAAACTTGCCTCTAATAAATATTACTTCTGTTTTGTCACTATTTCTAAGTAATCGATTAAGGTCCTGATGATTTTTTTTTAAATGTTCTGAAAACCTTTTTTTTGTTTTACTGTTTTGTTTTGTTTTTTAATTTGTGAAACAAATGTTCTAGAGAGTGGATTCTGAAATTTAAAATTAAATGAGCATGTGATTAGCAACTTTCATAATCAATGTTTCCAAAATTATGGAAACTCGGAAACAAAACCATTAAGATCTAATATAGAATATGTTATAGAAAACTTATATATTCTAATATAGAATATGTGCAATAATCTTATCCATAAATTAAAGTACTCTAGCAAATTGAGATGCTACAGTCCACGAGACTTTTCTTCTCGTTTGTGAATTCTATTTGTTTGCCAGACAACATATTTTAAAATATTTTACAGTTGCTTTTTTTGGGGGGGAACTCTGATTAATCCAAATTTTGTGATAAGTCTTTCTTCAGATGGACAGTTTAGTTCCATTTAAGTCTTTTATTTACTCTGTATATTGTTAACTCACAGAGTACACATATAGGCTTCTGTTTCTCAATATCATGCTATAGACGTATATGCTCAGAAAACAGAACAAGGATCATTGGGTTACAGAACTGTGAGCAGCTATGAGGACTACCACAATATTTCCAATTCCTTCTAAAAAAAACAACACTGCATTTCCCATCACTGACACCAGGGGAGTTTCTCTTTTTCCTATTGTTCCAATTGGTGAGGCAAATCAAGCTGGACCATTAAAAAGGCTTTTGTAAAAGCTTGATAGTTCATTGTTATAAAAGAGGAACATCCATTTGCTTAGCTAAGTATAATCTGAAAAAAAATCCCAAATCTACAAAGCTTTTTATCTCAGTATTTCTCATAAATTATGATCTGTTACTGTGTGGGGGTCACAATACAACATAAAATATATGCTAAATTGTATTAACAAACAACCTAGTATTAACAAACAAGTGCACAGTATTAATGTTCATTCTTCAAGCAGTGTTAATTCTTCGAGACCATGTGATGTTGAGAGCAAATGAAAAATTGCATCTTAGATTTCTTAGTTTTTTCTTAAAGTCTAAATAAAACTCAAGCATTAAATATTAAAATGTTTATTTTGTACTGGAATAAGCATATACATTTTTATGACAGTAGTATAAATTTTTAAACACAATCACCAAAGAAATGTTTAGCTGTAGTGAGATGTTCATGTAACTCCCCAAGCCCACCATGTTAGGATTAGGCAGCAAAAGGTCCCTTGGTGAGTCTGTGCCAAGTTATGCTGCATAGACCACAACCATGTAACAGATATAACAGGGGAAGTTTTGGGGGAAAGAGGGAGACTGTCTTAGAGTGGGAACATAAAAAAGAAGTAAAGGCAGGCAAACAGAGAAACAGGGAGACAGAGAAAATGAGAGTCAAGACATCTAGACAGACCTTTTAAGGGATAAGCCTGTTGCATAGGAAAAGACACAGCTTACAAAGACAATGAAAATGTGCCACATCTGGCACCAGCCTATTATGATGTAAGCTGCTGGTGCTAAGTCATTGAAAGGTAGACTTTTGAAGTGCCATATTTACAGCATTCCTCCCTTTTGTTTGTTAACATAGATGTGAAAGTAGAAAGGGGTGGTGAGGCTGCTGTTCTCTTTACAATGCTTCCTGTTGTCTGAGGTTGGTAACATCTTTGGAAATGCAAGTCCTAGGAATGCAGGCTAGTTTAGCTCACTGACTGTCTAGGCTCTGTGGGATTATTTGGGGCTCAAAAGTACAGGTCTGGTCAAAGCAATCTTTAAGGCTGGACCACCTAGGCTTAGCACTTTTAAGCTGTCTGGGATTCATATTGGAGGAAACATCTGGACCTGGTAGGATGCTGGAATAAATTATGGACAGATAATAAAGTTGAGAAGTTTACAGGATTTCTTTTTCCTTAGGCCCATGGTCCTGGTAGTTGGAGGAAGGGAGTTCCAAGACCAGAAAAAGAGGAAGAGATCCTATCTATTAGAATAAACAGGGCTGGAGAGATAGCCCAGAGGTTAAGAGCACTGTTCTTCCAGAGATCCTGACTTCAATTCTCACAACCACATGGTGGCACATCGCATCTGTAATGAGATCTGATGCCTTCTAGTATGTCTGCAACTCACATACATAAAATAAATAAACTTTTAAAAAAGTTTTTAAAAAGAATAAATAGATGGCAGAAATGAGCTGTTAATTGACAGATATGGAAGAACTTGGGAATGGGTGGGATTAGGATACATGATGTGAAATTTACAAAGAATCAATAAAAATATGTTAGTATTTTTTAATGGCAGATACTTGACCAACCACCAAAACAGTGACCCCTGGTTCCTCCATGGTCATTTTGGCAGTTCCCAAGGCAGTTGTTGAGATTCAGTAAACCCCACCCCTCAGTTACCTAGCAACAGCCAGTTATAACCTACCCCTCAGTTACTTGGCAATAGCCAGGTAAGCTCTGCCCAGTGACCTGACACTATAAAAAGGGCTGCTTACCCCACCTCTCTCTTTTACACTCTCGTTCTCTTGTTCTCTTGCTCGCTCTCTGCCCTTACCCCTCCTCTTCCCCTTCCATTTCCCACTCTCTCTCCATGTGCTCATGGCCAGCCTCTACTTCTCTACTCCTCTATTCCTCTCTTCTCGCTCTACCCCTCTCTCCTCTCTCTCTCTCTCTCTCTCTCTCTCTCTCTCTCTCTCTCTCTCTCTCTCTCTCTCTCCCTCACCCCTCTCTCTCTCATCTCTTTCAATCTCTGCCTTTACTACCCTCTTAACTCCCCTGTGACCTGAATAAACTCTATTCTGTACTATACCATTCTGTGGCTGGTCCCTTAAGGAGAAAGGATTCCCAACATGGATCCCCCAGAGTCATCTCCCTCACCTCCAGGCCTCGCTGCAACTCCATGGCCATATCCCCCCCCCCCACTCTCTTCATCCTTTTCCTAACATTGGTGCTGAAACCCCGGATGTCATCTTTTAACAACATTGGTGAGGAGATTAGATTTCCTCATGACCTGATATCTCTTTTTCCTTTCAGCAGTATCAGTCTTTGGCTGCCAGGCCTAGAAATCTGATAGACTTTCCAGAAGGGTAGGAACTTGGGGTAACTGGTCTACCGTTCTAGGCAAAGTGGAGCAATTCATTCTTCTGTGTCCAGCTTGTCCATAATTTGGACAGGATTCTGGCAGCAGTCAAGGTGAAGGGCAGTTTTCCACCCAGTAGCTGGCCTTGACACATTTAAAGCAAGCTCCAGGTGTACTTTCCTTTGTGCCCATCTTCTTTGGAGGAGACCAGAAGTGCTGCCAGGAGATGGCATGTCTCTTTATCATGAAAAGACTTTTTATTGAACATTACAAATGTCATGTTTTGCAGACCTCTGAAGCATTTCAGGACCATCTATCTATTAAGTATACCCGATTTAATTACTTGCTTTAGGCTTAACTTTAAAAACTGAATAAGGCTTATTCCTATAATTAATTATATTAGCATGACTACAAGTATTGTTCTGAACATATTAAATAATTTATTCATTTATAAGATGACTAACAATATTAACTTGCACTTATTTCTTAATTATCCTTAACAATTTACAATCATTTAGTAAGTCTAAAAATTACTTAATAAGACTAGAACTTTATATTCCATATTTACTATGTTTAGGCTTAAAAATAACAATTTTGAATTGAAGCTCTTCTAATAGCAAAATAAAACTTTTAATCATAGACACAGTCCATAGAGAGAGTGGCAACTTTGCTGATCCTTTTGTAGTGTACTATTACAGGCCATTATAATATTCTGTATAGCTTAGTTTATCCAAATACCTAAAATCTCAAAGACAAAGAAAGCTAGAAAATTATTACTATGAGCATGAGTAGACCTTAGAAAATTCTAAATCTTGATTATCAAACATATGTTGTTACTTTTCTAAATTTTCTAGCAAGTTGTTGTTAACCAGTTACCAAAGACTTGTCATTAGGCATACATCTTAAATTAGCCTTTATTAATTTGAATAGACCTTTATAACCTCAAAATTTTATCACCATATACTTTGTATTCAAAAAAGAATTAAATGGCATATATAGTATGTAGTAGCAAATATAACTTTAATTTTCTAGCATCATAGACAAGTTTGTACCAATTCAAAATATATGAGCTTTATCAATAAGAAATTGAGAGCTCATTAGAAGTATGAAGTTTTGCAATTGTTGCTTTAGGCCATGTAGTAATCTTAGGATGGTGAGGGAACAGAACATGTACTCTTTAACCTTAGTAAATATGGTTGTCAACTATGTGACTGCTTACATCCTGATGAGATTACCAGCAAAGATGGGGGAGAGCCAAATGATTGCTATTTTGAAAACTATTTTCCTTCCTATACATATATTAAAATATGAAAGATCCAGGAACACAGGCCTGGTGAGATGGCACTCCAAGGAGCCGGGGAGCAGCAGAGAGGTCTACACCGATCACTCTGAAAGTACACCCCGCCTCTCATTGGTTCAGGGGAAAAGGAACCCTGCCTTAGGGTATCTATTTCCACACAGTGGCCTGTGCATGCAGAACAGGCACTCAGGCCATCTGCCACCAGGAACAGCAGAGATCCAGGGACACAGGCCAGGTACAAGGAAGAGAGAGAAACAATCACTGACAACAAGACCACTTGTAATCACAGACAACAGGATGACAAGAGGAAAGCAAAAGAACATACCCCAGGGAAACCAAGAAAACCTGGAACACCAGAACCCAGCTCTCCCATCACAGCAAACAGTGGAATAACAAATACTCCAGAAAAAGAAGATTCAGACCTGAAATCATACCTTAAGATGATGATAGAGATCCTTAAACAAGAATGGGAGGAAAAGCATAAAGAATTAGAAGCTTTTAAATAAGAAACAAGAAAAACACTCAAAGAACTCAAAGAACTAGAGGAATACAGAACCAAAGAGATGAAGGATTGGAAGAAGGAAATTAAAATGGAAATTGAAACAATAAAGAAAACACTAAAAGAAAAAAAATCTAGAGGTTGAAAACCAAAAGAGAAACCAGGAGTAACAGATGCAAGCTTCTTGACCAGACTACAAGAGATAGAAGAGAGAATCTCAGAGGCCAAAGACAACATTGAAAACATAGACAAAACAATCAGAGAAGATTCAAAAAACAAAATGCTCCTAACTCAAAATGTCCAGGAGATCCAAGACACGATGAGAAGACCAAAACTAAAGTTAAGAGGAATAGAAGAGGGCAAAAATATCAACTAAGAGGTACAGTAAATATCTTCAACAAAATCATAGAAAAAAACTTTCCTACCCTTAAGAATAAGATGATGATGATCATAAAAGAAGCCTGCAGAACTACAAATAGAGGGAACCGGAAAAGAAATTTCTCCTGACACATAATAGTCAAAACACCAAGTGCCCAAAGCAAAAAAAGAAGACTAAAAGCAGTAAGGAAAAAAGGTCATGCAACATATAAAGACAGACCAATCAGAATCACACCCGATTCCTCAACAGAGACTATGAAAACTAGAAGATCCAGGACAGACATCATGCAGACCCTAAGAGACCACAAGTGACAAGCCAAGCGGCTACACCCAGCAAAACTCTCAATCACAATAGATGGAGAGACCAAGATATTCCAAGACAAAACCATATTTACACAATATCTGACCACAAACCCAGCACTACAATCAATTATAGGTGGAAAACCCAATACAAGGAGGGAAACTACATCCTAGTAAAAAAAAAAAAGAGAGAAAATACCTAAGCAAGAACACCAAAAGAAGAAAGACACACAGTCACAATTCTACTTCTAAAACCAAAAATAGCAGGAAACAGCAACCACTATTCCGTAAAATCTGTTAACATAAATGGACTCAATTCCCCAATAAAAAGATATAGGCTATCAGACTGGATACATAAACAAAACACAGAATTTTGCTACATACAGGAAACTCACTTCAGAGACAAAGACAGACATTATCTTAAAGTAAAAGCTTGGGGAAAAGTTTTATAAGCAAATGGCCCCAAGAAGCAAGCTAGAGTGGCCATTCTAATATCAAATAAAGTAGATTTTTCAACCAAAGTTATCAAAAAAGATAAGGAAGGACACTTTTTACTCATTACAGGGAAAATTAGTCTGGAGGAACCCTCAATCCTTAACATATATGATACAAATACAAGAGTACCCATATTCATAAAAGAAACCCTACTAAAGCTCAAAAACTACATTGTACCCTATGCAATAATACTGGGAGACCTCAACACCCCACTCTCATCAATGGACAGATCATGGAAACAGAAACTGAACAAGGACACCGTAAAACTAGCAGAGGTTATGACCAATTGTAATTAATAGACATCTACAGAACATATCACCCTCAAACAAAAGAATTAACCTTCTTCTCAGCACCTCATGATACCTCCTACAAAACTGACTATATAATCAGTCACAAAACAAGCTGCAATAGATATACAAATATTGAAATACTCCCATGCATCTTATCAGATCACCATGGTCAAAGGTTGGTCTTTAATAACAACAAAAAAAAAAACCAAAAGCCCTTGTACACATGGCAACTAAACAACCCTCTATTAAACAATAGCATGGTCAAAAAATAAAAAAAGAAAGAAATTAAGGATTTTATAGAATTTAATGTAAATGAAAACACAACATACCCAAACCTATGGATGCAATGAAAGCAATACTAAGAGGCAAACTCATAGCTCTGAGTGCTTCAAAAAGAAACTGAAGAGAGCATATACTAGCTACTTGACAGCACAGTTAAAAGCTCTAGAACAAAAGGAAGCAGATACACCCAAGAGGAGTAGAGAGCAAGAAATAATCAAATGCAGAGCAGAAATTGACCAAATAGAAACAAAAAGAACCATTCAAAGAAAAAACAAAACCAATACCTAGTTCTTTGAGAAAATCAACAAGATTGATAAGCCCCTAGCCAGACTAACTAGAGGGCAAAGAGAGAGTATCCAAATTAACAAAATCAGAAACGAAAGTGGAGACATAATAACTGAAACTGAGGAAATTCAAAAAATCCACAAAATGGAATCTGATGAAGCACTACCTAACTGTTATTGAGGCCACAAAAACCCTCGTTTCTAAACCACACAAAGACCCTACAAGGAAAGAGAACTTCAGAACAATCTCACTTATGAACATTGATGCAAAAATACTCAACAAAATCCTTGCAAACCGAATCCAAGAACACATCAAAATGATCATTCACCGTGATCAAGTAGACTTCATTCCTGGGAGGCAGGGATGGTTTAATATATGGATATCCATCAACGTAATCCACCATATAAACAAACTCAAAGAAACAAAACATGGTCATCTCACTAAATGCTGAGAAAGTATTTTAGAAAACTCAACACCCCTTCATGTTAAAAGTCTTGGAAAAAAACAGGAATCTGAGTTCCATACCTAAAGATAATAAAAGCAATATACAGCAAACCAACAGCTAACATCAAAATCAAGGGTGGGAAATTTGAAGCAAACCCACTAAAATCTGGGCCTTGAGAAGGCTTCCCACTCTCCCCCTACCTAATCAACATCGTACTGGAAGTCTTGTCTGGAACAATTAGACAGCAAAAGGAAATTAAAGGAATACAAATTGGAAAAAAAAAAAGTAAAACCATCAATATTTGCAGATGTTATAATAGTGTAGTTAAGTAACCCCAAAAATTCCACCAGAGAATTTCTACAGCTGATAAACAAGTTCAGCAAAGTGGCTGGATATAAAATTAACTCAAAAATATCAATAGCCATCCTCTACTCAAAGGACAAACATGTGGAGAAAGAAATTAGGAAAAAGATACCCTTCATAATAGTCACAAACAATATGAAATATCATGGTGTGACTCTAACTAAGCAAGTGAAGGATTTGTATGACAAGAATTTCAAACCTCTAAAGAAAGAAATTGAGGAAGATCTCAGAAAATGGAAAGATTTCCCATGCTCATGAATTGGAATGATCAACATTGTAAAAATGGCCATCTTACCCAAAGCAATCTACAGATTCAATGCAATCCCCATCAAAATTCCAACCCAATTCTTCATAGAGTTGGAAAGATCAATGTGCAATTTCATCTGGAATAACAAAAGACCTAGAATAGTGAAATCTATCTTCAACAACAAGAAAACATCTGAGGGAATCACTATCCATGACCTCAAGCAATATTACAAGGCAATTGTGCTAAAAACTGCATGAGATAGGTACAGAGATAGGCTCGTGGATCAATGGAATAGAATAAAAGATCCAGAAATGAGCCCTCACATACATGATCACTTTATGTTTGACAAAGGAGCAATAAACATTCAATGGAAAAAGAACAGCCTCTTCAACAAATGGTGTTGGTCCAACTAGCACTCTGCATATAGAAGAATAAAAATAGACCCTTTCTTATCTCCTTGCAGAAACTCAAGTGCAAGTGGGTCAAAGATCTCCACATTAAACCAGGTACACTAAAATTATTAGAAGAGAAAGTAGTGAAAACCTTAGAACACATAGGCATAGTAGAAAATTTCCTGTACAAAACACCAATGGCTCATGCTCTAAGTTCAAATATTGACAAATGGGACTTAATTTTATTGCAAAGTTTCTGTAAGGCTAAGGACACTGTCAAGAAAACAAAATGGCAGCCAACAGATTGGGAAAAGATCTTCACCACACCCACATCTGATAAAGGCCTAATATCCAAGGTATACAAAGAACTCAAGAAGTTAGACACCAGAGAATAAAACAACCCTATTAAAAATGGGGTACATTGCTAAACACAAAGTTCTCATTTGAGCGATAAAGAATGGCTGAGAAGCATCTAAGGAAGTGCTCGACATCCTTAGTCAGCAGGAAAATGAAAATCAAAACAACCCTGAGATTTCACCTCATACCAGTCAGAATGGCTAAGATCAAAATTTCAAATGAGAGCAGATGCTGGCGAGGATGCGGAGAAAGAAGAACACTTTGGAAATCAGTACAAAATCCAACCACTCTGGAAATCAGTCTGGCAGTTCCTCAGAAAATTGGACATAGTACTACCTGAAGACCCAGTTATTCCACTTCTGGACATATACCCCAGAGAAGCTCCAACATACAACAAAATCACTTGCACCACAGTGTTTATAGTAGCCCTATTTATAATAGCCAGAATCTGGAAAGAACCCAGATGTCTTTCAGTAGATGAATGGATACAAAAATTGTGGTATATTTATACAATGGAGTACTACTCAGCTATCAGAAACAATGACTTTATGAAATTCTTAAGAAAATGGATGCATCTAGAGAATATCATCCTGAGTGAGATAACTCAGTCACAGAAGAACAGACATAATATACTGTCACTGATAATTGGATACTAACCCCAGAAAGCTCTAAACACCCCAGAAACAACTCACAGAGTATATGAAGTTCAAGAAAAAAAAATAAAAAGAAAAGAAAAAACCATTATGCTTAATCCTTACACAACACAAAAACTTTGACTAATTCCAGGTTACATCCTGTTTTACATGTACTTTATGCTGATTGTAATGAGTAAGATCTTAATGCACACTATCAAAACTTTAAAAATACCAAGTACTGACAAAAATAAATTCATATACTTTTATGCAAAAATGCTTAAAATCTGTACATTTATCTTTTTTTAAAATAATGTTGTTCAATTAAAAAAGATGTATAAAAGGGTTGTGGTTAAAATTATATATATTGATATATCTGATTATCTATAATAACTTACAAATCTTGAGATAAGTGTGTACATTACAATCTTAAGGGTTTTTTTTTTTTTTTTTTTTTTGTGAGTAGAGTTCAAAAGACAAAAAAAAAAAAAAAAAAAATCACAAAGATAAAAGATTTTTTTTTAAGACCAGGAAGTAGAACCTCAGAGGAAGAGACTTTTGGAAGTGTAGACCAGAGGAAGTTTAAATTTAAGAGAATTAAGTATCATGTGTTTGTGGCAATAGAAATTGTTAACAATTTGTGAGAATTTTTAAATTAAGTTCGCCAATTTTTGGCCATTGGTTGTACTAAGACCAAGCTGTTGTAATAAAATCAGAGTCAGTGGAAGAACAGAGAGAGGGAGTTGTAAACCTGACACTGTTTCTATAAGTTCCAAAGTGAGGTGTGAGCTGAACCTGCAGCACCGCAGTCTAGAGCTGGAGAAACCCTTGAGAGAGTGAAGGGAGATGTCCACATAGGCCAGAAGTAGTTAGTATAAAGATTTTGTTAGAAGTTTAAATCCACATTTTGTTACAGATTCTATAAAATTTAAACCTTGCCCAATGAGCAATTTACAAGTCTTGAGATAAATGTTTATGGCATAATTTTAAGTTTTTTGTTTTTGGTCTGTGTTTTTTTGTTTGATCTAAGGCCAGATCAAAACAAAGCAAAAACAAAACATCTACTCTGTACTCTCCCAGTTGTGCTTGACTCTGGCTATACACTCCCACATGTCTATAATAAGTTTTCTCCTTCACCATACCTAGAAGCAGTTATGACTTTCCTTTTGATTTCTTTTCTTCATATCAGAACAAACTGTTATCATGTTTATAAGGTATAACTGGACAATGTCCAATGATGCTATGAGCAAATAAAAATTTTGCAACTTGATTATAAACATTTATTATCTTCTTACTAACACACTAGTATTAGCATTCACTGACTACATGTGTGAATTCTTAAAAATAAAGAAAAAATAGAAAAATAAGATAAAGGATTTTAAAATGAAAAAAAATTATAAGAAGAGAAAGAATTTCATGATGGGTTGGTAAGTGCAACTAATACACAAATAAGTAATAGAAAATCTTGCAAAAACAATCACTGGGTTATGTATTGAACCCAAATCAATGTCCCAGTGAGTTGAACCTTAAGTTGATTACCTAATACCCATAGTTCCTACTTTGCCTATAGGACTACATGCTTTTAAAGAGTTTCCTACTTTTTCTATTACCTTTTTGACAGTTGTGATCAAATGCCCTGTAAGAAGAAACTTTTGGAATCAAGAGTTTATGTTGGCTTAAAGTTGTAAGAAGGTACTTACTTCACTGGGGAAGACATGATAGCAGGAACATAAGGCTGCTGGTCATGTCGCATCAATAGAAAAGAAGCAGAGAGCAAAGAAGTTTTCTAACCCAGCTTATAAAACCTCAATTCCTGGTCCAAATGATCAACATAACCCAAAGAAACACAACCTTCCTAAAATTCCAACAATCTTCTGAACAATGCCACTCACTAGGCACCAAGAATTCAGACATATATTTCACATGAAAAGTCCATTAATTGTTAAAATGGATTCTTGAAATGGATCACATTTACAGTGATTTTAGAAAAGATATGGTGTTTGAAGGTAGATTGGAACTCATGTACTGCAGACATCGATTAATGCTAAGAGTTCTTGTGATTGAGAATTCTTACATACTAGCATTTACTAAATATTTGCTTATTTATGTGAAGCTTATTCAAATGTGCATGAGTTTATCAATGAAAATTAAATGGAAATAAAAATAAAGGAAAAAGGTTCTTTTCATATATAAATTTACGAATATAAACTTCAGAAAGCAGATTTGAAAAAAACATTTATTTCCCTTACCTGTAATACTTGGATTATAACATTCAGTTAAATCAAGAGAATAATTAAAGAGTCTCCACTGGGTGAGTCCCTGAGGGAGAGCTCCTCAAAATTCCACACTCCGAATTCACAATGTTTATCTGAGACCCAGTCTAAAGGAACAGCATGTCCCCTGGTGCTGGGCAGCTTTAGGTACCATGAACCTAATGAGAAGTTAAAGCATCCTTTGCTTCATATCACTTTTGTGTAAAAGAACCTTAGTCTTCTCTTATAAGAAAAGTCCACACCTCGATTCTAGAACAAAGATATTCTGTCTCAAGGATGCAATTAAATTTGTTCCTACCAAGTAAGATCAACATTGGTAAGTGAAACTTCTCCACATTCTATAAGATGCACCTGAGATTTAAGCAGCATGGGCAAGCATCCAAGTCAGGTATCAGAGGTAAGACTTCTAATAAGACTTACAATCTCCTTCCTCAAAGAATAGTTTGAATAGGCTGGAAAATACATGCAGCTAGTAAAAGTCACATAAATTATAGTCATCTTAGTGTGTATGATCTTGACTACCACATAAGCACTTCTTGGACTGCCTGTTGAGATCAGAAGAATTTTAAACCAAGAAAATAGTATCCATTTTTTTTTCAAATGAAGTTGATGGGGTTTTAGAGGAGGAATTTCAAATACTGAAAAACATCAAAGTTTATTTTGAAATTGAAATTTTAAATATCAATATCTGACTAGGAAAAACAGCATAGCCTTATAATATAATTGATTATTTTTGGGTAATCTAAGAAATTATCATTATTAGGCAGATGTTGTTGAGAGAGTTGGATAATAAATACTGAGTGAAGAGCTAGTCAAGAAACATGTTGGGGACGATGATGTTTGGCATGCCAAGGGTTTTGGATATCATTCGAAATAATGAAATTGTCAGAGAGTAAAGTCTGAAATTAAGAAAGTCATGGTGATTTGCTTCACAGCTCAGCAAAGCACAACATGGAAGCAGGACTGGAACTGCAAAATGTTAAAGAATGAAAAGGCCAATGACGAAAGAATCATGAATAACAAGGCAACAAGAGGTAATAACAAAAGAAACAATTAGTTGTTTGAATGTGAAGATGAAAGAGATGTGACAGAGGTGGAGCTGACCCAGTAGGAGATAACTAACCATGAATATGAGGATCTGAAACAGGAACAAAGAAGCAAGAGAAAGGAGACTATAAGAAAATGCTGAGGACAGAACAAGGGCTTTTGTCTAAGATGGATGAGACCTAGTATCTATCTATATGTTTAATATATATAGAGAGAGGGATGGGGGAGAGAATGTTATTCTTGTGCAGATAGGAAAATGAAGAACTTAGCACACAGCTGTCTACATGTTCTCACTGAACTGATCGACATCCTTTTTACATTTATTGTGAGTTGTTGCTAATCATTAATAGAGTATGCCAGGAACTGAGTTTTTTATAGTCGTCAGCAGAGGCTGCAATATATTACTTTGATCCTTAGGCACCATGTATAAGGGATACTATATGAATTCATTCCCACTGACTTTATTAAAGTCAAGCAATTTCAGTCATTTTAGTTTTACTAATCTAGACAAGTAGGGCTCTATTCCAGAAAATTCTTATGACTTGTTGACTACACCTTAAGGTTTCTAGTTCCAGAAAATTGCTAAATGCTTGTTAGAACTAAATGTGAATTAATCCCAGGGATGACAAGTACTTCTTGCTATCAGTAGTTTTCTTCTTGCTTTTCCTAAATAGAGTTAAACTTTGAGTCTCAAGAGTGACCATAATGAATGTGAGCTTCAAAACTGGATTCCTCCTCATGGGGTTCTCTGATGAGCGTAACCTTCAGATTTTACATGCAGTGCTCTTTTTGATCACATACCTGTTGGCCATCATGGGAAATCTGCTCATTATCACCATCATCACCTTAGACCAACATCTGCATTCTCCCATGTACTACTTCTTGAAGCACCTCTCTCTTTTGGACCTCTGCTTCATCTCTGTTACAGTTCCTCAGTCCATTGTAAATTCACTCACAGACAATGGTTTCATTTCTCTTGGTCAGTGTATGCTTCAGGTTTTCTTCTTTATAGCTCTAGCCTCATCCGAAGTAGCTATTCTCACAGTGATGTCTTACGACCGGTATGTTGCCATTTGTCGGCCACTGCAGTATGAGACTATTATGGCTCCTCGTGCCTGCAAGTGTGCAGTGATAGCTGTATGGATGGCTGGAGGACTGTCTGGGCTCATACACACAGGTGTTAATTTCTCAATTCCTCTTTGTGGGAAGAGAATTATTCACCAGTTCTTCTGTGACATTCCCCAAATGCTAAAACTAGCTTGTTCTTATGAATTCATTAATGAGATTGCAGTAGCTGCATTTACAACATCCACAGCCTTTGTCTGTTTGATCGCCATAGTATTCTCCTATGTTCAAATCTTCTCAACTGTAATGAGAATTCCCTCAGCTGATAGTCGAACTAAGGTATTCTCCACCTGTCTACCACATTTGTTTGTAGTCATGTTCTTCCTCTCAGCTGCAGGTTTTGAATTTTTAAGACCTCCTTCAGATTCCCTGTCAGCAATGGACCTCATATTCTCCATATTCTACACTGTGATACCTCCAACCCTCAATCCACTCATCTACAGCTTAAGAAATGAGGCCATGAAAGCAGCTCTGAAAAAAGTGTTGTCAAGAGAAGAATTTTCTCAGAGAATGGTACATGTAAAAGCTATATTCAATCTCTAAAGAGGCAACAAACTAAGATGCATTGCTACTGTGTCCTAGATTAGAGGAAGGATGAATTGGATTTCTTCTAAGATTCTGTTTCAGTGTTTCTCTTAGTTATGTCCTTCTCAGAGATAGTTCTATCAAATGAAAGATAATTGACCAGTAAGGAGATGCATAGGCTCCCTTCTTCCTCCAGTCCCAATATTATTTCAGATAATTTGTTAAGAATGCATAGGAATTAAGAGAGAAAGGAGAGTTAGTTTTGACAAGATCCAATACCAATTTAAAGTGAATTTAAATAATTAAATAATTTAAATAAATACATTGCAAACTATCATTAGATAAGCTGATTTTGTCTGTGTAATACTAGATACCCTATTGCTGTACATATTTCCTATAGGCTGTCAACTTTCCTGCTATTCTTGTGTAGCTACAAGGTTTTCCTGCTCATAAAGAGTATAGTAACCATGTACATAAATTTTTTGGCCCCCAGCAAAATTCACATGTTTTCTATATATTCATTTCACAATCCAAGTAAACCAATTTCTAATTTTACTATATTTTTTCTTTTTCTAATGATAGAACAAAATTATTTTTTCAAATAAAAATGGCAGAGTTATGATTCACATTAATCTTTATTTATGATGTGCAATTGCCTATATGTCTCATAATGTAAATTCTTTGTTCCCAAGTATAATTTGTATGCATATGATTATAAAAATAGGGACACAAGATTACAATTCACTAATGAAGTAAGTCTCAAAAATTTTCTTTTCCATCACTGAAAATGCTCAAGTTAAATATTACCCCATCTGAGATAAAAAGAGATTCCAGCAAGATCCTTAGAATCAAACAGGTAAAATACAACTATGATGAGTCCTGTGTGCTGAGCACAAACCTTTGAGTTCATTAGCTTAATTACTGAGGAGTTAATGATGTTGTTAACCTATTTTTTCCCCAAAGATGCATTCTTTACAAAGTTAAAATATGAATAACCTCAGTGTTCAAATGAATCAAAGAAGATATTCTAATGGAATTGAAAATGAGCAGTGTTGAAACAACAGACTTTTTTAGATCATTCTATTGACTATATGCAATATTTAATTTACTTTTTATTTTAAATATTTAGCTTAATTTTAAACATGGTATAATGATCATCTGGATCTACAAATGCATGTATGTAAATAATTCTTTGGTTTTCATGCTACATCCTCTCTCACAAAAGAATTCAGTACTAGGCTGCATCTTTCTAGGTAATGTTTTACCCACTATTTCCCTCTAATATAGATAATAATATATGAATTATATTACTATTGATACAATTTTATAATTAAAGCATTTTTTCTCATAGAAAGAATTTTAAAAAGTTACAACAAGAAAAAATGGCATAAAATGAAGATAAAAAACATTATAGGTTTATCTGTATGTGTCTCTGTGATAATTTATAATTAGATTTAAGGGGAAATGTTCTTTGATCATTGTCATCTTTGCATATCATTAAATTGAA
This sequence comes from Micromys minutus, assembly GCF_963924665.1. NCBI lineage: Eukaryota > Metazoa > Chordata > Mammalia > Rodentia > Muridae > Micromys > Micromys minutus. The sequence goes on along the minus strand of NC_137960.1, from coordinate 414,900 downwards.
CTGTTGTTGAAGGTTGAGTTCACTGAACTCTAATCAGAAACTATTTGTCAGTTCATGGAATGAAAATATGTAATGCTAATTGGCTGATAAACTGCCAGATAATCGACCATTTTCAGACATTAGTAGCTTCTACATTTCACTCTTTTTTTTCTCAGTTTTCAACTCACACTTTTAATATCAGGGTTGTTTTATTTTATTTTTTCCCTCACCACAGTTAATGATTGCTCTGGCCACTTAATTGTTCATGTAATTGACTGCTAGCTTCTCTCAACCTCCAACAAGTCAGTAATTAGTTCTGCTTGCATCTTTACTAGTGTCACGACACTGTAGATAAACATTTCCTCAGACTGGTACACTGGACAAACAATCCCAACCAATTTTCTGTTTTGACTGCTGTAGATATTTCTTTCAATTTTCATTTTATTAACTTTAATATGAGTTTTACATATACTAAAACTGAATGGTATTCATGTAAAGTGTAAACATACTGAGCATTGAATACAACCATTTAAGTCAGCAAACTCAATCAAAACACTCACAGAACCAAACTAGGATTCATGTTTAATAGGCAATCTTTTTTTCTGCTCCAGCTTTCTAACCCCAGGGACCACCAAACTACTTTTATCATTACACAGTTGTTTCCCTTTCTGGGCTTTTATCATTCACTTTTTAGCAACAATGTTCTTTGCTGGGTGTGCTATTCTGAGGTTGAACTACATAGTTCACTTCTTTCTAACTGAATTGTGTTCCATTACATAGACATATGGCATCTACTTTGGAGTAGTATAATTTGTTAGGTCATTTTCTTGGGGATATCTTGTTCATTATTTTATTGGCTGGCAAACAACTGTATTGTTTGGGGTCATTCTAAATAAAACTTTTATGAATATTTATATAGCATTTTAAGGTCATGTCTTTATTTCATATTGCTTAGATTAAATGTGTGCATTAAAATTATATATGTGTGTGTGTGTGTGTGTGTGTGTGTGTGTGTGTGTTTGTGTGTGTGTGTGTGTGTTCTGTTTATTTCTATGCTCTTTCATCTGGCTCTTACCCTTGCTATTCCTCTTTCTCTCATCTTCTCTACAGATTCCTTTCCTACATTTCCACATAATGTTCCTCTTTTTCTTTGTGGCTTTCTGGTTTTGACCAGGATGTATGGCCAGAGATTTAGAACAACCCACAGAATATTGAAGAGTTCACCATTTGATTCACAACTGAAGGCAATGACAATACATTCCTCAGAATTCATCAGTTGCAAATAGTTAAACAAGGAGGAATAGAGGATCCATGAGCCTCTCCCCAGAACATGATTGAGTATTGACAGGCCCAGTTTGTTTAAGCTCAATTCAGCTTTCCATTTGCAGTGGACTCTAAGAGGTATGGGAGGTCATAAATTCTTTCTACCTCCATGTTGACTAGCTTAAGTTTATGTAGGTATTTTGGAGACAACCATAAATCCTGTGAATATATTAGTACAGTGATCCTGTCATGTTCAGAAGACACTAATTTTCTGGTTTTCGAAGCTCTTACACTCCTTACATGCCCTCTTCAGTGACGGTCCCTGAGTCATAGAGATGAATGATGTAACTGCATGGATGGCTTATTGTTTGCACTTTAAAAAATTGTGAGTTTATGTGTTCACCACTATTTACTATTTACTGCATAAAGAACCACCCCCCACTTTCTGGTAACCATCTGTACCCAGAGCTGGGGCCATCCTATTCCCATCTAGACACAAAACCTGCCTGTAAAGTGCTTAATAAATGCCAGGAGCCAGCCCTGGTGTGGGGGTTCTTCTTTCTTGTTGGTTCTTCTTGAGGCAGTGGGCAGAGGATAAGACTTGGTCTTATGAGATTTGGGGATAGGACTAAGTCTTATGAGATATTTAGGGTTTCTGTATAATAAAAGTTTACTATCTACGTCTAAGTTACTGTGCTACTGTAGCTAACCTGCCTTCCGTGATCTTCTGAGGCCAGAGACTGCAGTCTCTGCCACTTAGCACCTCTTCCTAAAACAACAAGGGATTAAGTAGACTTTGTACTATCTCAGCTGAAACTGCTGGGCTGTAACTTTTAGTCTGCTAGTAGGAAGTCGCAGGAAGAAAAGGGACACTTAGAAAAGTGATTATAATGTTTATTACTAAGTAGTAAAAGTGTCCTATGAAAGCTATCTAAAGGGAAAGCAGAAAGATCCTAAGTTGGGAAAAGGCAAAAAGATTTCAAAAAGAACAAGTTCTTTTTCTAAGGGAAAAAGAGATGGAGTGGGGTGGAAAGGGAAAGGAATCCTGAATAGGAATGGAATTGTGAAAAATGGGGTGATGAGAGAGAGAACCTCTCTTTGTCCTCAGTACTTACACATCTTCCAGAATACATGATCACGTTATAAAGTTCGTCACAGATTTACACAAAAAATCAAATCATAAATTGAAATAGAAGTTTACAACAGAGAATGTTTACATGCATATCCATTAGGAGTAATTATCTGGCTAAACATCCATCACCTGTCTCAGCTTCACAGGTTCACTGAATGCTTAAAACCATAACTAAGTTATTAGTGAAGTTTTGTATAGATAAACCCAGTCAATATTTTATCCTATGTTCTAGAACCTATACTAAATCATTAATTCCCATTTTATGACCTTTGGTTAATTGTTTAACATCCTCTGGGAATGGGCCCTGAGAAGGAGAAAGTCTGGTTACTATCTAAGAGTGATTAAATGGTGTCACTTAGGAGACTGGCCAAGTTCTCATTGCAGGTTTGGCTATCAAAATGACCTAATGGCAGTCTCACTATAAAAGAGCTTAATAACCAGTTATAAGTTTAGGAATTCTTGTAGGGTCATCATTAAGACTTAAGTCATTTATATGTCTATATAGCATCACTACAAGACAGTACATCTCATAGATATACAGAGATCTACTCCAAAGGGGTGTGCTATAACTTAAATAATATGTATGTCTAATAATAACAGGAAAAGCATATTAATAGCAGGGATCTTTCCTAAAATAGTCCCTTACAGTCTTGCTGAATAAGGTGAACCTGTCACAGACTATATAATAGTCCGAGGCTGGCCATCTCAGTATGATCACCTGCTAGTTATTAGCTTGTTCCATTATGGCTCCCAACAAGAGCTGACCTTCCAGGAGCTCTCACTCCTAAGCCCACAGGTGGGACCCTGCATTCTCACCATTGACTATCCAAAGAGACACCCACTGGGAGCACACAGGGCACATGAATCGCAGGGCTGCCTAGGACTGGATGCATCCAATCTCCATCTGTGCCTGGAGCTGGGGCAGTGCCACTACCATCTGGATCCAAAACCTATCAGCAGAGAGCTAATTTCCCAGGAGCACTCTCACACCTAAGCACACAGGCTCAAAGGCCAACAAGATAGACAAGCTCCAGTCAGAGAGAGCAAGACCAACTAACATCAGAGATTACAAGGTGGCAAAAGGAAAGCAGAAGAACCTAAGCAACAGAAACAAAGACAACCAGGCATCATCAGAACCCAGTTCTCCCACCACATCAAGTACAAGATATCCCAACACACCAGAAAAGCAATATTTAGATAAAAAAACCATATCTCATGATGGTGACAGAGGAATTTAAAAAGGACATGAATAACTCCCTTAAAGAAATACAGGAGAACGCAGGTAAACAAATAAAAAGAAAACACAAAAAAATCACTTTAAAAGTTTTAGAAAAACACAACCAAACAGGTGAAGGAATTAAACAAAACCATCCAGGATCTAAAAATGGAAATAGAGCTAATAAAGAAATTGCAAAAAGGCGCAATCCTGTAGATAGAAAACCTAGGAAAGAGATCAGGAGTCTTCACCAACAGAACACAAGGGATAGAAGAAAGAATCTCAGGTACAGAAAATACCATAGAAAACATTAACACAATAGTCAAGAAAAATGAAAAATGCAAAAAGCTCCTAACCCAAAAAATTCAGGAAGTCCAGGACAGAAAGAGAAGATGATACCTAAGAATAATAGGTGTGGAAGAGAGTGAAGATTCCAAACTTAAAGGAACAGTAAGTATCTTCAATAAAATTATAGAAGAAAACTTCCCTAACCTAAATAAAGAAATGACCATAAACATACAAGAAGCCTACAGAATTTCAAATAGATTGGACCAGAAAATAAATTACTTCTGTCACATAATATTCAAAACACCAAATGCACAAAACAAAAAAAGTATTAATAGTAGTAAATAAAAAAGGTCATAACATATAAAGGCAGACCTATCAGAATTATACCAGACTTCTCAACAAAGACTTTGAAAGATAGAAGATTCTGGACAAATGTCATACAGATCCTAAGAAAACACAAATGCCATCCCAGGCTACTATATCCAGAAAAACTCTTAATTCACATAGCAGAAAAAACAATATATTTTATGACAAAACCAAATTTACACAATATCTTTCCACAAATCCAGCCCTGCAAAAAGTAATAGATGGAAAACTCCAACACAAGGAGGGAAACTACACCCTGGGAAAAGCAAAAAAGTAATCTTCTTGCAGCAAACAGAAAAGAAGATAGCCACACAAACATAATTCTACCTCTTTAAAAAAAATAACAAGAAACAACAATCAGTATTTCTTAATATCTCTTTTTTTTTAAGAAGAGGCAGAAAATCAAAATACTAATTTTAATTCAACCAGATATTATTTGTGGGTCAAAGTTAATTTTATTTAAGGGTACACAAAATCATCAGTGTCCAAAAATAAGTATCATATTCACAGTAATTTTTAAAATAGTTAAAGAAATGTAAGATCATAATACATTAATAAAGGGCCTATTGAGATGGCTCAACTTGGTTTTCATCCTAAGTGGTAGATCACAATCTTTTTTTAAACTTTATTTTAAAAAACAAAGATAAAAAATTTTAAACATTTTTGCATAAATGTATACAAATATCATTGTGTCAGTGCTTGGCTTTTTTTTTCTCTTTTTTTTAAGGTTTGATACTCTGCATTAAGGTCTTACTAGCTACAATGAGTAAAAAAAACATGTATATCAGAATGTAAACCGGAATTAGTCAACGTTTTCTTGGTGTGTAAGGATTGAGTATGACGCTTTTGTTTTGTTTTGTTTTGTTTTGTTTTGTTTTTTCTTGAACTTCACACAGTCTGTGAGTTGTTTCTGGGGTAGTCCGAACCTCTGGGGTTAGCATCCCAATATCAGTGACTACATATTATATCTGTTCTTTTGTGACTGGGTTATCTCACTCAGGATGATATTCTCTAGATGCAACCATTTTCTTAAGAATTTGGTTAAGTCATTGTTTCTGATGGCTGAGTAGTAAGTACTGCATTGTGTAAATGTACCACAATTTTTGTATCCATTCATCTACTAAAGGACATCTGGGTTCTTTCCAGATTCTGGCTTTTATAAATAGGGCTGCTATGAACATTGTGGTGCATGTATCTTTGCTGTATATTGGAGTGTCTCTGGTGTATATGTCCAGAAGTGGAATAGCTGGATCTTCAGGTAGTACTATGTCCAATTTTCTGAGGAATCACCAGACTGATTTCCAGAGTGGTTGTATCATTTTACAACCCCACTAACAGTGGAGAAGTGTTCCTCTTTCTCCACAACCTTGCCAGCATCTTCTGTCATCTGAGTTTTGTATCTTGGCCAATCTGACTGGTATGAGGTGGAATCTCAAGGTTGTTTTGATTTGCATTTCCCTGATGGCTAAGGATGTCGAGCACTTCCTTAGATGTTTCATAGCCATTTGATATTCCTCAATTGAGAACGTTTTGTTTAGCTCTGCACCCATTTTTAAATAAGGCTGTTTGATTCTCTGGTGTCTAGCTTTTTGAGTTCTTTGTATACCTTGGATATTAGGCCTCTATCTGATGTGGAGTTGGTAAAGATCTTTTCCCATTCTGTTGGCTGCCATTTTGTTTTCTTGACAATGTCCTTCGCCTTACAGAAACTTTGCAATCTCATTAAGTCCCATTTGTTAATCTTTGGCCTTAGAGCTTGAGCCATTGGTGTTTTGTTCAGAAAATTTTTTCCTGTACCTATGTTTTCTAAGGTTTTCCCTACTTTCTCTTCTAATAGTTTTAGTGTATCTAATTTAATGTGGAGATCTTTGATCCACTTACACTTACGCAGAAACAACTCACAGTCTGTGTTAAGTTCAAGTAAAAAAGAAAACAAAACAACAACAACAACAAAAAAAACCCATTATGCTCAATCCTTACACAGCAAGAAAACGTTGACTAATTCCAAGTTACATCCTGTTTTACATGTACATTTTGCTCATTGTAACTGTAAGACCTTAATGCAGAGTATCAAACCTTAAAAAAAAAAAAAAAAGCCAAGCACTGACAAAAATGTATTTGTATACATTTATGCAAAAATGTTTAAAATTTTTTCTTTTATCTTTTTTTTAAAATAAAGTTTAAAAAAATATATATCTTTTAACATCAATGTACTCAATTCCCCAATAAAAAGACATAGAGTAATAAACTGGTTACATAAACAGAACCCAGAATTTTGCTACACACAGGAAACTCAATCCCAATGACAAGTACAGACACTATCTCAGAGTAAAAAGCTGAGGGTAAAAATTCTAAGCAAATGGTCTCAAGAAATAAGCTGGAGTAACCATTCTAATAGCTAATAAAATGGATTTTTATCCAAAAGTTGTCAAAAGATAAGGAAGGACACTTCATAGTCATCAAAGGAAAATCTATCAAGATGAACTCTCAATCTTGAACATCTATGCTCCAAATACAAGGGCACCCACATTTATAAAGAAACTTTACTAAAACTCAAACATAGTGGTAGAAGAACATTCTGGAGTCATTTCTATCAATCATTTTTATAATTTACATATGTTTCTGCTGACTTTGAGTAAGAATGTCCTTAAATATCTCTGCTTTTACATTATGACCACATTCATAAATGGATATAACTTAGCATGCTTAACAGTAAGCAATCCTTTTTGTATGAATGTGTCCATACTTTCTCAGTAAAATCCCAATGATTTCTTTCTTGCAGGAAGTTGGTTCTTTGGAACCAACTCCTCACTCTCCTTACCTACCATAGGGGGAAAAGGCTTTCTCGGCTCTTCTTTCTTGGCTGTTCTGAAGGCTACTTTTAGTTGTCTCATTTTTTCAGATCTCTCTTTGATTGTTCATAATCTGGGGTAGCAATCCAATATTAAGCTCTGATGTAAAAGTGTATAACTGATAAGGTAAAGGATTTATCAATGCTTAGAAAATAGTTAAGTGACACCAAATAGAATGTAGCTTTGGGAGGCCTGCCTCTGAATTACCTGTTAGAGATTAGGATACTAGCATGTATACACACTTTTTGTTTGTTTGTTTGTTTGTTTTATTTTGTTTTTTGTTTTTTTTTAACCAAGATTGACTAGAAGTTTGTCTTTAAGCCATTACAAAGTAGTAACTCTGATTTACAAACAATCACAGGCCTCTAACAACATGCTCAAAGGGGTTTTATCCTGTATCCACTAGTGTTAAGGCCTGGTGTGCCTTACAGGTTCAGTTTTCTTCTTGAGATAAACATAGTTCTGCCACATGGACAAGACAACACCAGGTGATGAAAACCATTTGAAAAGGTAAAAACAGTGTTGTGTTGAGGGTTGCCCTAATCAAGCAAGTCTTTCCTTGCGGCTCTCATGTATGGAAAAGGGGCTTAGCTCCTTCTCAAACCCTGAAAACTGCTTGCCAGATTCAGTAACAGCCTGAAGCCTAGGTCTTGGAATCTTTCCCTAAGGCCATGACTTTTTGAAAATAAAACAGATCCACTTCTCTGAAACCAGGAATACGCTTAGAGAACTGTCAATGGTCTGTGGCCATGGCCTTTCAGGAGGGGTTGCTCAGATCCTCAGAACCCAGCTTTCAACACCACAAGGAGCTCTAGTTATCAGTTCCAAACCTACTGTAGGCCTGGTCAGTAATGATTTTAAGATACTGTGTGTTCTCCTTGTACAACATTGTTTTATTAGATTCCTCATGATTTCTGTACCACTGTATGATAGTTTCTGCTAACTTCATAGAAAGATCCTATTTCCTACCATTTTCCTCCTGTAAGTAGTATACAAAATGATATTCTTTTTATGATAATAATTTTTTTTAATTTATTTATTTTTAAATCCTGATCACAGCTTCTAATACCTTCCTCTCATCTCATTTGGCTGCCAAACTCCTGTTCTCCCTTTCTCCTCAGAATAGGCTCAGAAAAAGGGAGGCTTCCCATGGATATCAGCCCATCTTAGTATATGAAGTTGTAATAGTTACTAAGAACATCCTCTATTGTGCTTAGGCAAGGAAGCCCAGTTAAGGGAAAGGGATCCAAAGACTGGCAACATTGCTCCTATTCTTAGGAGTTCCACCTGAAGACCAAGCTTCACAACTGTTACATATGTGCCTAGGGCCTAGGTCTGTCCCATGCATGTTCTCTGTTTAGTAGTTCATTCTCTCTATGTCCCTATATGACCAGGTAAGTTGGTCTATACATTATCATGTTCTCCTCTTCCTCTCCCTGTCGCCTTTCCCGCCCAGTTTCCTCCTTCTTTTCTCCCCTTCTGTAATTGCTTTCTTCTCTTCCCCAAGTGGGACTTAGGCATCCTTACTTGGACTCTTTGGTTTGTTAGCCTTCTTTAGTTCCGTGGAATGTGTCCTGGGAATTCTGTACATTTTTAGATAATATCCACTTAATGGTGAGTACATACCATATCCCTCTGGGTCTGAGTTACCTCACTCGAGTCCCCGAAATCTCGCAGACACTGATCCACAAAACAGGCAGCATACACCAGCTGATATGAGCCCTCTAACACATATACAGCAGAGGACTGCCAGGTCTAGACTCAGTCAGAGGAGCTACACCTAATCCTCGAGAGACCACAGAGAGTAGGGTGATCTGGTCGGGTGTGGTTGGGTTATTCTCTTAAAGGAGTTGTGGGATGTGGAACAGTCTGAGCGTGGACTGGTAGAGGAATAAAGTCTGCATTATTAGGAAAATAAGGTTAAAGAATGTATATATATATATATATATATATATATATATATATATATATATATATATATGAAAACAACAATGATATGTGTAGTGGCTATTTCTGGTTGTCAACTTGACCATATCTGGAATGAACCACAATCCTGAACTGGGAGTCCCGCCTTTGATCTTGATCTTCAGGCATAGAAGCTAACAATCTTAAGAAACTAAGGCAAGGAGATCACTGAGCTCAAGGTCATCTGGGACAAGCAAGTCCCAGATCCAGGTGTGGTGTCACAGACCTTTAATCTGGGACATACCTTCAGTTGGAGACCTACATAAGGACATTGGAACAAAGAAGGCTCTCTCTCTCAGCCTGCCTGCCTTCTGGGACTCTGCCTGCTTGCTCTGTGGGACTGAGCATCTGCTAGATCCTTGGACTTCACAGCTGCTGCTGGCCATTGTTAAGGAATTGGACTACAAACTGTAAGTCAGCAATAAATATTTCGTCATTTAGAAACTATTCATAAGTTCTGTGACTCTAATTAATACAATATGAAAGATTTTTTTTTCAGCAACTCCGGTGTGGATGAAGCTATAAGACTTTAATAGTAAAGGGTAAAACAGACTTATACTGTTAAAGATGGGTTCTGACAAATGCCTCTAGAGAAAAGAGCATAGATGTAAAAGATGTTCATTTGAACAAGTTCAGTGTTGTAGGAAGCCATAAGCCAAACTCATAATAGCAAAAAGATAAGTCTAGGAGGCTGGAGAGATGGCTCAGCAGTTAAGAGCACTGACTGCTCTTCCAAAGGTCCTGAGTTCAACTCCCAGCAACCACATGGTGGCTCACAACCATCTGTAATGAGATCTGATGTTCTTTTCTGGTGTGTCTGAAGACAGCTACAGTGTATGTAATAAATAAATACATCTTTAAAAATTTTTTAAAAATTTAAAAAAGAAAAGTCTAATGAGAATTAGATCTTGATAGTACTTTTCAAAGTTTTAGGTGCATATAATTGTTAATTTAATTGAATGTGTTTTAGTAAGTCCATAATATAGACATAAATCAATAATTTTAATTCTATGTTGTTTAACACTGCAATTGGTCTATTGCTTGTTTATTCATATTGCTAAATGGTACATTTATGTCACCTACACTTTCATAGTTAGACATCATTTTTTTCATGTAAGTTGATGCATAGCACAGAGATTTGTATTATTGTAAATTAGAAATATTTTAATATAAAAGTAATATCAGAAGATTCAACAACTGCTTCTATAACCTACTCTTTGGGATGTTGTGTCCTGTCCCAATTGATAAGTTATATTTCACTGGTAAAATGATCCAGTTTACATCACATTAGAATATATTAAAGATATATTTATTGAGAAACTGGTCACAGGCAAGTTCACTGATCCCCAGAACCAAGACAAAGAAAGTTACCATGAGAAAGGTGAGAAAAGAAAGGGGGAAGAGAAAGCACATGTGAAGAGAAAGGGAAGAGAAAGAATGGAAGAGAGAGTGGGGAGAGGAAAAAATGTCTAGTCTAGATTATATATAGACGAGCCTCTGGTGAAAAAGGCAGCCCATTGCCTGGGGTATTATGTTCAGGATAGAAGGCCTACTATGCCAGGTAGGTACTGAGGGTTGTTGGAAGAACCTGGAAGCCAGGTCAAGTTTGGTATACAAAATATGCACCTCTCCCTTGACTGCAAACCTGAAATTAAACACCAAACCATTCAAGGGTATTTTCCACCTTTTCTATTAGATTTAGTGTATCTGGATTTATGATGAGGTCTTTGATCCACTGGAACTGAGTTTTATGCACAGTGGTAAATATGGATCTATTTGCATTCTTCTACATACAGATCCCCAGTAAGACAAAAATATATATTGAAGATTTTTTCCATTGTATAATTTTTGCCTTCCTTATGAAAATTTTAAGTGTCTGGAGTTGTGTGGGTTTATTTCAGGGACTTAGATTGGATTCCATTGATCAACCTTGTATGTTTTATATTATTACCATGCAGTTTTATTACTATTGTTCTGTAGTACAGATTTAAATCGAGGATGATGATACCTCCAGAAATCCAGAAATTCTATTATACAGGATTGTTTTAGATATCTTGTTTTTGTTGTAGTTTTCTTTCCATATGAGGTTGAGAATTGTTTTTTTCAAGGTATATAAAGAATTGTGTTGGAATTCTGATGGAAATTGCATTGACTTTGTAGATTTCTTTTGGTAAGATGCCCAGGACCAGCCTCAGTCATTTTTGGGGTTCTTGAGAATGGGAGAATTGGATAGGTTAGAGATCACAGTCTCAGGCAATGATACAGGTGGAAGCTGATTCATTTTTGTACTGAAATTGCTCTTGGAGACAACTTGCAATCCACCTCACATACCTCAGGTTTTTTTTTCCCCCTCTGTGGTCACCTCAGTCTTTTATTGGTTTCATGGTTTTAGTTATACAATAATATACATACAAAAGCCTTTTTGTAATGTCTCTTAAGCCTATTTCTTTTCCTAAAAAATTTTATATGACTATGTCACTAGATAATATAAAACACACACAAAGTCACAGTTTGGTGTCTGGTAAAGCAAGTTATATATTAACTTTTAACTCTCAGAAAAAAACTCCAAATCACAAATTACCAGGCAAAAACTTTCAGTTACAGCATTATCATTAGAACATAAAGGTGCTAAACAGGTCAAGATAATGTTAATATTTTTAACTTGTCTTAATTTGCAAAATATCTGTATTATGCTCATCTAAGTATCCATTTTTACAATATTTTAAACACTCTTTCTCAATACTATACTAGTTCTGGTTGCAGCTTCCCCAAATGCTCATTCACAAGTCCAAATTTTATCTCTTAGAACTTGTAACCTATGGGCTGGAGAGATGGTACAGTGGGTAAGAGCACTAAGTCACCTTCTGGAGGTCCTGAGTTTAATTCCCAGCAACCATATGGTGGCTTACAGCCACCTGTAATGGGATTCCCATGCCCTCTTCTGGTGTGTCTGAAAACAGCTACAGTGTACTCATATACAGAAAATAAATAAAATTAAGAAAGAAAAGAAAAGAACTTGTAACCTAATTTTCTTAGACAGGCAAAGCCCGGGGGGGGGGGGGTCAAATCAATATGTTCCACTCTTTCCAGAAGGACAATCACTAATCCAAGGAAACTATCACTGGGTCCAGTTCTTCTACTCATCCTTTTATATTTTTATTTTACAGTTTAATACCTTTTAGTTTTCTGTTGTGAGTTGTCTTGATGCTGCTTGTGTTCTGATGTTAGTTCTGCTTCCTCAAAAGTGGTTACCCCTGAAGAGCAGTTCATCATATACTCAGGTGATCTCATATGAACCTTCTGTTCATTTTAACTGGTCAATAAAAGCTAGAGCCACTGAGTTGCCCATGGAGGGGAAAGGTGGTCTCAAGTCTGCTGGGCTTCTCAGGGTTCCCACTTGCTGTGCTTGTTTGGGAGGATCCCTTACCTATTGTCCTGTGTGCAGCAGTACTTCTGGAAGGCCTTCAGACTGTGGGATCTTCAGAGGATCAGACAAGCTAGTGATGTGCCCCAGGAGGACACACGGGCTGGAAGGGGTGGGTGATATTGGTGGGGAGGGCTTGAGGGTCTGCTGAGAGTTTTGGCAGCTGGGAGACAGACTTCTAAGAAGCTAGGAGGAACATCTCAAAGGCCACTCCCACAGTGTCATACTCTCTCCAACAAGTTGACACATACTTCAACAAGGCATCATCTCCTAATATTCCCTCTTTGCAGGCCAGTTATATTAAAATCATCACCCAGGGATTGGTCTTGTCAATTGGATGGGTCTCAATTTGGGCCACTCGTTGGTTGGCCTTTTTCTCCATTTCCATTTTTGTACTGTACTTGTACATCTTGTAGACAAGACATATTTTGGGTCAAATATTTTGTGGGCAGGTTGCTGTCATTATCCCTCTACTGGGAGTCTTTTCTGTTTACAGGAATTGGCCATTTCAGAATCCATATCATCCATTTCTCATCTATTTGTTAGAATCACCTTCATAGGCCCACTGGGGCCTTGTTCCATTCTAGATCTCTGGCACTCCCTAGCAATTGCCCCTCTCTTCTGATTTTCATTCTCTCTTTCCTGCTTTTTGTATATCTGATACCCACCCACCCTGTCCAGTTCCCTTCTTATCTCTTTGCCCACCAAGCTCTCATTCTCTATCTACCTCCAATATCTATTTTATTTCCTTTTCTGAGAAAGATTCAACAATCCTCCCTTGGCCATGGTTTATTACTTGGCTTCCTTGGGTCTGTTGATTATACTGTGGCTAACCTATACTTTATAAGTAACATCAACTTATAAGTGGATACATATTATACATGGTATTCTAGTCCCCTCCATTTGACTGTAAAATCCATGATGCATTTGTTTTTAATAACTGAGTAGTATTCCATTGTGTAAATTAACCATATATTTCATTCTTTATCTTAGGGACATCTAGGTTGTTTACAGTTTCTGATTATTTTGAATAAAGCTGCTGAGAACATAGTTGAGCATGTATCATTTTGATGTGGTAGAACATCTTTGGGTATATGCCCAGCAGTGGTATGTCTGGGTCTTGATGTAGAGCTATCCCAAGTTTACTGAGAAACCACTAAGTTGATTTCCAGAGAGGTTGTACAAGTTTGTACTTCCACTAGCAATAACCAAACATTCCCCCTTGCTTCACATCCTTGTCAGCATGTGCTTGTATTTAAGATCTTGGTATTCTGCTACTTGTAAGATGAAATCTCGGAGTCCTTTTGATTTGCATTTCCCTGATGACCAAGGGCATTGAATATTTCTTTAAGTGTTTTTTGGCCATTTGGTATTCTTCTGATGTGAATTCTCTGTTTAGTTCAGTACTCCAACTTAAATTGGGTTATTTGGGTTGTTGATTTCTAACTTCTTGAGTTCTTTATATATTTTGGATATTAACTTTCTGTTAGATGTGGGGTTGGTGAAGATTTTTTTTCTTAATTTGTAGGCTGTTTTGTTGTTGTTTGTTTTGTCTTGTTTTTGTTTTGTTTTGTCTTATTGATGGTGTCCTTTGACTTAAAGAAGCTTTTCAGTTTCATGAGGTCCCATTTATTAATTGTTCTCAGTGTCTGAGCCATTGGTATTCTATTTAAGAAATTGTCTTTTTTACCAATGAGTTCAAAGATATTTCCTATTTCCTATTCTATAGATTTAGCATAACTGGTTTTATGTTGAAGTCTTTGATCCATCTGAACTTGAGTTTTGTGCATGGTGATAAATATGGATGCATTTTCATGGTTTTTGACATGCAGACATCCAGTTAGACTCACAACTATTTGTTGAAGATCTGTTTCTTTTCCATGTATTGTTTTACCTTCTTTGAGAAGAAAAACCAAGTGTCTGTAGGTTTGTGGATGTAGAGAGAAAATTCTACATATTCTATAGATGTGTCTCCTGTTAATTAAAAGTCCTATGGCTGTGCTGGAGAGATGACTAAGTGGGTAAGAGCACTGATTGCTCTTCTAAAGGTCCTGTGTTCAATTTCCAGCAACCACATGGTGGCTCACAACCATCTATACTGGGATCCAAAGCCCTCTTCTGGTGTGTCTGAAGACAGTGACATACATTAAATAAATAAATAAATAAATCTTTTTTTTCAAAAGGCCTATGACCTACAGCTTAGGCCAAAAATAAAAGGTGGAACATCTGGGAAGCAGAAACAAGTCTGGGAGAGAACCAGATGAGAGATTTTCTGAGAAGATTAGAGGAGATTAATGCATGGTACCTGAGCATAGGTAATGAACCATTTGGCAGAATGTAGGTTAAAATAAATGAGATAGCTAAAGTAATGATTCTAGTCAGAGTAGAACATGACTATTTAACCAAGGTATTTAGAATATATTTTGAGTAAATGTCTTATTTTTTGGAGAAAAAAACTAGACCCTAACTTCTACAAGATGGCACTCAACTTCTGGCATTAATGTATATTTATATTACAGTTTGGTTATATGATCAAACTAACCTGTACATAAAGATACTTGCCTTTAATGGCTCAAAGAACAAAATTTCACTTTTAAAAAAGATTTATTTATTTATTATATATAAGTACACTGTAGCTGTCTTCAGACACACCAGAAGAGGACATCATATCTCATTACAGATGGTCATAAGCCACCATATAGTTGCTGGGATTTGAACTCAGGACCTCTGGAAGAGCAGTCAGTACTCTTAACCGCTGAGCCATCTCTCCAGCCCCCAAAATTTATTTTTTACTGCTCTGAGCACATTTGAGCACATTGCACATAAACACACACACACACACACACACACACACACACACACACACACACACACATGCATATAAATTCCTCTAAAGACTTTATGTTCACAGAAAAACAACCATATGGTCCAGGCTGGAAGAGAGGTAGAGTTTGGGGGAGGGGAGGTGGGTCCCAAGTCAGATGGGCACCTTGGGTTTCCCAGCTACTGTGGTTATGTAGAAGGTTCCCTTGCCTGTTGCCCTGCATGTAGTGGGTTCCATGGGAGACTTTCAGTTTGTGTGGTCTTCAGAGAAACAGACAAGCTGATGATCTACATCGACTCTAGTTCTTTGTTTTAGAACAATAATTCTAACTTCTGTGGGCCATACCATCTCTGGATAGGTGGTCTTGGGTTGTATAAAATGTCAAGCTTAGTAAGCTGTGGAAAGCAAGCCAATGAACTATATTTCTCTATTATATTCTTTTCAGTTCCTGCCTCTATATTTCAGTCTTGAGTCCCTGCTAGCTTCAGTCATTGATGAACTATAATTTATTAGCTTAAAAAATAGCTTTACAAATCCCTAAGTTGGTTTTGGTATTTAATCAAAAATTTTTTAAAAAGGAAAACAATACATGGTTTTCCACAGTCTACTCTCTGCCTCTGTCCTGGGGTTTCTCTACCCCAAAATCCCACACAAACACAACCATATATCCCAATAGCTTTTCATACAGGTGTGTATGTTCAACTTTCAATCCACAAACACTCTACACAATAAAATTACATCAAGTAGGCAAAGATACATACTGCCCTTCATATAAGATGCTAGACCTATAAAATCCTTAATGTTCATAGCTATTTAATGACAATCAACATCACCTTGATTCAGCTGGTCCTTGAGAATCTCCTGTTGCCTCGACCTCTCACCTCAGTCCTCCCACACCCTCTGCCTCTCCTCCTTTGACCTCTGATCCTTTGACTTTTTAGACCTCCTATTTCTCTCGCCCAGTCATTGGCTTTCCTTTATTTTACTAATTAAAATGGGAAGGTTCAGTTGGAGTCACGTGATGTACTGGCTGGTTTTGTGTCAACTTGACACAAGCTGGAGGTATCACAGAGAAAGGAGCCTCAGTTGGGGGAATGCCTCCATGAAATCCAGCTCTAAGGCATTTTCTCAACTTGTGATCAAGGGGGGAGAGCCCAGCCCATTGTGGGTGGTGCCATCCCTGGGCTGGTAAACCTGGGCTGTATAAGAAAGCAGGCTTCGCAAGCCAGTAAATGACATCATGACTTCTGCATCAGCTCCTGCTTCCTGACCTGCTTGACTTCCAGTCCTGACTTCCTCTGGTGATGAACAGTGATATGGAAGTGTAAGCTAAATAAACCTCTTCCTCCCCAACTTGCTTCTTGGTCATGATGTTTGTGCAGGAATAGAGACCCTGACTAAGACACGAGACTAGCCAGACTTTCTCCCCACTACCCCCACTGCACTGCATTTTTTTCTTACAACTTTATTCTTTAAAAAAAGAGGAATATATATATATATATATATATATATATATATATATATATATATATATATATATATATAGATTTTTAAAGGCATTTTGGTATAACATATGAATATTTTTGTCAGTACTTAATTCTTTTAGAGGTTTGATAGCATGCATTGAATTCCCACTAGTTACCATAAGCATAAAGTACATGTAGGACAGATCAAAACATGGAAAAGAGTTCTTGTTGAGTATAGATTGAACATAATGATCTGTGAATACCAAAAGTTGCCACAAGGCTATTATCTTAGCTCTTGGATGATTAATGATTTAAGGTCCAGGTGTACCACACTCTGAGAGGGTGCTATACATTTACTTTTTTTCTAAGAAGGACTGAGGCTTTCTTTTCTTTTTTTTTTTTTTTTGGCCTTTGCTTTTCTTGAGCTTCATATAGCCTATGAGTTGTTTCTGGGGTGTTCAGAGCTTTCTGGGGCTAGTATCTAATTATCAGTGACTGCATATTATGTCTGTTCTTCTGTGACTGGGTTACCTCACTCAGGATGGTATTCTCTAGATGCATCCATTTTTTTAAGAATTTCATAAAGTCATTGTTTCTGATAGCTGAGTAATACTACACTGTGTAAAAGTACCACAAGTTTTGTATCAATTCATCTACTAAAGGACATCTGGGTTCTCTCTAGCTTCTGGCTATTAAATATAGAGCTGCTATGAACATTGTGGTGCATGTGTCTTTGTTGTATGTTGGAGCTTCATTGGGGCATATGCCCAGAAGTGGAATAACTGGGTCTTCAGGTAGTACTATGTCCATTTTTCTGAGGAATCGCCAGACTGATTTCCAGAGTGGTTGTACCAGTTTACAACCCCACCAACAGTGGAGAAGTGTTCCTCTTTCTCCGCATCCTCACCAGCATCTTTTATCATCTGGATTTTTATCTTGGCCAATCTGACTGGTATGAGGTGGAATCTCAGGATTTTTTTGATTTGCATTTTCCTGATGGCTAATGATGTTGAGCACTTCCTTAGATGTTTCTCAGCCATTAGATATTCTTCAATTGATAACTTTTTGCTTAGCTCTGTACACCAATTTTAATAGGGGTGTTTGATTCTGATGTCTAGCTTTTTGAATTCTTTGTATACTTTGGATATTAGACCTCTATCTGATGTGAGGTTGGTAAAGATCTTTTCCCACTCTGTTGGCTGATGTTTTGTTTTCGTGACAGTGTCCTTAGCCTTACAGAAACTTTGCAACCTCATTAAGTCCCATTTCTCAATTTTTGACCTTAGAACACGAGCTATTGGTGTTTTGTTAAGGAAATTTTCTTCTGTGCCTATGTGTTCTATGTTTTCCCTACTGTCTCATCTAATAGTTTCAGTGTACCTAGTTTAATGTGGAGATCTTTGATCCATTTGCACTTGAGCTATAGTAGGGTTTCTTTTATGAATATGGGTGCTCTTGTATTTGGAGAATATATGATAAGTATTGAGAGTTCCTCTTGACAAATTTTCCTTGTAATGAGTAAAAAGTGTCCTTCCTTAACTTTTTTGATAACTTTTGGTTGAAAATATACTTTATTCGATATAGAATGGCCACTCCAGCTTGCTTCTAGGGCTGTTTCTTGGAAGGTTTTTTTCCCAACCTTTGATTCTGAGATAGTGTCTGTCTTTGTCTGTGAGATGAGTTTCCTGTATGAAGCAAATTGCTGGGTTTTGCTTATGTATCCAGTCTGATAGCCTATATTTTTTTTAATTGGGAAATTCAGTCCATTTATGTCAAAAGATATTAAGGAATAGTGGTTGCTGTTTCCTGCTATTTTTGCTTTTAGAGGTAGAATTGTGCCTGTGTGTCTTTCTTCTTTTGGTTTTCTTGCTTAGGTATTTTTTTTTTTTTTTTACTAGGATGTAGTTTCGCTCCTTCTATTGGGTTTTCCACCTATAATTCTTTGTAGTGCTGGGTTTGTGTTCAGATATTGTGTAAATTTAGTTTTGTCTTGGAATATCTTGGTCTTTCCATCTATGGTGTTTGAGAGTTTTGCTGGGTATATCAGCTTGGGCTGACATTTGTGTTCTCTTAGGGTTTGCATGATTTTTGTCCAGGATCTTCTAGCTTTCATAGTCCCTAATTAGAAGTCAGGTGTGATTCTGATTGGTCTGCCTTTATATGTTACATGGCCTTTTTCCCTTACTGCTTTTAGTATTCTTTCTCTGCTTTGGGCACTCGGCATTTTGACTATAATGTGTCAGGAGGATTTTCTTTTCTGGTCCAATCTATTTGGAGTTCTGTAGTCTTCTTTTATGCTCATGGTCATCTCATTCTTCAGGGTAGGGAAGTTTTCTTCTATGATTTTGTCGAAGATATTTACTGTGCCTCTTAGTTCATATTCTTCACCCTCTTCTATTCCTATTATCCTTAGGTTTGGTATTCTCATTGTGTCCTGGATCTCCTGGATATTTTGGGTTTAGCAGCTTTTTGGCTATTGCATCTTCTCTTGTTTCTTTTGTCTATGTTTTCAATGTTGTCTTCGGCCCTGGAGATTCTCTCTTCCATGTCTTGTAGTCTGTTGGAGATGCTTGTTTCTATAACTCCTGATTTCTCTTTTAGGTTTTCTACCTCTACGGTTGTCTCTTTTAGTGTTTTCTTTATTGTGTCCATTTCTGTTTTAAATTCCTTCTTTCATTTCTTCATCTCTTTGGCTCTGTTTTCCTCTAGTTCTTTGAGTTCTT
This sequence comes from Micromys minutus, assembly GCF_963924665.1. NCBI lineage: Eukaryota > Metazoa > Chordata > Mammalia > Rodentia > Muridae > Micromys > Micromys minutus. Next base: position 395,402 of record NC_137960.1, on the reverse strand, counting down.
TGAGTGTTTTTCTTGTTTCCTCTTAAAGTTTCTAATTCTTTATTCTTTCCTCCCGTTCTTGCTTAAGGATCTCTATCATCAACTTGAGGTATGATTTCGGGACTGTGTCTTCTTTTTCTGGAGTTTTTGACATTCTGCTAATTGCTATGACTCGAGAACTGGGTTATGTTGTTGCCAGGTTGTTTTGGTTTCCCTGGGGTTCGTTCTTTCGGTTTCCTCTTGCCATCTTGTTGTCTGTGTTTATAAGTGGTCTTGTTGTCAGTGATTGGTTCTTGCCTCTCCCTAATACCTGGCCTGTGTCTCTGGATGTCCATGTGTTCCTGGTGGCAGATGGCCTGAGTGTCTATTCTGTATGCACGGGCCACCGGCTGATAACAGACAACTCAAAGCAAGATTCCTGCTTCCCTGTACCATGTGGCTGGGGGGTGGTGAGGGTAGGGGGTATACTTCATTACACTTGGCACAGACCTCTCTGTTCTCTGGCTACTTGGCTACTCGGAGCACTTTCTCACTAGGCCTGTGTTCCTGGATCTCCACTGTTCCTGGTGGCAGATGGCCTGAGCACCTGTTCTGCATGCAAGGTCTGCAGGCTGGAAACACACAACTCAGAAGCAGGGTTCCTGCTCCTCTGAACCAGTTGGGGAGGGGGGAGCACTTTCCGTGCTCAGCAGAGATCTCTCTGCTCCCCGGCTACTGGGAACACCTTCTCACCTGGCCTGTGTCCCTGGATCTCCAAGTACATTCTTTTATCTTTTGTTCTTAGCATTGTAAAGGAATTCAGAGATCTTCCAATTTTTGTAACTACAGAGGGAAGTTTAGCTGGGTGGGATCCTGCCCAGAAATTGCAACTTCCTAAATCTCTTTTCCTCTTTTCTCAATTGTTTTCTGACTAGCTGGTTCATAGTGTAGCTGCCATTGTTCTTCTACATATTTAAAGTACCTGATACAATTCATAGTGGCTCCTTTGATTTTACATAGTTGAGTAATTATATACTTTTGAACTCATGTTTTCAATGTTCTTTCCCTAACCCTAAAGTCTGTCCTAAAGGTCACAGTATTAACCATTTTTCCTGAAGAACATAGTTAAGCTCTCAACTCCTGGGCTTCTGCTGCTTCTAATTACCACGAATACTATTCTTAACAGGGAAAGCATTCCTCAAAGGAGAAACATAAAGTAAATATGATATATGATAGGAACAAATCTTATACCTAGCAACAGTCAAACTCTTGAAGGCCCATTTCCTGCTGGCTCTGTTCCAGGTAGGACTTGGCACATGCATCTAATCCCACCACTCTGTAAATAGAGTCAGATGAATACATGTTACATGCTTTCTCATCTACAAAGCTACTTAGAGGACAGGCATGAGTAAACAGAGAATCTTCATCTTCAATAACAAAACCAAAAATAATGAACAAAAAACCATCGAGATAACAAAATAGCTGAGCATTAAATAGCAATTGCTTCTACCATATCTTTCATAGTTTAGGGATAAAGTCTATCATGTTATAAAGGTATGACAGCATGAGAAGGAAGCTGACCGATTAGTTTCAATCATAACACAGTAGACACAAAAAACAAAAGACAGAAAACAATACAAAGAATCAATAAAATAAAGGGTTTTTTTAAAAAATAAAATAAAATCAACAAACAAAATAGGCAAACCCTTGTTCAAAGTAAATAAAAGACAAAGAATATTCAAATAAAAAAACATAAGCAAAACCAATGATATAACAATAAATGGTGCAGAAATTTTAAGAATCATGAGGATATACTTTAAAAACCTGTAAAACAACAAATTAGAAAATCTAAAAGAAAAGGACTATTTTCTTGATAGGTACCACTTGCCAAAGTTAAATCAAGACCTACACAATTTAGATAGCCACATAACTCCTAAAGACACAGAAGAATTCATTAGAATACTCCTAAGCAAACAAACCAATGACTGAATGCAGAATTCAACCTGACTTTCAAAGGAGACTAATACCAATACAGCTCAATGTATTCTACAAAACAGAAACAGGAAAAACATTACCCATTTTTTATGATACCACAATTACACAAATTCCTAAGCAAATAAAAACTAAACACAGAGTGTTACAGAACATTTTTCCTCATAGACATATATGTAAAATTATTCAATAAAATACTTGTTAAGAGAATCAATCAAAACATTAAGAAGATGAATTACAATGTTCAAGGAGGTTTCATACCAGAGATGCAGGAGTTGTTCAACATATGAAAATCAGGAAATGTAATCCACCACTTAAACAAACAAACAAACAAACAAACAAACAAACAAACCCACCCAGAGGATCATTTCAAAAATACCAACACAAGCCTTTGACAAAAATACAACACCAATTCAGAAAAGAATTTAATAGATTAGGAATACCAGGGATATACCTAAATATAAGAAAGACAATTTACAGAAAGTCTATAGTCAACATCAAATTAAATGAAGACGAACTCAAAACATTCCACTAAAATCAGAAGCAAGATAAAGCTATCCACCCTTACATATACAATATCATGCTTAAGAGCAATAAAACAATAAGAGATCAAACAGATATAGGTTTAAAAAGAAGAACTTAAATGACCCTAACTGGCAGATGATATGATAGTAGACATACGTGATCCCCAAAATTCTACTATCAAACTCGTACAGCTGGTAAACACTTCCAGAAAATAGCTGGATCTAAGATTAACACATAAAAAAATCAGTAGACATCCTCTTCAAAAATAACAAGTGGATTGAAAAATATCAAGCAAACAACACTTTTTATAATATCCTAAAATAAAAATATATGTTGGAGTTCATCTAAAAGAGCAAGACAAAGGTGGAAAAAATTTTCAATTCTTTGAAAGAAATAATTGAGAAATATATCAAACAATGTAAAACTCTCTCATCTCCATGAATCAGCTCTAAATGTAGAAGATTACTTATAGATTTATATACATCCCCCTCCACAAAATTCAATTCCGGCTGGATCAATGGCCTCAAGATAAAATTATAAACATTAAAATTGATATAAGAAAAAGGGGAGAGCAGCCCTGAAGGTAGTGGAACATTAGGCCACCTTCTGAATCAACACCTGTTGTGCAGAAACTAAGATCAACAATTAATAAATGGGACTTCATGAAACTAAAAAGCCTCCATAAATAAAAATAAAAGAAAAAAGAAAAAAAAGAAAAAAAAAAAAAAAAAAAAAAAACAACCCAGGCAGTACAACATAGAGACTAAGAAATGGAAAAAGGGTTTTATCAACTCCACAGTAGATAGAGGCCTAATTACAAAATGTATAAAGAATTGAAGAATTTAGTTGTTTCAGAGCAAAACCACAATGTAAAAATATGGGATGCAGATCTAAACAGAATTCTCAGCAGCAGCATCTCAAATGGCTGAGATACATTTAAAGAAATCTTCAACATCCTTAGCCATCATGCAAATGCGAATGAAAACTACTTTGAGATTACAATCTTATACATGTCAGAATGGCTAAGGTCTATAATACAAGTGACATGTCACTTTGTCAAGGATATGGCAAAAGGGGAACACTCCAACATGCTGGTGGGATGGAAAACAATATACCCAAAAAACATTACATCCTACCAAAACAACACTTGCTCGGCTCTGTTCAAAGGAGCTCTAGTGATACTAGACAGAAACAGAAATCAAATGAGATGTCTCTCAACTAAAGAATGGATAAAGAAAATATGGTTCATTTGCACAATGGAATATTAATCAGCTGTTTAAAAAAATGACAGTTATACCTGAACTGTATTCCATTTCCTGGTCAAGAACCCAGTCTACCTCCATGGAGGCCTGTTGACACCAAGGACAACCAGAACATCTAACTATTCCTGTTCACTTGGAGGCCTGCTGCCTCCCAAGACAACCAAAGATCAGCTACCATTAGGGACTACAAGCTCTACCTGGAGTCTGAGTCCTGCTATCATTCAGAACTATCAGGACAGGCAACAACACCAGAGACAACCAGATGGTTAAAGGCCAGCACAAGAACACAATCCACAAAAGCTAGGTACTAAAGCATCATCAGAACCCAGAAGTCCTTCTACACTATGTCCTAGATATATTGGCACATTGAAAAGCAAGAAAATGACCTTAAATCTCATTTTATAAAGAAGATAGAGACATTTAAAGAGGAAATAAATAAAGACCATACAGAAACACAGTAAAACACAATCAAACTTATAAAGGACTTTAAAGAGGAAATGAATAAATATAGAAAATACAATCAAATAGGTGAAGAAAATTAGTAAAACTGTTCAAACTCAGATAAGGGAAATGGGAGCAAAAGAAAGAAACACAGAGGCAACCACGGGGATTGAAAACCTAGAAAAAAAAACAGGAACTAAAGAAAAAAGCATCACCAAGAGAATTCAACAGATTGAAGAAAGAATCTCAGGTGTAGAAAATATAATAGAAGAAATTGCTATACCAGTCAAAGAAATCCCATATCTGAAAAGTTTCTAACACAAAACATCCAGGAATTTTGAAAAACTATGAAAAAACAAAACATGAATAATAGGAATGGAAGAAGATTCCCAGATCATAGGGTCAAAAAAATATGATTAACAAAATCATAGAAGAAAATTTCCTTAACATAAACAAAGAGACACACGAAGCTTACAGACCACCAAAGAAACTGGACCAGGGAAGAACGCCCTCCCAACAAATCAGACACTAAATGTACAGAGCAAAGAAAGAATATTAAAAGCATCAAGCAAGTAAAAAGGAACAAGTAATATCTAAATGCAGAACTATCAGAATTATCCCTGACACTCAAATAGAGATAGTAACACCGAGGCGATCCTGGAAGAATGTCTTGCAGACCCTATGGGACTACAGATGTCAGCCCAGACTATAAAACAAAACATTCTTTCTAAAATGTATGTATGTATGTATGTATGTATGTATGTATGTATGTATGTATTTACATCCCAATATCAGCCAGTGCCCCTCTCCTCACATTACCTAGTCACAGAAATCATACCCTCCAATTCTGCCTCCATCCACCCAGAAAAAATTTCAATTATTATAGATGGATATACAAGATATTCTGTCAAAAATATCAGAGATGTCACAGAACAGCTTTGACAATCAGGAGAGAATAAATCACAACAAGCAGCAGATGGAGAGCAGTACAAAGATCAGCTGATGGAGGTTGACTAGCCACCAAGCGATGGGTCCTGCTGTGTATGGCAGGCAGTGATTAGAGAAATTACTCAGTAGACTTTTCTCTGAGGGAACAAAGTTTGCTGCACTGGGACTGGCAGTACTGCTGGCCAGTGAAAAATTCAGAACTCAATGCTTAGGGTCAAGTGAGAACAAAAACAAAGGACAAAAAATTCTTATGCACAAGCATATACATACATGGAGAGACTGAAATAAAATGAAGACTCCAGTAACTTCATACATATAAATACATACACGAAAATATACATATACAGAGACATACAGGGAGGCAGACAGATGGATGAACAGACAAATATGTATTCACACATTGAACAGATGGAGCAAAGGTTGAACAAGCCAAACTGAAGCATTTCACACATACAGGTATGTATATATAAGCAAATTTATTTTCAGCACCTCATGGAACTTTCTCCTAAAAAGACCATGTACTCTCATTGATCTAAACACTGGAACGTATCAGATAACTACAAATTAAAATTGGATTTCATCAACAGAAACAACAGAATGTCTATAAACTTATGGAAACTACTCAATAACGACTGGGTCAAAGAAAAGACTAAAAACTAAAGAATTAAAACTTTCTAGAATATAATGAAAATGAAGACACCATATTTGCAAACTTGTGAGAATAAGGAATGCAGTGCTAAGAAAAAAGTGCCTTCATAAAGAAACTGAAAAGATCCCATACTAACAATTTAGCAGCATACCCGAAAGCTCTATAGCAAAAAGAAGAAAACCAACATAAGTGGAGTAGACAACAAGGAAATAATCAAACTCAGGACTGAAATTCACCAATCATAAACAAAAACAATACAAAGATCAACAAAATCAAGTGCTGGTTCTTTGACATAATTAGATAGAAAAACACTTAGACTAACTAAAAGGCAGAGAGACAGTTCCAGATGAACAAAAATCAGTCAATGGAAAGGGGGATGTAACAACAGATGTGGAAGATATTCAAAGAAACATGGGGTCTTACTTTAAAACCCTGTAATCCACATAATTAGGAGATCTAAACAAAATGGATAATGTTGTAGATAGATAAAACTACCCTATTTAAACCAATATATATATATATAGAGAGATAGATAGATAGATAGATAGATAGATAGATAGATAGATAGATAGATAGATAGTGCTACAACACCTAAAGAAATAAAAGCAGTCATTAAAACTTTCCCAACGCACCAAAAAAGCCTAAGGCCAGATGGTTTTAGGACAAAGTTCTATAAGACTTTGAAGAAAGAGTTAATAGCAATGTTCCTCAAAATATTCCACAATATAGAAATAGAAGGAACATTTCAGAACTCATCCTATGAGGATTCTGTTACCCTGATAGCTAAAGTACAAAAGACTCACAAAGAAAGAACTTCAGATGAATTTTTGAAAAAAATTAAGACCAATTTTCCTTATTGGTTGAAAAAACACATTATCATATCATTAGATGGTGAAAAGATTTAAAAATATACAACGCCCCTTCATGTTGAAAGTCTTGGAGTGATCTGGGATGCAAGGCAAAATCTACACACTACAAAGGCAATGGACAGCAGGCCAACAGTCAACATCAAATTAACGGGGGTGAAACTTAAAGCAATTCCACTAAAACGGAGGACAAGACAAGGCTGTTCATTTCCCTTGTATCATTTCAATATAGTATTTAAAGTTCTACCTAGAACAATCAGACAACCAAAGGAGATTGAGAGCGTACATACTAGAAAAGGAAAAAGTCAACATATCGCTATTCACAGATCACAGGATAGTATACAGAAGTGACCCCAAAATTCTATCAGAGAACTACTACAGATGAACAACATCTTCAGTGAATGGATAAAAGACTAACTCAAAATTATCAGTAGCCCCCTTTATACAAATGACAAAGAGGATCAGCTAGATCTCAGGGAAACAAAGCATTCATCATAGCCACAAACAATATAAAACAACTTGCAGTAATCTAATCAAGCAACTGAAAAACATGTATGTTAAGAACTTCAAGTCTATGAAGAAAGAAACTGAGAAACATGTCAGAAGGTAGAAAGATCTTCCATGCTCATGGATTGGCAGGATTAACAAATGGCCATCTTATTCTCAGGTATGACATGGTTGCCAATGATCCTGCATGACAGTTTTGGCTGCAGTAGCAAAGTCAACTTCAAATATGCATCTCTGCCTTTCTAGGACACAGATGGTATTGCTCTTTCATGTATGCTTGACTGTTTTACCTTTTTCTATATCATATTAGTCCTCAAAGTAAACTTTGTTAAAAATTTCTAGAAAAGGGATTAAGGCCATTACTAGAGAAGCAAATGGCTTTCATGTGTTTAAGAACAAACTGCTCTGGCCCTGGCCATTTAAACAGTCAAGCCAGGCATAGTGAGACAAAGGGTTAGGGATGTGGAGGCTGAATGTTTTAATTGTTCTCTGGAAAATTTTAGCCAACTCTTGACGATTAAATTGTATGAGGAAATATTTGAAGTAGGAAATGTTTTTGAGAAACCTGACATTTTAGGAGTTGATAGCATTGAATACCTCAAGGCAAAGGAACACAGGACCTGGGTCACTAAGGACATAGATGTCCATAGAAATTACCAGAGATTAGATGGAGGAAAAAATAGCTTAGCCTACTGGACTACTGAGCAATGGTGAGAGTCTCCAAGATGGGGGATCTCTTACTAATATAAAATTTGATCCATTCATATTGTTGGGGAAAAAAACATTGCTGGAATTACCCAATAATCCCATATAAAAACACACACAATCCAGTTATTATAATTATAAGCTATAAGCTATGAGCTTTAAGCCTAGATTGGGTAGATCTAACAGTATACTTATTCCTGAGCTATGAGACACCTCACTATATGCCATTTCTCTTGACCAAGTGGTCTGGTCCATCATGGCTTCCTCCTCCTCCTCTTCTTTCACCTCCTTCTCCTCCTCCTGCTCTTTGGTCTTCTCTTCTTCCCCACTCATCCTCTTCTTCCTCTCTACCTGCCCCAACTCTCAACTGTCAGTCCCACCTTTCCTTCCACTGCCCAATCACAGGCTCAGTCCTTAATTGACCAATTAAAATAGGGACAAAGTTTACTTGAGATAACCTAAGTATGTGATTAACATCTAGTCAGGGATAACCTCCTCTGAGGAAGCAGAATTAGCATTATGATACAAATAGCTTTAGAATAAGCCACAACAGAAAACTGAAAGATAAATGTATTTTTTAAAGTGGGGGGGGGCAGAGAAATAGTGCAGTGGAGAGAAAATTTCAGGTAAGTGCAGAAACTTACTGCACAAGTAACTTCCTGTAATCTAGATGATGATATTGGTGAGGACTCATTTAATGGAGAACAGATTCGGAACTGGTAATCCTTTGTAGTCAGGTAGAACTTCAGTGGTAGGAATGGGCTACTTTCAGATGAGTTGTTTTCTGGAGAGGTTTAACTCAGACTGATTGTAGGACAAATGGGAAAAAAAACCTAGGGTGGTGTGGAGAGGTCTTGCACGAGCTATGTCTTATGCTATTTATGCTATATATAGGAAGAATACCATCTTCTATACTACTTAGATTAGGGAAATGAAAGAAATGGAAGACTTCTATGAAGTGTCAGAAATTATACAATTAAACACACTCAGGATTCTAAGCAAACAGTGCTTCACAAGGAGAACTCAGGGTATCTCAAGAACATTCCTGTCCAAGTTTACACAAGCTACATGTGGTTGGAAAAACTGTGTTCTGAGAATCGGGACCCAGACCATTATCAGCTCTACCAGCATATCCATGGTTTTAGAGAAGGATCTCTGTAGCTCAGGGATTTATAAAAAGTAAATCAAAACCTAGGCCTCAGACTGGCTCTGCCAAGCATGTTCCAGAGATTCAGAAGAAACTATGTCATTCTCCATACATGGGTACCTCAGGAAAAGCCTAGCTTGATTAGGCCAGCACTCAGCACAACAGTGCTTTTTTTCCCTCCCTTTCAAATAATTGTCACTACTTGTCATCTTGCCCATGTGGCAGAATTATGCTTCTCTATAGAACAAAACTAAACCTTTGTGGCATGACAGGCCATAATGTTTATTGTGATCCAGTAATGACACATTAAGCAGTTTGTTAGAGCTCTCTGATATAGGAGTGGTCCTAGTGGATGGTTGTAAATCAGGGCTGTTTTCCTTTCTTATGGTTTGGAGCCATTTTTATGGGCAATCCTGGTGAACAAACATGTGTTTACTTGTGGGGCTGTGGGCTGTGAAAGGCACACTGGTCCTTGGTTGAGAGATGCTGAGGTCCTGAAGACCCTAAGGGACAGCTGGTGCTTCCTTAAATTTCTTGGGAAACCATGCTGCCTTTACTAGCCACAGCCCTGCATAAATTACTGGCCATAAATCCCATAGGGCAAGCCCCTCCTCCACAGGTGTGGACTTGACCTTAAGTCATGGAGGCTCAAGGTCATGTGATATCTACAGGACTGGAGGATTAGACACTTTGCCTTTCTTCCTAAGACACTCCTCCCTGCACAATGTATTTAATCTCAGGCCACACTAGGAAACCAGGGTACTGGTTTATTCATTTCACTTTCCACTGGGACAATAAACACCTTGAAACCATGGATTATCTCTTCATCAAGACCTGTTGTGGAGAACTGAAAAGAAGCCCTTCGCCTACAGAACTGCCATCATCTAATCTCCCCTAGAAGGCCTGTCTGTGTTCCCAGTTGCAGCTGCCATTAATCTCAAGCCTACAGCCTACCTCCTGGGTGACAAGGACCCCAGGCAGGACTAACCAGAGCTCCCTCCTCTTTACCCTCTTCCATGGGCGGTGGGGTGGGGTAAGCAGTCCAATTTTCTGCATCCTGCCTCTGGGAGATGTCCCAGCCCTTTGGCAGAGCAGAAGCAGGCCTCCCCCACCAAATAAATCTCCAACAGTTCCTAGCACTCTAATTTCTAACAGGCCTGATCAGCTAGCATACTGCTTTGCTGTGGAGTGTTTTACAGGCAGTCCTCTCTCAGCTAAATTCTACTTGATGTGACTTACTCTGTCTTCAGCACTAGTAAATCCTTTACATCTACAATTCTCCACTTTTACACCAGAGTTTAATACTGGATTGCTAACTAACCCATGAGATGCAACTTCCTCAAAGTTAACTCCTAGTGGAGCTTACACCTTAATGAATAATGGTAAGGGGCAGAATATTTAGAAACTAGGGTTCTCAGAGTTTGGCTTCCTGAGAAAGATGTTTTAACACACAATCCACTGTGCAGATTCAGTCCCCACCCTCCACTTCCCCACGTGAAGTTACTCAGTGGCTACTCCTGTTTTCAGAGAGTAGTTGAAATGCACAGGACCTCAGAGAAGGCAGCCAGATCCCACCAACCACAAAGAAATCTCACCAAACCAGCTTCCACAGCTCAGCCCCTGCTCCTCCAAACTGTGATCCTGTGCTCACCATGTTGAGACTTTGGAGCTTGCCTGATTGCACCTCACACCACTCAGCAGCAGGTATCAGACCTTAGCATGCCAAAAAGACTTCTGGCAACCAAGAAAAACCTGCCTCTGCTTAAATTGGCCGGTGGTTCCTAAGGGTCTGATTGGACAAGGTATCTTGAGTGACATGAGCACCTCCCATAGGGTTCAAGCTTGCTGGAGGTCCCATGCTGAGCACTTCCTGGCCCAGACTTCCAGCCACTTTTTCTGACTCTTCAGGTATTTGCATTTCATTAGCACTTTTGCCTGTCCTCCAAACCTTACCTATCTGTCTTTCCACCCAGGCCCAGAGTGGACCCACCACTTGAGCTTGTACTGCTCAGCAGCCAGCTCCTCCCTTTCTGGGCATTGAGCTTGTTCTTGCCAGCCGGATCAGGACTTCAGAGACTGCATAAGTTCCCCTCACGGCACTCAGTAGGTATAATTATACATTATACTTCATTTACTAGTAATCTTTCTTATATTTGTATCAAATATTGACATATCTCTTTTTTTTTTATTTAATTAAAGAGGGTTTTACAACAATACTGGGTACATCACAGGATCTCTTTGAAACCAAACTGTGATCAGATGAGCCCAGGGCCATGAATGGCCAAACACAGTTCTTTGTTGACATAAATGGACTCAAATAGTGGTTGCCAAACAAGTGGTTCATTGATAGGATTCTGATCTTCAGGAGAGTGCTTTACAGAGCTGAGTACCTAAGCCACCAACTTTGGTGGAAATAACTGCTGTTTGGGGTTTGCTTTTTCTTTTTTTTCCTCTAAGCTGGTATCTCCAGCTAGAAGCATCCAATGTTACAGCCCAGGTCTTCTGCCTACATTATAGATATAGTAAAACCGGAAGAGGAAGTGTGTCACTTGAAAGAAAGGGGTAGTAATGTCTCACATTTATAGAATTTATAGGTCATTGGTTGTTCTTCACTGGATTAACGTGGATAGAAATTTAGTTATAATATTTAAATGAACCACACAAATGCAATTATATAACAAGCATTGCGAAATTTATTTTTTTTTTTACAAAGAATTAATTTTTTTTCTCTTGGGGTGTACAACAAATCTTGCACTTATGAATAAAAGTAAACTATTTAATACCATAGAACACAACATTCACAAAATTTTTTATACATTTGAAAGATCAATAACATCAAGGAAAATAAATTTATTAACTAAAATGAAGAGAGACAACATGTCTAGTATGAAAACAAAATACTTATAAACCAAAGATTAGCTGTTTACCCAAGTCATTTGTGATGGTGATACATAGTTACCTATGAGCCCAATAGGTACGTCATCAAGAAGATCAAAGCATTCAAGAATTGCAGGTCACCATTGTCAGAAAATCCCAAGAAAAAAAATTTGCTTATTATAATTTTATTTTCCACTATCAATTGGAAAGTATTATTTGTGGTTGAAACAAACAAACAAACAAAAAAAAAAAAAAAAAAAAAACAGTATTTGAAATGCAGTAGAAAGGCACCGAGGCACTGTGTATTTATTCATCAATATTTATTTCAATAATTACTCTCTATTTATGCTGTCTACCTATCTATCTATCTATCATCTATCGATCATCCATCTATCTATCTATCATCTATCTTTTTGCTCATCTATCTATACTTTTTGATGAATATAAGTGAGAACACATTTTTCTCATCTCGATAGATGTATCACAATTTACTTATAAATCAATAGCTACAGGTGCATGTACATGTGGTCCTTCACTGGTCGTTCATTTCTCAAGGACTGTGGGTTGCTTTTGCCCTATGAAAAAGCACTGTTCCACTGCCACAGTTGAAACCAATCACTTTTCTTTAACTCACTGTCAGTCTGGTGGACTATGAATGAGGAGATTTTGAACATAGATAGGATTGGTTATGTATAGCCACACATGATACCATATTAACAAATGAAATAGGCATTTATAGGGAATATACCAGGAAAGAAAACATGATTTATTTTCTACTGAAAACAGATTTACTCTCTTAGCAAGCAATAATATCATTACAGTGAGAAGGTACTGGTTATTGTAGAACCAGATGTAAATATGGTAGTTTTATTGCTCTAAAATTACCATTCTGGTAGTACTGAAATAAAGAACAAAAACACTTATGCAAGAAGAATACTTACATGGTTCTCTCAGTGTAGATACATAATTTCAATTTGTGGTGTGTTTTAGAAGTCAAATAGCTTCTATTTAAATTCTACTTTTATTTTACTACAGCCTATACTACTAACATCAGATGTAGCTATTAGATAGTTCTTAGCATTCACCAAAAGCAAAGACAATTGCAAAGACAGATAGTGATTTCTTGAGGTGGTTTAAGAGTTAGAGGAAAATGATTAATATTGAATAAGCGACTGCATATTTATAGTCACTTATGTTTCAGATAGAAGTCATCTTTTACTTAATGGTGTATTATTTTGATACTTGAGGAATAGGAAATAAACCATAATTCTTCCCTTGTAACATTCATGTTGGGGTCTGACAGCGTGATGAAAAATTAATCAACTATTAAGTTTTTACATATTTATTTTTCATTAGTTAATTTGAGGCAATAAAAGCATATATGTTTTTTCAGACTTTTGTGGTTTTAGGTCTTGTGAAATATCATCAGTTTTTTTTTTTTTTTTTTTGCCTATATTTAAAATTTATGTCCTTACATATACAATCACAGAATTGCTCATGGTTGGCTTCTACTCTTTGACTTCTCTATTCTGCCCCCTCCTACCTCCCCCCCACTGCCTCTATTACCCTCTTAACTCTCCTACCCATGTCCTGAATAAATTCTATTCTATGCTATACCATCCTATGGTTGGTCACTCAGGAGGAAGGTATACCGCAACATGGGCCTATCAGAAGCAACCCTTTCCCCCCACACCTTAACATACCACCATAAAACATATCCCCCATTCTTTATCTTTTAATAAACACATCACAGACATGCAAGAGCTCTCAAGGACAGAGATACCATTTTTAGTTATTCTATTTAATTCTATTTTCATAGAGCTCAGGCTTGTCACTGTGAGAAACCAGAGTGGGCCATTTGTGAAGGAACAGCCTCAATTGCAGTTGATGGCCCAAGACTGAAGTGGTCATGAAATGAAATTGAGGCTTGGCATTGTGAAGACAGCCTATGAGCTTATGGATAAAGCCTAGCTGCAACAGAAGATCCCAAGTTGGAACTTTTACTTAGAATAAAAAGTTAATGTATAACTTTCTACAGCAGACACAGACCTGTGAATTTGTGTGTTCAACATGTTTTCTAGTGACAGCGTTATATAGTTTTTTCAGGAAAAATAATGAGCTTAAGGAAAAGTATAAAAAGGCTTCTGTATTATTATAGATTGCTATATAACAAAAAAAGTGAAACCTATAAAAAGACAGGCAAGATCAGAGAAAAAACAGAGAAAAGAGACAGGAACAGACAGACAAAGAGAAAGAAAGACAAGAGAAAGAAAAAGAAAGAATCCAACACTCCCATTAACAGAACTATAACACTGAAGAGTCCTTAGCATCTTACCAAAAGTAATCTATAGATTCAATATGATCCCCATCAGAATTCTAATACTATTGAGTACAGAACTTGAAAGAATAATTCTCAAGTTAGTATGGAAAAAACAGAAAACAAACCCAGGATACCTAAACAAACCTGTATAAGAAAAGAACTTCTGTAGGTATCATCATACCTGATTTCAAGCTGTAGTACAGAACAATAGTTATTTTAAAAAAGCTGATAATGATATAGAAAACAGAGAGGTTGATTAATGGAATCAAGTCAAAGATCCTGAAAAAAACAGACAGAACTTTGACACTTGATTTTTTCACAAAGGCAAAGGTATACAATGGAAAAAAGAAAGCATCTTCAACAAACATTTCTGGTCAAACTGGAGGCCGCATGTAGAAGAAGAAGGAAAATATATCCATATTTATCACTGTTCACAAAACCCAATTCCAAATGGATCAAAGATCTCAGCATGAATCCAGATACATTAAATTTAACAGAGAAAGTGGGAGAAAGCCTTGACTGCTTTGTTGTTTGGTTTCAGAGCTCCTGGCTAGTGAGAGAGGAGCATAATTTGCATAAGAAAGCTGACCTGGCCTCCAGGTTCCTCCTGCACAAGTCAGTCCCTTCCTGAAATAGCATCCATGCCCCATACCCTGAACACTCCAGCCCAAAGGATGGTCTGCCCTTCTACCCAGAGGCTCTCTTATGTTCATGATCTAGACATTTTGTTTTCTCCGTACCCTCTTCTCTCTCTCTCTCTCTCTCTCTCTCTCTCTCTCTCTCTCTCTCTCTCTCTCTCTCTCTCTCTCTCTCTCTCCACATGTGCTTTCTCTTCCCACTTTCTTCTCTTTTCCCATGGGGATTTTCCTGGCCTTGGGTCTAATAAACTTGCATGTGAGCAGCTTTCCAATACATTTTTCTTTAATATAATCTATTGTGGTGTAAATCATGGAATCAAATATGCATGTTCCTTCCCACCATTTGCATAAATGGTGCTCTAGGAGACCAATCGAATGCACGGGATGTCCTGAAACTGAGAATACAGGCAGTTCTGCACCATCTGAAGTGGGTGTTAGAATCAAAACTTAGGTGTCCAATGAGAGCACTACCACTAAACCTACAGCTCTCAAACATGGCATAGGATGAAAATATCCCATTTGTGATGCTTTGTATATGCTTGTATATAGGGAGTGTCACTTTTTGAGGCTGCGGTCCTAATGGGTTAGCTTTGGCCTATTGGAGTTGGTGTTGTTGTGGGTGTGGGCTATAAGACCCTCACCCTAGCTACCTGAAGTCAGTCTTCCACTAGCTGCCTTCAGATAAAGATGTTAAAACTCTTAGCTCTATCTCCAGAGACATGCCTGCCTGCATTCTGCCATATTAACTGCCATGATGATTATGGACTTAACTTCTGAACCTGTAAGCCAGCCCCAATTCAGTGTTGTCATTTATAAGAATGGCCTCGGGAATGGTGTCTGTTCATAACCGTAAAACCCTAAGACACCATCACTATTCTGTCTCCTATCACTTGAAGATGATAAAGTCCCTGACCTTCATTTTGTATTGGAGAATGAACAGATAAAATAAGAAGGTTCACAAAGAAACCATTGTTTTGATAAACAGCAATACTTCAAATTCTACAATATTTTTAATGGCAAATCAATTCAAATATTATTAATTGGATTATTACTTTGCTTTGTTAATATTAGCCATTAATAATATTTGCACTGTGTTTAAATACATACACCTGTGCCATGGTGTGTATGTGGTAGTTAGAAGACAACTTATTGCTATTATCTATTTCCCCATTGTGAGGTCTAGAAATGAATCCCAGAAGTGATTTGGTTCAAGTAAACTCACTGGCCCTTTTTTTGGGTTTAAAAATTATCTTTGTATGTGTTGGTGTGTGAGTGTGCATATGTCACAGACCAAGATTAATAATCTGAAGAGAAAAATCTGTAGGAATTATATGGGTCTCACAGACATTAAACTAAAGTATCAGTCTTAGAAACAACCAACTTTACCCACTGAGACACTTCTCAGCATTCATTTGTGGTTCGGAACAATTGTTACGAACAAGTATTTACTCTTAATAAATAAACATGTTTTACCCAAAACATAGCAATATACCATTTTCATTTTCAAATAGAATTTATTAATCAAATTGCTTTGTTTTCTTCATTTTTAGATGACAATGTTTACATTCTGAAAAGGAGACAATAATTTACTGAAGTAATGTTTCAAATAATCTTATTTGAGCATCAGTGAGATAGGTCACTAGGCACTATTTGTAGTATGCAAAGCTGGCAACCTAATACTGATCATCATAGAAAGAAATCCAAAAAGATCTCAAAAGACAGTCTTCTAGTCTGCAGATATGTGTCATGGCACTAAAAACCCATAGTAACATTACACACACACACACACACACACACACACACACACACACACACACGTGCACACACATACAAACACCAGAATTATTTTTTATTAAATATATGTCATTGCTGCTATATAATCTAACATTTCTAGATAATTCCCATAGAAGGAAGGGTTTCAAAATGAAAGTCAATCATGGGTAGAAGCTGACAGCCATGTTTTGCTTGAGAGAGCTTTATGAAGATCACCAGACAATTTAGCTCTTGCAATCCTAATCACAGTCTTTCACTCAAATATAAACTTGCAAGTTCCCTTTTGATTATCCCACAAATCACCATTTTATGACCTTAGTCCTTAGAGTCTTAGAAATGACAGTAGGTACATTTTTTAACAAAGCAACTGAATCCAAAGATCTGGCTAAATTTTTAAGCACAGACCATTAGGTAGCTGTGTGGAATCCCATCTTGAAATTTCCAGTCCTACCACACCTGTACCTAACCTCACCCTTTACTAGGCTGAATTTTGTATGTTTCTGAGCAGCTCACTTATTATTGCAGCTGCCCTTGTTCTTTTAGTTCTGTGAAGCCCTTTATACAATTCAAGTTGCATCTGTATATTTTTTATCATTATGAAAATACATATTTTTGAAGTCATGTTTTCAGAGGTATTTCCCACAACCTTAAGGTCTGTCCTGAAGGTCACAACATTTAGCACTCTTGCTGAGGAACATAGACACACCCTTGACTCCTGGACTCATTCTGTTCTACTTGTCATGGAGTCATTAACCTTAGCAGAAAGAACATTACCCAATAACCTTGGGAGGGAAAATATTTCCAAAAGAAGGAACTTGAAGTAAATTATGTACATCATTATACAAACAAACCCTAGGTCCACAGCAACTGTCAACACTTGTGGAGGCCAGTACCCTGCTAGCTATGCTCCAGGGGTGGGAACGATTTCAAGCTGTCCCTTTCATGGCCATGCAGACAATGATTTACTTCTTTCAAGGCTATAATGAAAAGTGATAAATATTTTTTTTTCTTGAAATTGAAGGCAACTATGATGCTTAAGCCTCTATCAAGTAGTTTACAAGAGTAGGCCTTTCTCTTGTGTGAGTTCTTACCTATGTCCTGACATCATGAAGACATACAAAATCTTTAAAATATTTACAGGTTAGAGACATGGCTGATTGAAAATTGCATAGGTTTGTGTGGAACAAAGCCTAGAAAAGAAACTGTAGGTGGACTAGTGATCTAGTATAATTACAGGCAGGGAAGTTTTGGTGCCATAATTTCTTGGTTGGTGTTGAACTTTTAAATGAGCTGAAATGTATTTCTGTACCACAATGTAATCTTCAATAAAAGTTTGCTTAATTGTCTAGTAACATTCAGGAAGAGAGAGAGAGAGAGAGAGAGAGAGAGAGAGAGAGAGAGAGAGAGAGAGAGAGGAGAGGGAGAGGGAGAGGGGGAGGGAGGGAGGGAGGGAGGGAGGGAGAGAGAGAGAGAGAGAGAGAGAGAGAGAGAGATACATGGCTAAGTAGTTAAGATAAAAATCTCCAGGAACAAGGTTGGGTTTTTGAAAACTTCCTTTAATTCTGCCTACAAGAAGATCAAAGGGTCTAATATTCATGGGAACCAGCATTCATGTGCATATACACAGAGAGAGAGAGACACACACTGACATTACCACAATGTTTTTCTTTGGTAAGGATTCATTCCAGTACCTTATTTGTTAAGGTACCTGAAAGTCTCCTACAGTGTTTTTTTTTTTTTTTTTTTTTTTTTTTTTTTTTTTTTATGTATTAGTTCATGTAAGAGACAGCAAGCATGTAAGCTTTAAGTCCTTCTCAGTTGGTGGTTTCCTTTTCAGAGAGTTAAGAAATACTGCCCTGCTGAAGGAAATATGTAACTGGGAGTAGGCTTGAGAGTTTACATCAACACATCAATTCTCGTTCCCACTCTCTGCTTCTGTTTCTTGCTTCAGGTTGCAGATGTGAGCTCTGAAGTTCTTTCTTTAGCTGCCCTGTGACATTGTTGCATTGTCACTTTCATCCTGATCCCATATGCCTCTGGAAACATAAGACAAATTAAACTGCTTCATAAGTTGCTTTTAATGTTTCAGTTTACAGCAAAAGGCTCTAATAAAAATGGCACCCATAAAACTTAACAATTAGATGAATTTTTTCATATAATTGAAGAGAATTGTGAAATATAAAATAAAATATAATATTCATTAAATTTACAGGGCTTTTGTCCACATGAGTTTGCAAGTAAAAACAAGATAAAGAGGAACATCATAATGTTTGACACTTGTCAGATGCTTATCCCAGAATAATCTTCTGTAAGTGAAAGTGTATTGACTAAAGATCTTACCAAATCCTTTATATTAATAGATTCCATTGAGTATAAGTTCTTTCAGGTCTTCAAAGGCTATGTGATATACAGTCTTTAACAGTCTGATTGCAGACTAAAGATTTTGCTCTTTGATAAAGTTACCATGAAGTGCAAAGCTTTACCACACTAACTACATTCATGGTCTTTCTCTGTAATATGGCTTTCCCCCATAATTTTAATGACTACTGCTACATGTAAAGACTTCCCACATTGCTTGTCTGTAGGCACACATCTTCAGTATGTTTTTTATGTATTCATAGATATATCTGTGTTGAAAAGGCTTTATCATATTGATTAATTTGTAGGGTTTCTAACCAGTATTTATTCTTTTATGTATTTGAAGACCAGTAAGAATTGCAAAGTCTTTAATACTGGTTACATTCTTAGGGTTTCACTTCAGTGTGTATTCTGTGTATTCATTTTTTCACAGGCTGTCACACACAGTATAACTTTCCTCAGAAGCAGGCATGGGAAAACAGCCAATCAGCTACCAAAAGAGACTATGGACTTCATCTAATACTTTTTCATATCTTTGAATATGTCAGGTAGTCAAATGTCTTTTCCAGAATAGGCCAATGAAGACAAGTTCTGTTTGGTGCTTAATGTTTCAGTCAGCTCCCTGGCCAGCAGCTCATGCAGAGACACAGTGTTATGGGACTACACCCAGTTTTTCCCGGTCTGTCATAGCACTTAGGGCCACTGAAGGGAGAAGATAGCTAAATTTGCTCCTTTGGTCTCTGCCTTTTGATTCCATAGTTCCAAAGATACTTGTTCAGCTTAATGGTAAGCATGCCATACCAATGGAGACATCATAGCACTCCAGGGTATAGGGTTTGTCTGCAAGATCTTCAAAAAACTCTGTCAGGGCATTCAGCATCTCTTCTGGCAATCTTGATGAGCTATCTCTTCTAGAGTGCTTCTGTTGCCCAACATCTCTGTGTTCCTCAAATACACCATGCAGACCCTCGGCTTTTTGTTGTTCAGTATTTGACTCACGTAGTGGAGGTTCAAATGGACTTTGTGGATGTGGCAGGTTGCATTGGCTGTGACCACAGCCTCAAGTCAGCTCCCTCTTGCTTGAGCCAGGTGGATGCAGAACACAGTTAGGGCAGAAAGCCCATGATGTGCCTCCTGGGTAGCAGCTCTGTGTGTATTCTTTTATGGTTTAGATGATGACTGTGTTGTGAAAAGGCTTTACCACATCAGTTACATTCGTAGGGTTTCTCACTAGGGTGTGTTCTTGTATGTAGTAGTAGGCAATTATATGGTGAAGAAGGTTCATGACATTGCTTACATTTTAGAATTTTTCTTAATTATGTATCCTTTTGTCATTGAAGATGACTATAATATGCCAATGTTAGAAAGAAACTAAAGAAATTTCTTCTAAGTACTGCAACTTTTTTTAATCAGCCTCAATTTCATCACAGGGTAAAACTAAGTTCATCTCCTGAGGCTCTAGGTGAGATGGGGAACTCCAAGTTCCAGGCCAGCTTCCAGTTTTTATCTTTTGTTCACCTGAAAAGACTTTTCCTACTCAGAGCTTATGTTATTCATGTTTTGTTCCTCAAAACATAATGACTGTTCCTAATTCCAAGAGAACTAACGAATACTATTGGTTACACTGTAAAATCTAGATTCTGTATCAGTTGACATAGATTTGCTACATAAGGACAGCCCCTATTCCTAAATCTCAACTGATTACAAAATGTGGATATAACTTGGCACAGATGTTTTTGATCTTCAAGCTAAAATATTTTTTTATAATATTCTGGCTTAGGGATGGAAATATTTGTTACAGTTCAGCTCCTGCGTTTGATCTGTGCCCTGATCAGTCAGTAGTAACTTGATTGAAATAAGTTCTTGCCAATGGCACTGACCTGGGGCTTGAGCAGTGCTGAATCTCAGTAAACCATAACACAAAGGCCTTTGCACATTGTTCATATATTCATCACAGGATTTTTCTCCAGTATGAATTCTCTCATGATAGTAACAATAAAGTGGTATAAAAGTTCGTTATGATTAAATACATTCATAGAGCTCCTCTCTAGTATGAATCCATTCATGCATCCAGAGATGATAATGACATGCAGAGATTTTACTGTATTAGTTACACTCTTGAGGTTTCTCTCTGGTATGTTTCTTTTAGTGTGTAAAAGTGACTTAGAAAAGTGACTTAGTGACTTAGAAAAGTGTTACCAAATTGATAACATTCATAGGGTTTCTCTCTAGTATGTATCTTTTTATATAGGAGGAGGTAATTTTGATTTACAAAGGCTTTTTTGCATTGATTACATTCATACATTTGTCTTCTGTGTGTGTCCTTTACGTATTTGGAGACCACTATGACATGCAAAGTTTTACCACATTATTACATTCATAGGATTTCTTTGCACTATGTGCTGGTTTTTTTTTTTTTTTTTTTTTTTTTTTTTTGTATTTGGAGACTATTATGACAAGGCTATACTACATTCAGAGGGTTTCCCTCCAGTGTGTGTTCTTTTATGAATTTGAAGATTACTTTTATATGCAAAGGCTTCACCACACTGGTTACAATTATATGGTTTCTCACCAGTATGAATTCTTTTATGCCTTTGAAAATGACTGCTACATACAAAGGCTTTACTACATTGCTTACATTCATAGGGTTTCTCTCCAGTGTGTGTTCTCTTATGTATTTGGAGACCACTGTAATATGTAAAGGCTTTACCACATTGATTACATTCATAGGGTTTCTCTCCAGTGTGTGTTCTCTTATGTGTTCGGAGAGCACTGTGATATGCAAAGGCTTTACCACATTGCTTACATTCATAGGGCTTCTCTCCACTATGTGCTCTTTGATGTATCTGGAGATTCTTGGAACATGCAAAGGCTTTACCACATTGTTTACATTCATACGGTTTCTCTGCCATATGTGTTCTTTTATGTTCTAGGAGACGACTCTGACTTACAAAGTCTTTACCACATTGATTACACCCATATGGTTTTTCTCCACTATGAGTTCTTTTGTGTATCTGGAGACTATTAGGACGTGTAAAGGCTTTACCACATTGGCTACATTCATGAGGTTTCTCGCCAGTATGTATTCTTTCATGCCTTTGAAGAGAACTATGACATGCAAAGGCTTTACCACATTGTTTACAGTCATAGGGTTTCTCTCCACTGTGTGTCCTTTTATGTATTTGCAGAGCACTGGGATATGGAAAGCCTTTACCACAAAGGTTACATTTATAGAGTTTTTCTCCAGTATGGCTTCTTTTATGTATTTGGAGACTATGATGACATAAAAAGGATTTACCACATTCGTTACATACATAAGGTTTCTCTCCCATATGACTTCTTTCATGCCTGCAAAGACAATAGGCAAATGAAAAAGGTTTACCACATTCATTTCACTGATGAATCTTTCTATCTGTATGAATTAACTTTACAATTTAATCTAATGCTAATGAGGAATCAAGCCTTAAGAACTCAAAATGCTATTTACATTCATGGTATTCCCCTATGTTATGGGTAGTCTTGATCTTTGAAGATTCCTGTAATGGTATGAGCATTAATTACTTGGCTCACATATACAGCATCCTTTATCTAGATGAAAATTTTCATATATTGAAAAGAATTATAAAATCTCAGAGCTTTACTACACTGGGTGCATTCATAAATTTCCCTTTAGTGTGGAATACACTACACTTGTATATGATTTTACAAAGTGAACCAGGACAAACAAAGAAAAATTTTCATATTCGTAGTACTGTGGTGATTTATTGTAGTTTCAGTTTGTGGATGAATACTATGAAATTGGAAAACCAAATAATTGTAAACATGTATGACATTAGATAACTCTACTCAATGTGGGGACTACTAGACATCTTCTAATTGTACTAGGAAAGAGCGGAGTACATTGCTTCTCTCAATATTTCTATGCTCACATGGCTTATATTAATTGTTACATATGATAGGACTATTCTATTAAAAGAAGAATAAGAAATGAAAGGGTTCCACGCTGCTTTTTACAAAGGTTAACATTGTCTTCCTCATAGACATTAGGTACAGGGATTAAGATTTCTATAAAACATACTTGACTCTCATAAACTAACACCGTCTCACTTAAAGCTAACAATGATATTACAAGTATGAGTATTACCAGTTTTACTAAGTACTATTTAACTATTATAACATTTTTCAAATATACTTATCACCTGTTCAATGTGTATACATTTTGCAATATCTAAGTGATATGGGATTAAACAGATTTTCATTTCTATAACATAATCTAATGGGGCTATGATACAAACACTGGTACTGATTAAGGCATTTTATCTTTCACTTCTCTCTGACAACAATGTCCTGCAAACATAAATGAGATACCTGAGATGAGAGGCACATAGTGTGTTGAGAATTTTAAAATCATTGATACACTTTAAGCAGTGATTCTTTACATTGTCACGTTTCTTCACACCTTCAAGGGAACATTAAAATTTCTTCAGAGGCATATTCAAACCAACTTGCACATGAAATTTACCTTCCATATCTTCTAGAATTTTGAAAATATTCTTCAATACTGTCGTCTTTCCAATTGTAGCCTAAAATATAGTGACAAGAAATATATAACAAATTATTGGAAATATAGCAAAATTTAAGTTAGTATATCCAGTGAACCTTAGAACCATATCCAATTCGTTTACTTCCTTCTTCCTAACTCTCAATTAAAATCACAGAACAGCATCAAGAACAAAGGAAACCTTGTTCCTTCTTTTTAAAAGTGAAAGAAAACTCACAGTCTTACCTATAGCAGTGAGACTCCTGTAGGTCTCCAGCATCACATCTCTGTAGAGACTCTTCTGTGAAGGATCCAGTAAAGCCCATTCTTCCCGTGTGAAGTTCACACACACATCATTATAGGTCACTGCATCCTAAAATGTCCCAGAGAAGTATACAATACAAAGCATGATGCCAATATCACTTTAAATATATGCCTTATTGTCAATATATTTATAAAATTCTGGTTTTTCCCCACTCAGTTTTTGATGCACAAGTACTAATGTCGTCAAGAAATTATTTCTTAAGGAAACTGAATATGGTTCACTTTTGTCACTTTTGTGACATTTGAATAGGAAGAGAAATGCTAATTAAGAGATTGATAGATTGATAGAGAGATAGATAGATAGATAGATAGATAGAGAGAGAGAGAGAGAGAGAGAGAGAGAGAGAGAGAGAGAGAGAGAAGTAAACTGTACTGATCACATAGAGTACACCAGTTTATAAAGTATGAAATGGTATAAGCAATTACTAACTAGGGAAAAAATGATGGGCAAGTTGGGTGTATTGGCTCATGCCTGTAATCCCAGAATTCTGGAGGTAGAGGCAGGTGCTATTTCATTGAGTTGGATGCCAGCCTGGTCTATACAATGAGTTCCATGACAGCCAGAGGAATATAGTAAGACTCTAATTCACCTGTTAAAATCAATCAAATGAGTTAAAAACATAGAAAAAAGTTAGAGGTCATTACTGAAATTCCTACAAAGAATTATACATTCACTCCAGTTTGGTATTCATCTTCTAGAAACTTGAAATGATCATTTTGTAGAAGTAAATATTAAACAATCAGTGAAGAGTTTCATTGGCACCACACCACACTACATTCAGCTACTTGTTGTTCCCAGAGATGGCTGACATCCTGAACTCTACTCACCTTCCCTGCAATGGGCCCCTGTAGTCACCTTCACAACCCACACCAGTCTGACCAAATCAAAGTTCCAGAATCTTATATTTTAACAATCATATTTGTCTCAGTAATTTATCTCAGTAAATTTTCACTCCACACAATAATTCAGAGTCAAGTGATATGATATAATTTGCCCAACTAGTCAAGACAAACTGTCCTATAATAATCCATTTCTTATAAAATATTGATAGCTACCAGTGGCTAATTCAAGCCACGTAGAGGTCTATCCTCCTGTTTTCCTCCATCTTGTATCTCTCTCTCTTTCCTCTTCTGCTGGCTTCTTTCCTGCTTCCAAAACTTTGTCTCCAGCTTACTTTTTATTGTCAATTCATAGCCTTGTCTTATCTTGTGCCTGCCCTCCTTTAATTTCAATCAAACCCATTTTTACTGTGACATTAATAAAAGCTTACTAAAAAGAAATTCATGTTTAAATAATTACAAGTGCACAGATGAAAATATTACCAATGTAAACGTTAATCCTGCAACATAGAGCAGGAAAGATGGCTCAGCAGAGAGGAGGTCTTCCTGGTTTGCTCATAACTGAGTTCACTTGCTAGTACATACATGTGGGCTCACAACTATCCATTATCCCAACATTATGGGGTTTTATGGCCATCTTCTATGACTATTTTGAGGGCCAATCAGGCACACATGAGATGCATATTCATGAATACAGGTAAAGGACTCATATTCATTAAAATATTTCTTAACAAAGACAACAGATAAGAGAAATGGAACATCCTACAATCCAGTCAGAAGGTTCAGGTAGCATTAATGATAATAGTATGTGGCAGCCTAAGAACAGAAAATGATTTCTGTCCAATTTCAAAATCCAAGATGTAGATGAAGGTCAGCACAGCAACACATGCTTGACATGTGCAAAATCATACACTACAGGCCTATGAGCCAATAATATAAAGAAAAAAAAAATCCAGGCTTGTTGGTCAACAGGCTAAGGACCAGTCTTCACTTGGAGAGTGATTCTGGGAAAGGGGGGTGTTTGGAAGTAGCAGAAAAAAAAAGAAATTGAACCCAAAACATGGGTACAAATAACAGCCCATGCTCCATTGGAGGCAGCTTTCTGAAGATCACCAGAGAGCTCAGCTCTTGCAAACCAAACCTTTATCTTTTATTGACATTTCAATTCAGTTGTACACACCAGGGTAACCTTTGAATATTCAATGAATCAGCATCCCCTTACCACAGCCCCCTAATTCTTAAAAAAAAAAAAAAAGATAAAAGACAAAAAGTGCATTCTTTTTTTCTGTTCTGCTTAGCATTGCAAATGAACTCAGAGATCTGCCAATCTCTATAAACAAAGAAAATAAGTTTAGTTGGATGGGATCCCGCCCTGAATTCACCACTCCCTAAATCTCTTTCTCTCTGTCTTACCTTCTGACAAGATGATTCATGGCGAACTTGCCTTTATTCTACATCTTTGAAGGTTTTGTACAATACATATTGCACCCTTTTGTTTTACATACTTGAGATATTACATATTTTTGAACTCATGTTTTCAGAGTTCTTTCTCCTAAACTTAATGGCTGTCCTGAAAGTCACAATAATTATCATTTTTGGTGAGAACCAAAGACACACTCTCAACTTCTAGATTCCTGCTGTGCCTAATTATCATGAAGATAAAATCCTTAACAAAAAGCAACTGTCAAAGGCCTAAAGTTCCAAATTCTGTGGTCCAGGGGTGGAACCCATGTCAAACTGTCCCTTGAAGGCCATGCAGGACTTGACACTCACTTTTATTCCCAGCACTCTGGAAACAAAGTCAGGAGAATCTCTTAAGTGACTGGCCTTCTAGTCTATAAACCTATTTAGAAAACAAGCATGGCTACACAGAGAAACTTCATCTTCAAAAACAAATAAAAAACAACATAAATAATAATTTTAAAACATCAGGACAGCATATAGAATAGCATTGAATAGCAGTTGTTTCTAATGTTATCTTATGTGAAGTGGGGGATAGAGTCTACCATATCATGAATGTATGACAGCATGAGAAAAAAAGCTTACTGATCAGTTTCAATAACAACACAGTAGACACACACACACACACACACACACACACACACACACACACAAATTCAGAAAACGGCTTGAATCTACAGATGCCCAAATCCCATTCCCAATAACAAATATAAAAATTCTCGCAGATAGTTTCCATGAGAATTTCAAAGAAGGACACAAAAGAGAGACAAGAGTTCAAAACATCATCCTAGGCTGGAGCTTCTTGATTCAATGAACTACATTCTGCCTCTGGCCCCTATAGGCTCATGGTCATCCCAGGTCAAAACGCATTTAGTTTAATTTCAATGATCCTAATAATCTGCAAAACCTGCACACTGATCAAATGTCCAAAGACTGTTATAATCTTCACAGCAATCTCTTCACTGCCATATCTTGGAAAAAATCAGAAAACAAATTATACCTTTTCTGCATACAATGGCACAGAATAAACTATCCCATTTCAATAGAGAGGGATGTGTATATAGCAAGGGAAGATTGGACCAAAGCAAGAAACCCAGGAGCCCAAACACCAAATCCTGTAGCTCTGTATCAAACACATGGGGCTTCAGTTTCAATGGTTTTAGATGACTCTATTCCTACAAACTCTCATACTTCCATCAATTTGAGTAAATCCATTTCCTATACCTATCTCTCCATGGCAGATTTCTCATAGCTTAGATATCTCAACATAGTGTGTTCTCAAAATGCAACTAAGACTTCATACTAATAACTTGATGCAAGGAACTCACAGTATTTGTTTTAAGCTGGGGTTATGACTGACAAAAATAGGTCCAGGAGCAAACCTGAACAAAAATTACAGAGAAAAAATACATAACTTTGAATTTTGCATCTTTATTGTTACCAGAACCAATACAACCTGAATAATCTAGCAAATTTTAGCTTCTACATTAGTATGGAATATACAATGCTAGGATCACAATTGCAGTAGGTTTTATATGAAGTTCTCTTCTGGGACTAGGTCACTTTGTTACTCATTTTCTTAATTTAAAGCACAGCAGGAGAGAGTGTTACTCATAGGACCCTTTTTATGCCATTTTAATCTGTCAATTGAAGCTACCTAGTGCTGTACTTTTCAACAAATAGCTGATGTTGTATTTGTTTCTGCCGTTGTTGCTTTTTTTCACTGCAATCCTGAATGAGTCACTAATAATACCCATTAAACATTTAATATTGCATGTAAGAAATCGTTCCATTACTTTTCATTTCAGCCATTCTCAATTTCTCAGGGTATGGGCATAATAAGAAATGTTTTGTCTCAAAATATCTAAAAGATTTTCATTAAGGCTAGTTTCACTGACATCCTACAACCTCAACTTCCCATGCCAGTATTATGTTCAAGACTTCTATCTTCCAAGTACTAACTGAACCAATTAGGCCAGTGTGAAGCCCTCTATGCTCTTTGCTATCTCAATTCTTGGAACTTTCATCATTCTTCCAAAAGAGAACAATTCCAGATTCTGTCTAGCAGCAAAAATAACTTTTTGAGTGCCTTTTTTTTTTCTAACTTACTTCTCTGTGGTTGTGACTAAATCTAACAAAAGCATCCCAGGTTATGGATGGTATTTTGTGGATGGTTCTGTACGATAACTGCCTATCAATTTGGGAGCTTAGGATAGAAACTCAAGGCAGAAAATGCAGACAAAAAGAGTGGATAAACATTCGGTTGTGACTTGCACTCCTGCTTGGTCACTCTCTCAGCTAGCTTTCTTACCCAGTCCAAGCCTACTTGCATAGGGATACTGCCATTCTCAGTGCAAGAGATTTCCCTCACCAATCATTAATCAACACAATCTCTCAGGCATAACAACCAGCCATTCTGATAGAGGCACTTCCTCAACTTAGGTTCCCTCAGATGAATGTAATTTCTAAAATATTGAGAATTGAAGCTAATTAGCACAGAGACAGTAATATCACAAACATTAAAAAAAAAACCCAGAACCATTGTGTTAACCATATTTATCACTTAAGTAGCAAAAAGGCAAACACTGATGATTGCAACAACTGAAAAACTTTGCCAAGAAATGAGGAGAAGCAACTCTGTAGGATCGAAAATAAAACTTAAGATATTTTTCTACAGAATGTCCTTAAAGGAACAAACTGTCAAAAAATAAAAATAAAAAACAAAAACAAAACACAAAAAACAAAAAACAAACTCCCAACATATACTAAAGTTTCAGAAGATGTAAGTAGGTAAAGGTCTAATTTTCAGAGAAACAGCAATATACTAAGAGTATAATTAATAAAATCATACAACATACATGGTGTCCCTGTTAAAAAAAATAAAGACAGACTTATAAATATAACAGTTGTTAAAACAAGAATTACAGAATTATAATGAAAACCAATATCAAAGAAATCATGGACCAGCATGCACACTATGCATTCTGGTTTACTCCTTGGTTAATAATAAAAAATTGATTATGGGTGCAGGGCTATTCCTTTAGGAGTGATTTGTGCAAAGCATAAAAATGATTCAACACTAGAGTAAATGATTTGGACTATAAAACTATCTCATTCTGTTATGATAAAGAAACGGATATCTACTAGAAACACTTAGAAACCAATTTGTTTCAAAAGACTGATGATTAGATATAAGTCTGCACAAACCAAGTGCAAAAAGCAGAATTAAAAAAATTGTGTATTTGTATTGTACACCTAAACAACAATCTTGCACTAATTGATTTATAACTTATAAGTACTTTTGAAAGCAAGTTTATTCCACTTTTTAAGAATATGTTTGTGTGTGAGAGAGACCTTTTTCTGTTTTAGTGCATGTGAACACCAGAGAAGGGGGCATTAAATCCCCTTGATCTGGAATAGCAGGTGGTTATGAGCCTCCCAACTTGGATTGAGTGTTGGTATACAAGCTCAGGTCAAACCCACAAAGGATATTTGCTGAGTGACTTACCCAGTCCAGATAGTACTTTTCATCCAATAAACAACAAGAAAAAAAATCTTTCACGAATTAGTAACAATAAAAACCTAAATAAATATAGAAGTAAATAAATAATCACTGGGAACCTGATGCCTCAGTATTAAAATATTGGATATGGGACTAGGTAGAATGCCTTGAGTCCTTCCCTATTCTGTTTATTGAGACCTGATACTTGACGTTTTTCTCTATTGGGCAGCTTCCTCTTGCCATGTCCATGACTCCGGTGGATACTGCAGATTAGTACCACATGCTCTTCTCTTAGAAACTCATCTCTGATTCAGTCCTCAGTCACAGGCTGTGAGCCTATGGACCAGCTAGATGATGAGGAGGGACTTCCAGAGAAGCTGGTTATAAAACAACAACAATTTCACAAAGAGAGAGAACAGCCACCCAGATTTATACAGCCTGGGACCTTTGAATATGAGTATGCCATGCACTGGAAGGCACTCATTGAGATGGAGAAGCAACATCAGGGTCAAGTGGACCAGAACATCAAGGTTCCAACAACTCTATTGTTTCTCCCATAGATTATATAGCCCAGCAAAATCTTTCAAGTAGCATAAAGTCACAATGTGATTATGTTCTGGTTTTCTTCTAGTGCATGACGATGAAAAAACAGTATGTTCCCCAGTAACTTATGGGAAAAAAAAAAAAAACATTATGAATTACAGGTAAAGAAAACAAATTACTCCCAAGAACACACAGACCCTCATAAAAAAGCAAAACTTGTTATAGCTTAACAAAGAGTAAGTAAGCAGTTTCCTCAGCCAATTTCTCTTAATGGCAGGCAGCAATTTGCATTTACAAAGAAACTATTAAATATTTTATTATTTATCTTTAAAAGTAATCTGATAACAATCATTTTAAAAATCACAAATCTACACTTTTACATAAAAATCAGTCATATCTACTTTAAATCATCAAAATGCACCTTTGTGATCAGCACTTCTTATTAAATCATACCAGGATCTGAGGGTAAAACTGAGTATAAAAATCAATCATCACCAGTCCAGTCTCTGTGACAGTCACATCATCAGCCAGTGCTGCCATTGTTCTTGAACCCTGATCTTAAAAAGTCCCTGCCTTTCTAATCTTCAATTATGCCCCAAGATTTTTTATATCAGAGCCAGTAGTAAAAACATCTTAACCTAACTTAACAATTTTATTTTTCCAAATGCTTTCTAAGGGTGCTGGTCACTGCTGACAATTCTACATCTCTAACATATTTCCTATAGTGATGATTGAATCATGAATCTGCTACTGCAGCAATGCCTAAGAGATCAACCATTACTATGCTAAGCACCAATAATGCTGAACAGTGAGGGGTTGGATTCCCCCATAGGATGTTCATACATTTCTTAAATTAAGAGAGATATGAGGGCAACAAAGCAAAGCAAAACTTGAAGCATGAAGTCCTGAGTATACAAGGTCCTTGTGGTCATGCCTCACCAAAGTACAAGCATCATAGCTGTGCTAAGAAGTATGCTGCATTCCAGGAATTCCAAAGCAGTTTGTTGTTCCTCTGACACGCCATTTAGAAATAGTCCACGACAGCCAAATTTAAACAATATCATTACATTGGAAGAAACTTCAAATACCATACATAAAAAATAGAGAGAAAGTGAGAAGACTTGTCCTTGATCTTAGTGAACTTCCTTTAAGTTTCTCTCCATTTAGCTTGATGTTGGGCACTGGCTTGTTGTATATTGCTTTGATTATGTTTATGTGAATTGTGTCACTGATCTCTCTTGCACTTCTAACACAAAGGGGTGTTGAGTTTTGTTAAAGGATTTTTCAGCATCTAATAAGATGATCATGAGGTGTTTTTTTTTTTCTTTCAGTTTCCTTATATGGTAGATTATAGTGATGCAATGTCCAGATATTCAACCATCCCTACATCCAACAAAAAGTAATAATTACACAGCAAATCCAAAGAAGAGGTCTCACAAATACACATTCAAAATTTTTAAAAATTAAAATTAAAAAGCCAAACAAAAAACAACCACCAACATAAAAAAATAACAGAAACTAAAAATTATTGCTTATTAATATCTTTAAACATCAAAGAACTCTATTCAACAGTAAAAGGACAAAGGTTGACAGAATGGATGTAAAAGTAGGATCCATCATGCTGCTGCATGCAACACGACTCAGCAACAAAGATAGATATTACCCCAGTGTAATGGGCTAGAAAAAGATTTTCCAAGTAAACAGACCAAAAAGCAAGCTTGAGTAGCTATTCAAATTTCTAATTAAATAAACTTTCAACTTAAAGTAATCAAAGGAGATGGAGAATGAAACTTCATATGTATCAGAAAAAAAGTCCAACAAAATTCTCAATTTTGAAAATCTACTCTCCAAAAACAAAGTCAGTCATATTCACGAAAGCTTGAATATCACATCAAAACCCACACATTAATAGTGAAAGACACACAGGTCATTAAGAGAGAAAATAAACAAACAATGTAACTAACAGAGGTTTTGAATCAAATGGAACTAACACAAAGACTCAACAAAGAATTTCAGACCTATTTCCCTTATGAACACTGGTATAAAAAATACTCAATAAAGCACTAGCAAACCCAATCAAGAAGACATCAAAACCATCATCCACCATGACGAAGTTGGCTTCATCTCAGGGATGCAGGACTGGTTCAATATGTGTAAATTTATCAATGTAATCCACCAGATTAAAAAAAAAACTGATAGATAAAAACACATTATCATCACATTAGATTCTGAAAGAGATTTGAAAATATCCAATACTCCTTTATGTTGAAAGTCTTGGAGTGAACTGGGATGCAAGGCACATATTTACACACAATGAAGGCAATACACAGCATGAAAGTTTTGGTTGCGGGTACAAAGTCAACTGGAAATATGCATCTCTGGCTCTCTGGTGTGGAGATGGTATTGCTCTTTCATATGTGTTGGACTATTTTGGCTTTTTCTATATCATTTTAATCCTTAAATTAAACTTCGTTTAAAATCTCTGGAAAAGGGATTGAGGCCCTTACTAGAGAAGCAAATGGATTCGATGTGTATAAATACAAGCTACTTTGGCCCTGACCTCTTTAGCACCTTTATGTTTTCATGATAATGCTATAACCTTAAGTTTATATGCAGGTGTCATGTAAGTTGAAACTTTTACTTAGCATAAAAAGTTAATGTATAACTTGCTACAGCAGACACTGACCTGTGACTTTGTGTGTTTAATATGTTTTCTAGTGACATCGTCATATAGAGTGTTTCAGAAAATATAATGGGTTTAAGGAAAATTATTTTAAAAAGCTTCTGTATTATTATTCATTACTAAATATCAAAAATTTGAAAATAAAAGACAGGTAAAATCAGAGAAAAAATGAGAGAAAGATAGACAGACGTGGGAAGTGGGGGGAGAGAGAGAGATAGAGATATATAGATAGATAGAGAGAGAGAGAGAGAGAGAGAGAGAGAGAGAGAGAGAGAGAGAGAGAGACTGACCATAAGCTGTCTACAACAGCAGTTTCAGAACAGCAATAAGCTTGCACCTGCATCAATGCCTGAGACTCTGATTTCACACCTATCCAACACTCCCATTAAAAGAACCATAATACTAAAGAATCCTTGGCATCTTACCAAAAACAATCTACAGATTCAATATGATTCCCATCAGAATTCTAATACAATTCTGTACAGAACTTGAAAGAACAATTCTCAAGTTAGTATGGAAAATACAAAACAAACCCAAGATACCTATACAAACCTGTATAATAAAAGAAGTTCTATAGATATCACCATCCCTGATTTCAAGCTGTGGCAGAGAATAATAGTAATTTTTTAAAAAGCTGGTAATGATACAGAAAAAGGGAGACTGATCAATGGAATCAAGTCAAAGACCCTGAAACAAACAGACAAAACTTTGGCACTTGATTTTTCACAAAGAAGGCAAAGGTATACAATGGAAAAAGAATGCATCTTCAACAAATATTTCTGGTCAAACTGGAGGGCTACATGTAAAAGAATGCAATTATATCCATATTTTTCACTGTGCACAAAGCACAATTCCAAGTGGATCAAAGATCTCATAAATCCAGATACACTAAATCTAATAGAGAGGCTAACATAGTTGTCATCTGAGAGGCTGCAATGAGCAGCTAACAGAAAAAGATCCAGTGACTCACAGCAAAATATTGAAAGGTGCTCAGGATGTCTTATTGAAAAGTGGAAGAAGGATTGAGGGAACTGGAAAGGATAAGAACTCCACAGGAAGACAAACACGGTCAACTAACCTAAACTTATTGGTTTCTCAAAGACAAGACCACTAAGCAAAGAGCGTACAGGGACTGAACTTACACCCCCTGCACATCCATAGCAAAGCTGTACCTCAGTCTTCATGTGGTCCCTCCTGAAGCTATTTCCTGTCTGTGGATCCTGTTCCCCTTACTGGGCTGCATTTTTCAGGCTTCAATGGAGGAGAATGAATCTAGTCTTGCAAAGAATAGATATGCCAGGGTTGGGGTACAACCAGAAGTGTCCTCCACCATTCCAGAGAAGAAGCAGATGATGACTATATATGTTCGAGGCCCAAAGGAAGATGTGGATGGGGCACCAATCTGGATGTAAAGTGAATACATAAAAGCTTCTAGCCCTGGGGTGGGGGTATGACGTCATGAAATTTATAGGAAAATAGTTTAAACTAGAAAAAAAGTCATCCCAAAAGGGGGAACCAAAACCTAGAAACAGAAATAGGATATGCATTCCCTTTAAATCGATACTACTATTAGGTAAATGATGTTTACATGCTAAAATCTACAGACCCAGAGAGGATATACGAAAAGAAGTTGGTATATAGGGAAATGCATGGATCTCTATAGATAGGGACTATAGAATAGATTCTGTAGGTGAATGAGGGTGACTGAGGACAGGAGTGGAGGATCAGCTGGGAGATAGAGGGAGGCAGTGCAGTGGAGAGAAAAATAGCTGAAATTAGGGGACATTTCAGGATAGTATAGAAAGTCAATGCACTAGCAACTTTCTAGAATTTAGAGGATGATATTGAGGAGGACCCATTCTAATGGGGAATACAGAATCTGATCTGTTAATTCTTTGTAGACAGGCAGGATGTCAGTGATGAGAATGGGTTGCATTCAGTTGAGTTGGTTTTGGGGGAGGTCAAATTGAGATCTCTAAACTCAGACTAATGATGGGACAAAGAGTGAAAGAAAAAAAAAAAACACACAAAACCAACAACACTTGAGTGGAGAGGTCATGCACAAGCTATGTCTTATGCTATGTAAGATTTTTAAGACTAATATCATCTTCTACACTACTTACGGGGGGCGAGGGAAGCGAACGAAATGGAATATTTCTATAAAGTATCAGAAACTATCACACAATGCAACACAGGACGACTCTAATCACACAGTGCTTCACAAGGGGAATTCTGGGTATCTCAAGAACATTCTGGTCCAAGCCTATAGAGGTTTTGGTACTGATATACACAACTCCATGTGTTGAGAAGAATTTTATTCTCAGAATCTGGGTCCTAGACCATTATAAGCTCTCCCAAGCATATTCATGGTTTTAGATAAGAAGGTCTAGGCACTAGATTGTTACTGACTCTGCCAAGCATGTTCCAGGAATTCAGAAGGAACTATGTCATTCTCCATACATGGGGACCTCTGGGAAAACCTAGCTTGAATAGGCCAGCACCCAAGAAAAGAGTGGGTTGTTTTGTTTTGTTGTTTTGGTGGGGGGGCATTTCAAAAATTTGTCCACAAGTTTCATCTTGCCCACATAGCAGAACAAAACTAAACCTTTGGTGCACACCAGGCCATAATGTTGATTGTAATCCTGTAATTCATAAATTGAGCAGCTTGTTAGAGCGCTCTGATATGGAGGCAGGCCTAGCGGCTGATGGTAAATCAGAATTCTTTCCTTTTGTTACGGTTTAGAGCCATATCTCTAGACAATCCTGGTGGACAATGCTGTATTCTAGTACTCTAATCTCTAACAGACCTGGTTAGCATACTGCTTATCTGTGGGATGTTTTACTGGCAGTCTTCCCTCAGGCACTCTTCCCTCAGCTAAATTCTACTTGGTGTAACTTACTCTCTCCTTAGCACTAGTAAATCATTTACATCTTCAATTCTACTCTTTTACACCAGAGTTTAATACTGGGTTGCTACCTAACCCAAGAGATGCAACTTCCATAAAGTTAACTTCAAGTGGAAGTTAACTTTACACCTTAATGTGAAATGCTAAGGGCAGAATATTTAGAAACTAGGGTTCTCAGAGTTTGATATCCTGTGAAAAATGTTTCTTCACACAGAGGTCTATGCAGATACAGCCCCCATAGTGAAGTTACTCCGAGGCTACTCCTGGGTCTATAGAGTGGTTGGAACACAAAGGACTTTAAGAAGGCAGCCAGATCTCACCAACCCCAGGGAAAGTCTCACCAAATCAGCTTCCACAGCTCAGCCCCTCCTCCTCCACACTATTAGCAGCAACCCCGTGCTCACCATGTTGAAAGTTTGGAGCTTGCTTGATTGCACCTCACAGCACCCAGCAGCAGGAATTACAGCACACCATGCCAAAGGACTGAAGCAGGCTCAGCGTCTACGTGATAAGAGCCTTCTCATGGCACCCAGAAGAACCTCCCTCCTCTCTTTGACTGGCAGCTCTTTTCTAAGGGCCTGATTGGACAATGTGTCTTGAGTGCCATAAGCACCTCCCATAAAGTTCAAGCTAGCTGGAGGACCCATGCTGAGCACTTCCTGGGCCAGACTTCCAGCCAAGAGGGTGAACTTTTTCTGACTCTTCAGGTATTTGCATTTCATTAGCACTTTTGCCTGTCCTCTAAACCTTACCTATCTGTCTTTCCACCCAGGCCCAGAGTGGACCCACCACTTGAGCTTGTACTGCTCAGCAGCCAGCTCCTCCCTTTCTGGGCATTGAGCCCGTGCTCACCAAGTCAGGACTTCAGAGATTTCCTGAGCTCCCCTTACAGAATTCAGTAGGTATAATTATGCAGTATACTTCATTTACTAGTAATCTTTCTTGTATTTGTATCAAATTTGGACATATCTCTTACTTTTTTATTTAATTAAACAGGATTTTAAAACAATATTATGTACATCACAGGATCTCTTTGTAACGCAGGTAACAAAACTTGGAACAGATGAGCCCAGGGCTGTGAATGGCCCAACACAGTTTACAATGCTGGCAGCATACGTGGGCTCAGATGGTTGCCAAACTAATGATTCATGGATTAGATGCTGAACTTCTGGAGACTGCTTTACAAAGCTGAGCATCTAAGACAACAACTTTGGTGGAAATAACTGCTATTGAGGGTCTTCTTTCTGTTTGTCTCTAAGCTCGGATCTAAGCACCCAGTGTTCTAGCCCAGGTCTTCTGCCTACATTATAGATATAGGAAGCCAGGAGAGGAAGTGTTGTGTCACTTGAAAGGAAGGGGTAGTAATATATCACGTTTTGGGGATTTACAAGGTCATTGAAGTTTCTCACTGGGTTAACATGGATAGAAATTAAGTTATATTTAAATGAACCACACAAATGCAATTATATAGCAAGCATGGAGAAATGTATTATTTTTAAAAAGTATTGAAAATTTACTTTTTAATTTGGGTTTTACAACAAAACTTGTACTTAATACCATAGAATACAACATTCCCAAATCATTATATATATTTGAAAGATTAATCATTTCAAAGAAAATAACTTCATTAACTAAAATGAAGATATTCAACATATCTAGTACAGAAGAGAACAAAATTCTTATATGTATAAACCCAAGATTAGCTCTTTACACAAGTCATTTGGCTATGATAACCCAATTTTTTGTTAGCCAAATTTATGCATGGATGCTCATATACATAAATTTAAAATATAAGGTAAGAAAGTGGATTTGATTTGCTTATTTGTAATTCAGTCAACCAATAAAATAACAGTCAAGCCCAAGAAATATTCCAGAAATTATGTAAGTGAAAAAGAAACAAATGTAATTTACATGTTTCTGCAGATGGAATAAGCAGTCTATTATCTAAGGAGTTAAAAGGCCTGGTGATCAGCCACAGTTGTTGTATATTAAAAATCTAGACTGGCTCTTAGATGTGGCTGAGCTGAAGTGTGCAGGCAGGAGACCTTTCATGACCCTCGTCCCTGAGCATCTGCACGGTGAACTATTCAAGTCTTCAATTAAACTTAAAAATGGCCTCCAAAACTACTTTGCCAAAAATGAGAAAGAAACAGAATGGAATGGGAAGAGTAAAAAAGTTGAAGAGGAATAGCCTGAAGAAGTTGTGACTAAAAAAAAAAATAATAATAAAAATAAAAATACTGGACCATTGTGTAGCGAAGGTAGAGCACGTCCTGAAGTGGAAGGAGTTCACAGATGCAATAATTCTTGGGAGCCAGAAGAAAATTTAGATTGTTTGAATTAATTGAATTAATTGAATTAATTTAAGCATTTCTTAATTCTCAAAGAGCTGGTAAAGAAAAAGATGGTACATAAAGGAAACCTTTTTTTGACAGTGAATCTGATGATAGCAAACTAAAGAAGAAAAAGGATGCTCCTGACAAACCAAGGGGCTTTGCCAGAGGTCTTGCTCCTGAATGAATAATTGGTGCCACAGATAGCTGCAGAGAGTTAATGTTTCTCACGACATGAAAGGACTCAGATGAGGCTGACTTGGCAAATGAGGCAAATATGTAGTGTCCTCAGATTGTCATTGTTTTCTACAAAGAAAGGCTGACTTGGCATTCTTTGTTTTTTTTCCAATTACTTGTAATTTTATTTAAAACGACTTTATTTTACAAAACAAAGATAAATGTACAGATTTTAAACATTTTTTACTTAAAATTATACATTTTTGTCAGTACTGTTTTTTCAGATATTAAAATAATTTTTACATAAAACTATGTGAATATATTTTTTAGTCAGTACTTGATTTTTTCAAGGGCTTGACAGTATGCATTGAAAACCTAATAGTTACAATGAGCTTAAAGTACATGCAAAAGAAAACGCAACATGGAAATAGTCAAAGTCTTCTTGTTTTGTAAATATTATTTTGTGTTTTGTTTTCTTTATTTCTTGGACTTCATACCGTCTGTGAGTTGTTTCTGGGGGAGTGCAAGCCTCTGGGGTTAGCATCCCAATATCAGTGACTGCATATTATATCTGTTCTTTTGTGACAGGGTTATCTTACTCAGGATGATATTCTCTAGATGCAGCCATTCTCTTAAGAATTTGGTTAAGTCATTGTTTCTGGTGGCTGAGTAGTATTCCATTGTGTAAATGTACCACAATTTTTGTATCCATTCATCTTCTGAAGGACATCTGGGTTCTTTCCAGCTTCTGGCTATTATAAATAGAGCCGCTATGAACATTGTGGTGCATATATCTTTGTTGTGTATTAAAGTGTCTCTGGGGTATATGCCCAGAAGTGGAATAGCTGGGTCTTCAGGTAGTGCTATATCCAATTTTTTGAGGTATCGCCAGACAGATTTCCAGAGTGGTTGTATTAGTTTGCAACCCCACCAACAGTGGAGAAGTGTTCCTCTTTCTCTGCAGCCTCGCCAGCATCTGCTGTCATCTGATTTTTGGATCTTGGCCAATCTGACTGGTGTGAGGTGGAATCTCAGGGTTGTTTTGATTTGCATTTCCCTGATGGCTAAGGATGTGGAGCACTTCCTCAGATGTTTCGTGGCCATTCGGTGTTCCTCAACTGAGGAACGTTTTGTTTAGCTCTGTACCTCATTTTTTAATAGGATTATTTGATTCTCTGGTGTCTAGCTTTTTGAGTTCCTTGTATACCTTGGATATTAGGCCTCTATCTGATGTGGTGTTGGTAAAGATCTTTTCCCATTCTGTTGGTTGCCTTTTTGTTTTCTTGACAATGTCCTTAGTCTTACAGAAACTTTACAATCTCATTAAGTCCCATTTGTTAATCTTTGACCTTAGACCTTGAGCCATTGGTGTTTTGTTCAGGAAATTTTCTCCTGTGCCTATGTGTTCTAAGGTTTTCCCTACTTTCTCATCTAATAATTTCAGTGTATCTGGTTTAATGTGGAGATCTTTGATCCACTTACACTTGAGCTTTGTACAAGGCGATAAGAAAGGGTCTATTTTCATTCTTTTGCATGCTGAGTGCCAGTTGGACCAGCACCATTTGTTGAATAGGCTGTCCTTTTTCCATTGAATGTTTACGGCTCCTTTGTCAAACATCAGGTGACCATACACATGAGGGCTCATTTCTGGATCTTCTATTCTAATCCATTGATCCACATGCCTATTTCTGTACCAGTACCATGCAGTTTTCAACACAATTGCCTTGTAGTATAGCTTGAGGTCAGGAATAGTGATTCCTACAGATGTTTTTTTTTTGTTGTTGAGGATGGATTTCGCTATTCTATGTCTTTTGTTATTCCATATGAAATTGCACGTTGATCTTTCCAATTCCTTAAAGAACTGCGTTAGAATTTTGATGGGGATTGCATTGTATCTGTAGATTGCTTTTGGTAGGATGGCCATTTTTAAGATGTTGATCTTTCCAATCCATGAGCATAGGAGATCTTTCCATTTTCTGAGATCCTCCTCAATTTCTATCTTTAGAGGTTTGAAGTTCTTGTAATACAGGTCCTTCACTTGCTTAGTTAGAGTCACACCAAGGTATTTCATAGTTTTTGTGACGATTGTGAAGGGTACCTTTTCCCTAATTTCTTTCTCCACGTGTTTTTGTCCTTTGAGTATAGGAAGGCTACTGATTTGTTCGAGTTAATTTTGTATCCAGCCACTTTGCTGTACTTGTTTATCAGCTGTAGGAGTTCTCTGGTGGAATTTTTGGGGTCCCTCAAGTACACTATCATGTCATCGGCAAAGAGTGATGTTTTTATCTCTTCCTTTCCTATTTGTATCCCCTTGATCTCCTTTTGCTGTATAATTGCTCCAGCCAGGACTTCCAGTACTATGTTGAATAGGTAGGGAGAGAGTGGGCAGCCTTGTCGAGTTCCTGATTTTAGTGGGATTGCTTCAAGTTTCTCGCCATTAAGTTTGATGTTGGCTGTTGGTTTGCTGTATATTGCTTTTATTATGTTTAGGTATGGACCTTGGATTCCTGTTCTTTCCAGGACTTTTAACATAAAGGGGTGTTGGATTTTGTCAAATGCTTTCTCAGCATCTAGTGAGATGACCATGTGATTTTCTTCTTTGAGTTTGTTTATATGGTGGATTACATTGTTGGATTTCCTTATATTAAACCATCCCTGCATCCCAGGGATGAAGCCTACTTGGTCATGATGAATGATCGTTTTAATGTGTTCTTGGATTCGGTTTTAAAGGATTTTGTTGAGTATTTTTGCATCAATGTTCATAAGTGAGATTGGTCTGAAGTTCTCTTTCCTTGTAGGGTCTTTGTGTGGTTTAGGTACGAGGGTTATTGTAGCCTCAGAAAATGAGTTAGGTAATATTCCATCTGATTCTATCTTTTGGAATAGTTTGGAGAGTATTGGTGTTATATCCCCAATAAATGTCTGATAAAATTCTGCACTGAACCCGTCTGGACCTGGGCTTTTTTTTTGGTTGGGAGACTTTTGATGACTTCTTCTATTTCGTTAGGTGTTATAGGGATATTCAGATAGTTTACTTTGTCCTAGTTTAGCTTTGGGATCTTGTATCTCTCTAGGAATTCATCCATTTCCTCCAGATTTTCCAATTTTGTGGAGTATAAGTTTTTGTTGTAGGATCTGATGATTTCTTGAAATTCCTCAGTTTCAGTTGTTATGTCCCTACTTTTCTTTCTGATTTTGTTAAATTTTATACTCTCTCTTTGCTCTCTAGTTAGTCTTGCTAGGGGTTTATCAATCTTGTTGATTTTCTCAAAGAACCAACTCTTGTTTTGGTTGATTTTTTCAATGGTTCTTTTTGATTCTATTTGGTCTATTTCTGCCCTAATTTTGATTATTTCTTGCCGTCTACTCTTTTTGGGTATATCTGCTTCCTTCTGTTCTAGGGCTTTTAGTTGTGCTGTCAGGTTGCTGGTGTAAGCTCTCTCCAGTTTCTTTTTGGAAGAACTTAGGGCTATGAGTTTTCTTCTCAGTACTGCTTACATTGCATCCCATAGGTTTGGGTATGTTGTGTTTCGTTTTCGTTGAATTCTAGAAAATCCTTAATTCCTTTTTTTATTTCTTCTTTGACCCTGCTATAGTTTAACAGAGCGTTGTTTAGTTTCCATGTGTATGTGGGCTTTTTGTTGTCTTTGTTGTTGTTAAAGACCAGCCGTAGACCATGGTGATCTGAGAGGATGCATGGGAGTATTTCAATCTTCTTATATCGATTGAGGCTTGTTCTGTGTCCAAGTATGTGGTCAATTTTCGAGAAGGTGCCATGGGGTGCTGAGAAGAAGGTGTATTCTTTTACTTTAGGATAATATGTTCTGTATATATCTATTAATTCTAGTTGGTTCAAAGTTTCTGCTAGTTTTGCAGTGTCCTTGTTCAGTTTCTCTTTCCATGATCTGTCCATTGGTGAGAGTGGGGTATTAAAGTCTCCCACTATTATTGTGTGGGGTGAAATGTATTTTTTGAGCTTTAGTAGGATTTCTTTTATGAATGTAGGTGTTTTTTTATTTGGAGCATATATGTTAAGGATTGAGAGTTTCTCCTGACAGATTTCCCCGGTAATGAGTAAAAATTGTCCTTCCTTATCTTTTTTGATAACTTTTGGTTGGAAATTTACTTTATTCGATATTAGAATAGCCACTCCAGCTTGCTTCTTGGAGCTGTTTGCTTGGAAGTTTTTTTTCCCACCCTTTAACTCTGGGATAGTGTGTCTGTCTTTGTCTCTGAGATGAGTTTCCTGTATGCAGCAAAAGGCTGGATTTTGTTTATGTATCCAGTCTGATAGCCTATGTCTCTTTATTGGGGAGTTGAGTCCATTTATGTTAATAGATATCAAGGAATAGTTGTTTCTGTTTCTTGCCATTATTGCTTTTGTGGGTTGAGTTGTGTGTGTGTCTTTTTCTTCTTTTAGTTTTCTTGTTTAGGAGTTTTCTTGTTTTTATTAGGCTGTATTTTCCCTCATTGTATTGGGTTTTCCACCTATAATTCATTGTAGTGCTGGGTTTGTGGACAGATATTGTGTAAATTTTGATTTGTCTTGAAATATCTTCATCTCTCCATTGATGGTGATTGATAGTTTTGCTGGATATAACAGCTTGGGCTGGCACTTGTGTTCTCTTAGGGTGTGCATGATGTCTGTCCAGGCTCTTCTAGCTTTCATAGTCTCTGTTGAGAAATCGGGTGTGAGTCTGATTGGCCTGCCTTTATATGTTACCTGACCTTTTTTCCTTACTGCTTTTAGTATTCTTTCTTTGC
This sequence comes from Micromys minutus, assembly GCF_963924665.1. Classification (NCBI taxonomy): domain Eukaryota; kingdom Metazoa; phylum Chordata; class Mammalia; order Rodentia; family Muridae; genus Micromys; species Micromys minutus. The sequence goes on along the minus strand of NC_137960.1, from coordinate 352,363 downwards.
TTTGGGCACTTGATATTTTTACTATTATTTGTCGGGAGGTATTTCTTTTCTGGCCCAACCTATTTGGAGTTCTGAAGGCTTCTTTTATGCTCGTGGTCATCTCATTCTTGAGGGTAGGGAAGTTTTCTTCTACGATTTTGTTGAAGATATTTACTGTGCCTCTTAGTTGATACTCTTCTCCCTCTTCTATTCCTATTATCCTTAGGTTCGGTCTTCTCATTGTGTCCTGGATTTCCTGGACATTTTGGGTTAGGGTCTTTTTGTTTTTTGCATTTTCTCTGGCTGTTTTGTCTATGTTTACAATGTTGTCTTCTGCCCCCGAGATTCTCTCTTCCATCTCTTGTAATCTATTTGAAATGCTTGCTTCTGTGATTCCTGATTTCTTTTTTAGGTGTTCTACCTCTAGGGTTATCTCTTTTACTGTTTTCTTTATCGTGTCAATTTCCATTTTAATTTTCCTCTTCCATTCCTTCGTCTCATTGGCTGTGTTTTTTCCACTAGTTCTTTGAGTTCTTTGAGTGTTTTTCTTGTTTCCTCTTTAAAAGCTTCTGAATCTTTTTGCTTTTCCTCCCGTTCTTGTTTAAGTATCTCTACCAGCATCTTGAGGTATGATTTCAGGTCTGTGTCTTCCTTTTTTGGAGTGTTTGGAATTCCGATGTTTGCTGTTATGGGAGAGCTGGGTCCTGGTGTTGCCAGGTTGTCTTGGTTTTCTTGGGATATACTCTTTCGCTTTCCTCTTGCCATCTTGTTGTCAGTGATATGTTCTTGCCTTTCCCTTGTATCTGGTCTGTGTCCCTGGATCTCCACTGGTCCAGGTGGCAGATGGGTTGTGCCCTGTTCCATGCCTCAGGTTCGCAGGGTAGGAACAGAAGTTCCAAAGTTCTGTTCCTGGTTTATGGATCAGACAGGGCAGGGCAGGGCAAGGCAGGGGGTGCCCTTTCCGTGTGACTCCGCAGAGATCTCTCCGCTCCCTGGCAGCCCAGGTCTCCCACCCATTAGTTGCTCAGCCTCTATGAGGTGCTGTTCCGGGTGGCAGATGGGCCAGGCTCTGCTCTGTGTCCTGAAGTTGCCTCCAGGTGGAAACAGAAGTTCCTAAGTTCTGTTCCCGGTCACTGGAACATACAGGACAGGGCAGGTCAAGGCAGGGGGTGCACTTTCCGTGTGCACTCCGCAGAGATCCCTCCGCTCCCCAGCAGCCTAGGTCTCCCACTCACCAGTTGCTCAGCCTCTACGAGCCACCGTTCCGGGTGGCAGATGGGCCAGGCTCCGCTCTGCGTCCTGAAGTCCTGACTTGGCATTCTTGACTTGGCATTCTTGTCCTACAGATGAAACACAATAATTGTTTGCATTTATGTATATATGTATATATAATCTGGATCTTGGTTTTTGAATTGCTAGTGTGGAAAAAAAATGAAACTCTAATGAAAATCAAGTTTGATATACTGGTTTTGAAAGTATTTACAGTAGGTGGGATATTTTTGGGTTTTGTTTGGAGAGTTTAACAGCAACCAGATGAGAATGGATGTATTATCAAGTAAATACAATAGTTTATTTACAGAATGTTGTTTATGTCAACTCCCTCTTCAGAAAATGGAATTAGACAAAGTAGTAGTATGATTTAATAACAAGATTTGGGCTGAGTGTGGTGGTGCACACCTTTAATCCCAGCACTCTAGAGCTCTGATTTAAGAGGCCAGATGGTCTACAGAGACAGGGCCAGGTCAGTCAGTGTGTGTAAAGTTTCCTCTGATGAACCACCATTCCTTTGCAGAAAGTTAAAATCTGTACTAAATCATTATGATTCATGGAGTCTGTTTGATGTGGAAATAGAATCATGGTTGGAGCTGATGTTAGCAATTTAATACCTGCTGACTAAATGAGTGAATAAAATTTACTAATATCAATTAATGACCTGCATGCTTTTTTTTTTTATTCTAACTCATTCCTTATTTGTAGGACCAATCTTTTCAGTATGTGGGTTTTGATTCAATGAGCCAGAAAAGTAACATTGTACGTCATCCAGCTGTATATTTACTTTATTGTAAATATTGGTGAGCAGTGGTCAATAAATAGTTATATATTCCTTTAAAAAATCTAGACTGACTAACTGCTGTTACTACAGATGTCAAAATCTAAGACTCAGTATGCTGTATACAAATTTTGAATGCAAAAAAGGCCTGAATAATAGAAATAGAGACTGAAGAATTGTTTTCCCTCAATAAAACAAGGGATTATTATTCTAATGGAGCTTATTACAAAGGCAAAGCAAATATATAAATTTAAATTAGAAAATTAACAAGTATTATCAATACCTTTGATCTGCTGAGCTATCACACATTTTAAAACATTAGCATAGTTGGATTATTACTGAAAGTCAAAATCTCCATAGATTTCACTGCTATTTATTACTACATTCCAGGCATCTGGCAGAATTTATTTTAGCTTTAAATATATATTTATTTTGTATGAGTACACTGTTGCTGTCCTCAGACATACCAGAAGAGGGCATCAGATCCCATTACAGATGGTTGTAAGCTAACGTGGTTGCTGGGAATTGAGCTCAAGACCTTCAAAATAGCAGTCAATGCCCTTAACAGTTGAGCCATCTCTCCAGCCCCTTCACTCAACTGTAAAGTACTGTCTTCACACTTCTTCATCTGCTAGTAAAATAATGGGGATTTTAGAAGGAAAGTGCTGTAGCCCTACATTGTTAATTGACACGTAAAATGACTTATTTTACAAAGCAATATGGCCGTGTCATTTAATAGAGTTAAGTATTTATACACTTTGATTCAATAAACCTATTAGAATTATAAGGACAAAACTTGAGTTCTTACTGTTACTATAGTTAAAAATTGAGAAACTCAATATAAAGAAAATAAGTGAAAATATACAGATACTTTTTAATGAGAATTAGAAACTATACCTCAGGAAAATAAAAACTATTGACTATGAAATTTTATGCAGTTATAACATGAATTTATTTGATTATATTTGTTGATAGACAAAATTAATTTAAATTAAATTTCAAAAAATAAATGGTTGACTTAAATATTATGAATTGTTAGGTTGAACTTTTGTTCTTTTAATTAATATAATAATTAAATAATGTGTGTGCCTATATGTGTGCTTGTGTGTTAGCATTAGGAGGTTAGAAATAGTATATTGATAATATAAGGCTTGTAATTTTTTTCTAAATTGAGATAACAATTATTTTAATGGTGAAAAATGCAAAGAAGACAATGCACTTCCATAATGACAATGGTTATGTAATATTGTTTATCTACAGTTAAAAAGTTCCAAAACATTTTTTTATTAACTTTATGTATTTAAGGTTTTTAATTACTAAAAACATTCTTGTGTATCAAACTATAATGTCTGAATCTCACTCAGAAGGGGAAATAATATGTTGATGAGAGGCAAGTGCATGGAGGGAACTGGATTCGAGAGAGGATTAGGAGGGTAATGCGGGGGTTTCGGATCAGGGGCGAAAGAAGGGATGGTCAGATTGCCATAAGATTCTACAATTGATGGCGGGGCAGGAAAAGTATCTCTGTCACGCGCCCACGCTTCCCGCCGGTAGGAACAGGCGTGCAACAAACAAACAGATTCTTCTGCGGATAACCTTTATTGTACAGCACTCTGAGCAGGAGACTTCTTGAGCAGGAAACTTCTCTCTGAGCCGGGGACTCCCTACCGGGTTCTACTGTCTAGGCGACCTCTCATGTGCAGTCTCCCACGTGCGATCTCTCTGTCCACTCTCTCTCCATGTGGGACCTCCCGCAATCTCTCCTATCGGGTCTCTCTCCACGTGGTATCTCTCTGCCATCCCTCCACGTGGGGTCTCCTGCAATCTCTCCACTGTCTTCCTCTTCTACGTGGGGGAGAAATGCACTGCTATATATGCCTAGGAGACTTGTGTCGCTACCTGATTGGTGCGCCCTCCAGTAACTCAATAGTATTCCCCAAGAGCGGGCTATGACGTATGTGGCGCATGCGCATTAAGTCTCTTGGCTGGGCAACAGCTCTGTTTGCCGAGTTCTCGGCGGGAAGCCGGCGCCATGTTTGGGTGTGGCACAAACGGCTCACTATATATCTCCAGGGAGAGAAGTAGACCTAGCATAGAATAGGTGCCCAAGAATCCATGGGGGTGTCCTTAGTTGTGCTTCACAGCATTTGGGGATATTGAACCTGACAGCCGAACAGGGGATGGAGCTTGGGGAACCTTATGGAACAGTAGGAGGAAAAATTTAGGGTTCTATGTGGATGTAAGTCCCAGAAAGATCAACAGAGTTAAATAACCTGGACACTTGGGATTCTCATTGACTGAAACGCCAACCAAAAACATACAGGGGATGAACTAGGGCTTCCTGCACACATGTAGCATATTGTTCTTCATGTGGTTCCCAGACAACTGGAACATGGTCAAACACAAAACTGATGCCTGCTTATGGGATATATTTTTCTAGCTGGGTTAGTTTGTCTGGTCTCAGTGGGAGAGGATGTGCCAAGAAGTTCTTGTTGACAGGAGCCTGATACAGATGTCTCCTGAGTGGCTCTGCCATAGACCTAATGATCCACATGAGGCTGATTGCAGCTAGCCATCAGAATGAACACAGGGATCACAATAGAGGAGTTAGAGAAAGGACTAAAGGAGCTGAAAGAGTTTGTAACCTTATAGAAGGAACAACAATATCAACCAACCAGAGTGCCCAGAGTTCCTGGGTCTAAGCCACCAACCAAATAGTACACATGGAGGAACCCATGGCTCCAGCCACACATATAGTAGCAGATGGCATTCTCTGGCATCAATAGAAACAGAAGCCCTTGGTCCTGTGAAGACTCATTCCCCCAGTTTAGTGGAATGCAAAAGTGTTGAGGTGGGAGTGAGTGGGTGGGAGTGAGAGCAACTTCATAGAAGCAGGAAAAAGGGAGATTTGAGAGGCAGAACTGGGAAAGGAGAAAACATCAGAAATATAAGTACATAAAACATTAAATAAAAATAAATATATAAACAAAAATAAATAAAGCACAAATGCAAACATACAAACATATTAATGAACAAGTTCTTATGTACAATTAGTCAGTAAAAACATGGCAAAATGATTCTAACCAGTAAATTATATGCTCAAAAGTAACTTCCTTACAACTCTCTTCATGGTCCCATTTCTTGGACTGTAAATAATAGGATTTAATGTCAGAGGTAGTACTACACAGAAAATAAAATGCATGACCTCTAAGAGAGTTAAAGAGTCTGAGATTGAGTTTCGATATGCACAGGAGTCCATGGAAAGAAATAATGAGAAAATTGTAAGGTGGGACAGGCAAGTAGAGAGGACCTCAAACTGGCTTTCTGCAGAAGGCATCCAAAGAATTCTGGAGAATATGTAAATATTTGAGAGGATAAACCCAATACAACAGTCGAAGGCCATTGCAGACAGGAAATCGACCACTCTCATTATTACAAGGTGATTATTAGACCAAGAGAGGTTAAACAACTGGGAGACATCACAGAAAAAATCGCAAATTATTTTAACCCTGCAGAATCTGGTAGAGAATATAATACTATATATAGGCTTCTTAGAATGTCACTGCTTAGCTAAACACCTGTTCCACTGACCTATGTTTTCTGGAACACATAATGCAAACACTTACATAATGACCATATGACATCACTGTGAGAAGGGACACACACCACAGGCAAAAGCTTTGAGGAAAAACATATGCAGCATGCTTTGGCCATATGAAATATATCTACCACCTACCAGAGAACTTCTAATAGCCCGGAGAATTGTGACATTCTCCGACAGAAAGGGATAAGAGGTCCAGAATGAAAAGGTGCTTCAGAAAGTAATAAATTGAAGACTGGAGTTGTGGGTCCACAGTTGTGATGGTTATAGTGAGAGGGTTACCTATTGAGCCCAAAAGGTATGTCACCAAGAAGAGCAGAGCCTGTAAGAACTGTAGCTCACCATTGTCAGAAAACCCCATGAGAAGTAATTCATTTATTGTGTTTTTATTTCTCACAATAATTTGGAAAATAAAAAATCATGGTTGCAGCTGGAAATAAAAAACAGTATGGTAAATGCAGTAAAAAAGACACTGAAGGATTATGTATTTATTCATCAATATTTATTTCATTAATTACTCTATATATGTGCTCTGTCTATTTATCTATCTAGCTATCTATCTATACCCTACTTGTTGATGAATATAAGTGAAAGAACATTCTTCTCATCTCCGTAGATCTCACACTATCCACTTACAAAGCAGTAACAACAGGTCCATGTATTCTTCACTGGGTTTCTCAAGGAATGTGGTCGATTTTGCCCCATGAAAAATCAGCTTCACTGCAACAGTTGAAATCCATTGCTGTTTTTTAATTCACTGTCAGTCTGGTGGACTGTGAATGAGGAGATTTTGAACATGGATAGGATTGGTTATGTATAGCCACACATGATACCATATTAACAAACGATATAGGCATTTATAGAAAATATGCCAGGAAAGAAAATATGATTTTTTTCTACTGGAAAGAGATATACTCTCTTAGCAAGCAATACTATCATTATAGCAAGAAGGTGCTGATTATTCTAGAACCAAGTGTAGAAATGGTAGTTTTATTGTACTTAAATTACCATTCAAGTATTTTTGAAATCGAGAACAAAAACATTTCTGCAAGGGAAATACTTACATAGTACTCTCAGTGTAGATACATAATTTCAATTTGTAGAGTATTTCAGATAGAAGTATGTTTTGTTTACGATCTTTTGTTTGGATATTTGAGGATTAAGAAATAGCCCATCATTCTCCCCTTGGAATATTCATTCATGTTGGTGTCTGAGGGGTGATGAGGATTTAATGGTCAACTTGCGGCATGTTCATTTTCCATTACTTAGTTTGAGACATTGAATGCATGTTTTTTTTTTTCAGACTTTTGAGGTTTTAAGTATGTGAAATGTCATCAGATTTTTTTGCCTGTACTTAAAATTTATGTCCTTACAAATGGGATGCCAGAATTGGTCATGATTGCCCCTTCTCTATTACCCTTTTCTCTCTGTCTCTCTCTCTGTCTCTCTCTCTCTCTCTCTCTCTCTCTCTCTCTCTCTCTCTCTCTCTCTCTTTCTCTCCCTCCCTCCCTCCCTCCCCCCCTCTCTCTCTCCCTTTCTCCCACCCTCCCTCTCTCTCTCTCTGTCTCTTTTTGTCTCTCTTTTTGCCTCTATTGCCCTCTTAGCTCTCCTCCCCATGTCCTAAATAAACTCTATTCTATACTATACCATCCTGTGACTGGTCACTTAGGAGGAAGGGATGCCTCAACATGGGCCCACCAGAGGTAGCTCCTTCTCCCACATATTACCAAACTTTCATAGAACATATCCCCCCTTTCTTTATCTTTTTATAAACACATCACAGACATGCAAGAGCTCTCAAGGGCAAAGATAACATTTTTAGTTAATCTATTCAATTCTATTTTCATAGAGCTCAGGTTTGTCACTGTAAGAAACCAGGGTAGGTCATTCGTGAAGGAACAGCCTCAGTTGCAGTTGATGGCCCAAAACTGAAGGGACCATGAAATGAAATTGAGGCTTGGCATTGTGAAGACAGCCTATGAGCTTATGGGTAGTGCCTAGCTGCAACAGAAGATCCCAGGTTGGAACTTTTACTTAGAGTAAAAAGTTAATGTATAACTTTCTACAGCAGACACAGACCTGTGAATTTGTGTGTTCAACATGTTTTCTAGTGACAGCGTTATATAGAGTTTTTTCAGGAAAAATAATGAGCTTAAGGAAAAGTATAAAAAAGCTTCTGTAGTATTATATATTGCTGTATAACAAAAAAAGTGAAACCTATAAAAGACAGGTAAAAATTACAGAAAAAAAACTGAGAGAAAAGAAAGAGACAAGGACAGACAGACAAAGAGAAAGACAAGAGAAAGAAAGAGAAAGAGAGAATCCAACACTCCCATTAACAGAACTATAACACTGAAGAGTCCTTAGCATCTTACCAAAAGTAATCTATAGATTCAATATGATCCCCATCAGAATTCTAATACTATTGAGTACAGAACTTGAAAGAATAATTCTCAAGTTAGTATGGAAAAAACAGAAAACAAACCCAGGATACCTAAACAAACCTGTATAAGAAAAGAACTTCTGTAGGTATCATCATACCTGATTTCAAGCTGTAGTACAGAACAATAGTTATTTTTAAAAAGCTGATAATGATATAGAAAAAGAGAGGTTGATTAATGGAATCAAGTCAAAGATCCTGAAAAAAACAGACAGAACTTTGACACTTGATTTTTTCACAAAGGCAAAGGTATACAATGGAAAAAAGAAAGCATCTTCAACAAATGTTTCTGGTCAAACTGGAGGCCGCATGTAGAAGAAGAAGGAAAATATATCCATATTTATCACTGTTCACAAAACCCAATTCCAAATGGATCAAAGATCTCAGCATGAATCCAGATACATTAAATTTAACAGAGAAAGTGGGAGAAAGCCTTGACTGCTTTGTTGTTTGGTTTCAGAGCTCCTGGCTAGTGAGAGAGGAGCATAATTTGCATAAGAAAGCTGACCTGGCCTCCAGGTTCCTCCTGCACAAGTCAGTCCCTTCCTGAAATAGCATCCATGCCCCATACCCTGAACACTCCAGCCCAAAGGATGGTCTGCCCTTCTACCCAGAGGCTCTCTTATATTCATAATCTAGACATTTTGTTTTCTCCGTACCATCTTCTATTCTCTCTCTCTCTTCACATGTGCTTCCTCTTTCAATGCTCTTCTCTGTTTTTTCTCATGGTGAATTTCCTGGCCTGGGCCTTGGAACCAGTAAACTTGCATTTGAGCAGCTTTCCAATAAATTTTCTTTTAATATAATCTAATGCAGTGCAAATTGGATCATTTTTCCTGTGAAGATATAACTTATCAATAGGTACAGAACATAATGTCCAGAACAAAACACCAATGAAGCAGGTAGTAAAAATTGATTTCATAAATTGAAAAGCTTCTGTAAGGCAAGGGCCACTGTCAATAGGACAAACAGCATTTGATAAGTTGGGGGGGGAAATCTACAACAACCTTATATCTGACAAAGGGCTAATATTTAAAGTAATAAAGAATTCAGGGGGCTGGAGAGAAGGCTCAGTGGTTAAAAGCACTGACTCCTCTTCCAGAGGTCCTGAGTTCAAATCCCAGCAATCACATGGTGGCTCACAACCACCTATAATGGGATCTGATGCCCTCTTCTGGTGTGTCTGAAGACAGTAAAGTGTACTTACATATAATAAATAAATATTTTTTTAAAAAAGAATTCAAAATTTTTGGATTCACTTATGTATACTACCAAATCCTTTGTGAATAGTGATACTTTGAGTTCTTTCTTTCCAATTAGTATCCTCTTGATCTCCTTTAATTGCTATATTGCGCTTGGTAGAACTTCAAATACAATATAGAAATATTATTGGGATATTAGATACCCCTGTCTGAATTTTACTGTAATTGCTTTAAATTTCTCTCCATATAATTTTGTTAGCCATTGGCTTGCTGTATATTATCTTTAATATGTTGAGGTATGTGCCATGAATACTCTTTACTCTTTGTTGGTCTTTGTGTGAGTTAGGTATCAGAGTTGAAAGGAAAAGATGATGGGGCATCAATGAAAGGAAAAGTCACTGAAAGGAAAAGTCTTGGGGCATCATTGTTGTTAGAAGATGATGTCCTGGGTTTTGGCACCAATGTTAGGGGAGGATGAAGAGAGTGGTGGGCAAGGGAGATGCCTATGGGTGGCACATATTGGGAATCCCTTCCCCATGAGGGACTAGCCACACAATGGTATAGTAGAGAATAGAGTTTATTCAGGTTATGGGAGAGTTAAGAGGGTGGTAGAGGTAACACACACACACAGAGAGAGAGAGAGAGAGAGAGAGAGAGAGAGAGAGAGAGAGAGAGAGAGAGAGAGAGAGAGAAGAGGAGTAGAGGCTGGCCATGAGCACGTGGAGAGAGAGGGGAAGGGAAGGGAAGTGGAGGGGTAGGCGTTGGAGAGAAAGGCCGCAAAAGGCCAAGAGGCCTAGAGAGGCAAGAGAGAGAGGAGGGTGCACGCAGCCACTTTTATAGTGTCAGGTCATTGGGGTGGAGCATACCTGGCTATTGCCAGGTAACTGAGGGGTGGGGTTTAGGGAATCCCAACAATTATACCTGCTGAGTGCTGTGAGGGGAGCTCAGGAAATCTTTGAAGTCAGGATGGTGAGCACAAGCTCAGTGCCCAGAAAGTGGAGGAGGAAGCATCTTGGCAATGGAGCTGAAGTGGTTGGCAAGGTATTGGAGGACAGGCAAAAGTGCTAATGAAATGCAAATCCCTGAAGCTTTGGAAATGGTCAGGCTCTGGATTGGAAGTCTGGGCCAGGAAGCACTCAGCATGGGACCTCCAGCAAGTTTGAACCCTAGGTCAGGTTCTCCTGTCACTAAAGACACGTTGTCCAATCAGACCCTTAGGAACGACCTGCCAATCAAAGAGGAGGTAGGTTCTTCCAGGGGAGAGGAGGAGGCTGTTTCCATTTAATCTTTGAGTCCCATTGAGTGGTTTGGCTTGCTAAGGTCGGATTCCTGCTGCTGGGTGCTGTGAGGTGCAGTCTGGCTAGCTCCGAAGTCTCAACATGGTGAGCACCGGGTGTGGAGGGGCAAGGCCTGAGCTGTGGAAGCTGGTTTGGTGAGACTTTGCCTGTAGTTGGTGGGATCTGGCTGCCTTCTCTAAGGTCTTTTGTGTTCCAGTGTCTCTCTGGACCAAGGAGTAGCCTCTGAATTACTAAACTGGAGGGCTGCATCTGCTTAGTGGCTTCTGAGCACAAACATCCTTCCCATGATGCCTAACTGAGAAATCTAGTTTCTAAATATTTTTCCCTTAGCATCTCACATTAAGGTGTAGGCTCCACTAGGAGTTAACTTTGGGGAAGTTGCATCTCATGGGTTAGTTAGCAACCCAGTAAAACTGGTATAAAAGAGTGGAACTGCTAAAGGATTTACTAGTGCTGAGGAGAGAGTAAGTCACATCAAGTACAATTTAGCTGAGAAAGGACTGCCTGTAAAACACTCCACAGCTAAGCAGTATGCTAATCAGGCCTGTTAGAGATTAGAGTGCTAAGAACTGTTGGAGATTTATTTGGTGGGGGAGGCCTGCTTCTGCTCTGACACAGGGCTGGCACCTCTCCAGAGGCAGGATGCAGAAAATTGGACTGCTTACCCCACCCCACCGCCCATGGAAGAGGGTAAAGAGGGGGGTGCTCTGGTTAGTCCGGCCTGGGGTCCTTGTCTCCCAGCAGGTGGACTGTAGGTTTGAGCTTAATGGCAGCTGCAACTGGGAACACAGACAGGCCTTTAGGGGATATTAGATGATGGCAGTTCTGTAGGCGGAGGGCTTCTTTTCAGTTCTCCACAACAGGTCTTGATGAAGAGATAATCCATGGTTTCAAGGTGTTTATTGTCCCAGTGGAAAGTGAAATGAATAAACCAGTACCCTGGTTTCCTAGTGTGGCCTGAGATTAAATGCATTTTGCAGGGAGAAGTGTCTTGGGAAGAAAGGCAAAGTGTCTAATCCTCCAGTCCTGTAGATATCACATGACCTTGAGCCTCCGTGACCTAAGGTCAAGTTCTCACCTGTGGAGGAGGGGCTTGCCCTATGGGATTTATGGCCAGTAATTTATGCAGGGCTGTGGCTAGTAAAGGCAGCCTCATTTCCCAAGAATTTTAAGGAAGCACCAGCTGCTGTTACCAAGTCACTGCACCAATGTTAGGGGAAGGATGCAGAGAGTGGGGGGCATATGGCCTATGGAGTTGCGGCGTGGCCTGAGGGCAAGGGAAATGCCTCTGAGGGGCCCATGTTGGGAATCCCTTCCCCCAGAGGGACCAGCCACACAATGGTATAGTACAGAATAGAGTTTATTAGGTCATGGGAGAGTTAAGAGAGGCAGAGAGACAGAGAGAGTAGAGGAGTAGAGGCCGGCCATGAGCACATGGAGGGAGGAGGGAAGCTGTAAGGGAAGTAGAGGGGTAGGAGTGGGAGAGCAAGGCTGCAAAAGCACAAGAGCAAGAGAGAGAGGAGGGGTCAAGCAGCCCCTTTTATAGTGTCAGGTCATAGGGCGAAGCATACCTGGCCACTGCTTGGTAATTGAAGGGTGGGGTGTACCTGGCTGTTGCTAGGTAACTGAGGGGTGGGGTTTACAGAATCCCAACACCAACTGTCCCTTAGGGTCTTCAGGACTTCAGTGTCTCTCAACAGGGACCAGTGTGCCTTTCACAGCCCACAGTCCCACAAGTAAACACGTTTGTTCACCAGGATTGCCCAAAAAAAAAAGGGCTCCAAACCATAAAAAAGGAAAACAGCCCTGATTTAAAACCATCCACTAGGACCACTCCTATATCAGAGAGCTCTAACAAACTGCTTAATGTGTCATTACTGGATCATAATAAACATTATGGCCTGTCATGCCACAAAGGTTTAGTTTTGTTCTATAGAGAAGCATAATTCTGCCACATGAGCAAGATGACAAGTAGTGACAATTATTTGAAAGGGAGGGAAAAAAAGCACTGTTGTGCTGAGTGCTGGCCTAATCAAGCTAGGCTTTTCCTGAGGTACCCATGTATGGAGAATGACATAGTTTCTTCTGAATCTCTGGAACATGCTTGGCAGAGCCAGTCTGAGGCCTAGGTTTTGATTTACTTTTTATAAATCCCTGAGCTACAGAGATCCTTCTCTAAAACCATGGATATGCTGGTAGAGCTGATAATGGTCTGGGTCCCGATTCTCAGAACACAGTTTTTCCAACCACATGTAGCTTGTGTAAACTTGGACAGGAATGTTCTTGAGATACCCTGAGTTCTCCTTGTGAAGCACTGTTTGCTTAGAATCCTGAGTGTGTTTAATTGTATAATTTCTGACACTTCATAGAAGTCTTCCATTTCTTTCATTTCCCTAATCTAAGTAGGATAGAAGATGGTATTCTTCTTATATATAGCATAAATAGCATAAGACATAGCTCGTGCAAGACCTCTCCACACCACCCTAGGTTTTTTTTCCCATTTGTCCTACAATCAGTCTGAGTTAAACCTCTCCAGAAAACAACTCATCTGAAAGTAGCCCATTCCTACCACTGAAGTTCTACCTGACTACAAAGGATTACCAGTTCCGAATCTGTTCTCCATTAAATGAGTCCTCACCAATATCATCATCTAGATTACAGGAAGTTACTTGTGCAGTAAGTTTCTGCACTTACCTGAAATTTTCTCTCCACTGCACTATTTCTCTGCCCCCCCACTTTAAAAAATACATTTATCTTTCAGTTTTCTGTTGTGGCTTATTCTAAAGCTATTTGTATCATAATGCTAATTCTGCTTCCTCAGAGGAGGTTATCCCTGACTAGATGTTAATCACATATTTAGGTTATCTCAAGTAAACTTTGTCCCTATTTTAATTGGTCAATTAAGGACTGAGCCTGTGATTGGGCAGTGGAAGGAAAGGTGGGACTGACAGTTGAGAGTTGGGGCAGGTAGAGAGGAAGAAGAGGATGAGTGGGGAAGAAGAGAAGACCAAAGAGCAGGAGGAGGAGAAGGAGGTGAAAGAAGAGGAGGAGGAGGAAGCCATGATGGACCAGACCACTTGGTCAAGAGAAATGGCATATAGTGAGGTGTCTCATAGCTCAGGAATAAGTATACTGTTAGATCTACCCAATCTAGGCTTAAAGCTCATAGCTTATAGCTTATAATTATAATAACTGGATTGTGTGTGTTTTTATATGGGATTATTGGGTAATTCCAGCAATGTTTTTTTCCCAACAATATGAATGGGTCAAATTTTCTATTAATAAGAGATCCCCCATCATGGAGACTCTCACCATTGCTTAATAGTCCAGTAGGCTAAGCTATTTTTTCCTCCATCTAATCTCTGGTAATTTCTATGTGCATCCATGTCCTTAGTGACCCAGGTCCTGTGTTCCTTTGCCTTGAGGTATTCAATGCTATCAACTCCTAAAATGTCAGGTTTCTCAAAAACATTTCCTACTTCAAATATTTCCTCATACAATTTAATCGTCAAGAGTTGGCTAAAATTTTCCAGAGAACAATTAAAACATTCAGCCTCCACATCCCTAACCCTTTGTCTCACTATGCCTGGCTTGACTGTTTAAATGGCCAGGGCCAGAGCAGTTTGTTCTTAAGCACATGAAAGCCATTTGCTTCTCTAGTAATGGCCTTAATCCCTTTTCTAGAAATTTTTAACAAAGTTTACTTTGAGGACTAATATGATATAGAAAAAGGTAAAACAGTCAAGCATACATGAAAGAGCAATACCATCTGTGTCCTAGAAAGGCAGAGATGCATATTTGAAGTTGACTTTGCTACTGCAGCCAAAACTGTCATGCAGGATCATTGGCAACCATGTCATACCTGAGAATAAGATGGCCATTTGTTAATCCTGCCAATCCATGAGCATGGAAGATCTTTCTACCTTCTGACATGTTTCTCAGTTTCTTTCTTCATAGACTTGAAGTTCTTAACATACATGTTTTTCAGTTGCTTGATTAGATTACTGCAAGTTGTTTTATATTGTTTGTGGCTATGATGAATGCTTTGTTTCCCTGAGATCTAGCTGATCCTCTTTGTCATTTGTATAAAGGGGGCTACTGATAATTTTGAGTTAGTCTTTTATCCATTCACTGAAGATGTTGTTCATCTGTAGTAGTTCTCTGATAGAATTTTGGGGTCACTTCTGTATACTATCCTGTGATCTGTGAATAGCGATATGTTGACTTTTTCCTTTTCTAGTATGTATGCTCTCAATCTCCTTTGGTTGTCTGATTGTTCTAGGTAGAACTTTAAATACTATATTGAAATGATACAAGGGGAATGAACAGCCTTGTCTTGTCCTCCGTTTTAGTGGAATTGCTTTAAGTTTCACCCCCGTTAATTTGATGTTGACTGTTGGCCTGCTGTCCATTGCCTTTGTAGTGTGTAGATTTTGCCTTGCATCCCAGATCACTCCAAGACTTTCAACATGAAGGGGCGTTGTATATTTTTAAATCTTTTCACCATCTAATGATATGATAATGTGTTTTTTCAACCAATAAGGAAAATTGGTCTTAATTTTTTTCAAAAATTCATCTGAAGTTCTTTCTTTGTGAGTCTTTTGTACTTTAGCTATCAGGGTAACAGAATCCTCATAAGATGAGTTCTGAAATGTTCCTTCTATTTCTATATTGTGGAATATTTTGAGGAACATTGCTATTAACTCTTTCTTCAAAGTCTTATAGAACTTTGTCCTAAAACCATCTGGCCTTGGGCTTCTTTGGTGCGTTGGGAAAGTTTTAATGACTGCTTTTATTTCTTTAGGTGTTGTAGCACTATATATCTATCTATCTATCTATCTATCTATCTATATATATATATATTGGTTTAAATAGAGTAGTTTTATCTATCTACAACATTATCCATTTTGTTTAGATCTCCTAATTATGTGGATTACAGGGTTTTAAAGTAAGACCCCATGTTTCTTTGAATATCTTCCACATCTGTTGTTACATCCCCCTTTCCATTGACTGATTTTTGTTCATCTGGAACTGTCTCTCTGCCTTTTAGTTAGTCTAAGTGTTTTTCTATCTAATTATGTCAAAGAACCAGCACTTGATTTTGTTGATCTTTGTATTGTTTTTGTTTATGATTGGTGAATTTCAGTCTGAGTTTGATTATTTCCTTGTTGTCTACTCCACTTATGTTGGTTTTCTTCTTTTTGCTATAGAGCTTTCGGGTATGCTGCTAAATTGTTAGTATGGGATCTTTTCAGTTTCTTTATGAAGGCACTTTGTTCTTAGCACTGCATTCCTTATTCTCACAAGTTTGCAAATATGGTGTCTTCATTTTCATTATATTCTAGAAAGTTTTAATTCTTTAGTTTTAATCTTTTCTTTGACCCAGTCGTTATTGAGTAGTTTCCATAAGTTTATAGACATTCTGTTGTTTCTGTTGATGAAATCCAATTTTAATTTGTAGTTATCTGATACGTTCCAGTGTTTAGATCAATGAGAGTACATGGTCTTTTTAGGAGAAAGTTCCATGAGGTGCTGAAAATAAATTTGCTTATATATACATACCTGTATGTGTGAAATGCTTCAATTTGGCTTGTTCAACCTTTGCTCCATCTGTTCAATGTGTGAATACATATTTGTCTGTTCATCCATCTGTCTGCCTCCCTGTATGTCTCTGTATATGTATATTTTCGTGTATGTATTTATATGTATGAAGTTACTGGAGTCTTCATTTTATTTCAGTCTCTCCATGTATGTATATGCTTGTGCATAAGAATTTTTTGTCCTTTGTTTTTGTTCTCACTTGACCCTAAGCATTGAGTTCTGAATTTTTCACTGGCCAGCAGTACTGCCAGTCCCAGTGCAGCAAGCTTTGTTCCCTCAGAGAAAAGTCTACTGAGTAATTTCTCTAATCACTGCCTGCCATACACAGCAGGACCCATCGCTTGGTGGCTAGTCAACCTCCATCAGCTGATCTTTGGTACTGCTCTCCATCTGCTGCTTGTTGTGATTTATTCTCTCCTGATTGTCAAAGCTGTTCTGTGACATCTCTGATACTTTTGACAGAATATCTTGTATATCCATCTATAATAATTGAAATTTTTTCTGGGTGGATGGAGGCAGAATTGGAGGGTATGATTTCTGTGACTAGGTAATGTGAGGAGAGGGGCACTGGCTGATATTGGGATGTAAATACATACATACATACATACATACATACATACATACATACATACATACATACATACATTTTAGAAAGAATGTTTTGTTTTATAGTCTGGGCTGACATCTGTAGTCCCATAGGGTCTGCAAGACATTCTTCCAGGATCGCCTGGGTGTTACTATCTCTATTTGGGTGTCAGGGATAATTCTGATAGGTCTGCATTTAGATATTACTTGTTCCTTTTTACTTGCTTGATGCTTTTAATATTCTTTCTTTGCTCTGTACATTTAGTGTCTGATTTGTTAGGAGGGCGTTCTTCCCTGGTCCAGTTTCTTTGGTGGTCTGTAAGCTTCGTGTGTCTCTTTGTTTATGTTAAGGAAATTTTCTTCTATGATTTTGTTAATCATATTTTTTTGACCCTATGATCTGGGAATCTTCTTCCATTCCTATTATTCATGTTTTGTTTTTTCATAGTTTTTCAAAATTCCTGGATGTTTTGTGTTAGAAACTTTTCAGATATGGGATTTCTTTGACTGGTATAGCAATTTCTTCTATTATATTTTCTACACCTGAGATTCTTTCTTCAATCTGTTGAATTCTCTTGGTGATGCTTTTTTCTTTAGTTCCTGTTTTCTTTTCTAGGTTTTCAATCCCTGTGGTTGCCTCTGTGTTTCTTTCTTTTGCTCCCATTTCCCTTATCTGAGTTTGAACAGTTTTACTAATTTCCTTCACCTATTTGATTGTATTTTCTATATTTATTCATTTCCTCTTTAAAGTCCTTTATAAGTTTGATTGTGTTTTACTGTGTTTCTGTATGGTCTTTATTTATTTCCTTTTTAAATGTCTCTATCTTCTTTATAAAATGAGATTTAAGGTCATTTTCTTGCTTTTCAATGTGCCAATATATCTAGGACATAGTGTAGAAGGACTTCTGGGTTCTGATGATGCTTTAGTACCTAGCTTTTGTGGATTGTGTTCTTGTGCTGGCCTTTAACCATCTGGTTGTCTCTGGTGTTGTTGCCTGTCCTGATAGTTCTGAATAATAGCAGGACTCAGACTCCAGGTAGAGCTTGTAGTCCCTAATGGTAGCTGACCTTTGGTTGTCTTGGGAGGCAGCAGGCCTCCAAGTGAACAGGAATAGTTAGATGTTCTGGTTGTCCTTGGTGTCAACAGGCCTCCATGGAGGTAGACTGGGTTCTTGACCAGGAAATGGAGTACAGTTCAGGTATAACTGTCATTTTTTTAAACAGCTGATTAATATTCCATTGTGCAAATGAACCATATTTTCTTTATCCATTCTTTAGTTGAGAGACATCTCATTTGATTTCTGTTTCTGTCTAGTATCACTAGAGCTCCTTTGAACAGAGCCGAGCAAGTGTTGTTTTGGTAGGATGTAATGTTTTTTGGGTATATTGTTTTCCATCCCACCAGCATGTTGGAGTGTTCCCCTTTTGCCATATCCTTGACAAAGTGACATGTCACTTGTATTATAGACCTTAGCCATTCTGACAGGTGTAAGATTGTAATCTCAAAGTAGTTTTCATTTGCATTTGCATGATGGCTAAGGATGTTGAAGATTTCTTTAAATGTATCTCAGCCATTTGAGATGCTGCTGCTGAGAATTCTGTTTAGATCTGCACCCCATATTTTTACATTGTGGTTTTGCTCTGAAACAACTAAATTCTTCAATTCTTTATACATTTTGTAATTAGGCCTCTATCTACTGTGGAGTTGATAAAACCCTTTTTCCATTTCTTAGTCTCTATGTTGTACTGCCTGGGTTTTTTTTTTTTTTTTTTTTTTTTTTTTTCTTTTTATTTTTATTTATGGAGGCTTTTTAGTTTCATGAAGTCCCATTTATTAATTGTTGATCTTAGTTTCTGCACAACAGGTGTTGATTCAGAAGGTGGCCTCATGTTCCACTACCTTCAGGGCTGCTCTCCCCTTTTTCTTATATCAATTTTACTGTTTATAATTTTATCTTGAGGCCATTGATCCAGCCGGAATTGAATTTTGTGGAGGGGGATGTATATAAATCTATAAGTAATCTTCTACATTTAGAGCTGATTCATGGAGATGAGAGAGTTTTACATTGTTTGATATATTTCTCAATTATTTCTTTCAAAGAATTGAAAATTTTTTCCACCTTTGTCTTGCTCTTTTAGATGAACTCCAACATATTTTTTTATTTTAGGATATTATAAAAAGTGTTGTTTGCTTGATATTTTTCAATCCACTTGTTATTTTTGAAGAGGATGTCTACTGATTTTTTTATGTGTTAATCTTAGATCCAGCTATTTTCTGGAAGTGTTTACCAGCTGTACGAGTTTGATAGTAGAATTTTGGGAATCACGTATGTCTACTATCATATCATCTGCCAGTTAGGGTCATTTAAGTTCTTCTTTTTAAACCTATATCTGTTTGATCTCTTATTGTTTTATTGCTCTTAAGCATGATATTGTATATGTAAGGGTGGATAGCTTTATCTTGCCCCTGATTTTAGTGGAATGTTTTGAGTTCCTCTTCATTTAATTTGATGTTGACTATAGACTTTCTGTAAATTGTCTTTCTTATGTTTAGGTATATCCCTGGTATTCCTAATCTATTAAATTCTTTTCTGAATTGGTTTTGTATTTTTGTCAAAGGCTTGTGTTGGTATTTTTGAAATGATCCTCTGGGTGGGTTTGTTTGTTTGTTTGTTTGTTTAAGTGGTGGATTACATTTCCTGATTTTCATATGTTGAACAACTCCTGCATCTCTGGTATGAAACCTCCTTGAACATTGTAATTCATCTTCTTAATGTTTTGATTGATTCTCTTAACAAGTATTTTATTGAATAATTTTACATATATGTCTATGAGGAAAAATGTTCTGTAACACTCTGTGTTTAGTTTTTATTTGCTTAGGAATTTGTGTAATTGTGGTATCATAAAAAATGGGTAATGTTTTTCCTGTTTCTGTTTTGTAGAATACATTGAGCTGTATTGGTATTAGTCTCCTTTGAAAGTCAGGTTGAATTCTGCATTCAGTCCTTGGTTTGTTTGCTTAGGAGTATTCTAATGAATTCTTCTGTGTCTTTAGGGGTTATGTGGCTATCTAAATTGTGTAGGTCTTGATTTAACTTTGGCAAGTGGTACCTATCAAGAAAATAGTCCTTTTCTTTTAGATTTTCTAATTTGTTGTTTTACAGGTTTTTAAAGTATATCCTCATGATTCTTAAAATTTCTGCACCATTTATTGTTATATCATTGTTTTTGTTTATGTTTTTTATTTGAATATTCTTTGTCTTTTCTTTACTTTGAACAAGGGTTTGCCTATTTTGTTTGTTGATTTTATTTTATTTTTTAAAAAAACCCTTTATTTTATTGATTCTTTGTATTGTTTTCTGTCTTTTGTTTTTTGTGTCTACTGTGTTATGATTGAAACTAATCGGTCAGCTTCCTTCTCATGCTGTCATACCTTTATAACATGATAGACTTTATCCCTAAACTATGAAAGATATGGTAGAAGCAATTGCTATTTAATGCTAAGCTATTTTGTTATCTCGATGGTTTTTTGTTCATTATTTTTGGTTTTGTTATTGAAGATGAAGATTCTCTGTTAACTCATGCCTGTCCTCTAAGTAGCTTTGTAGATGAGAAGGCATGTAACATGTATTCATCTGACTCTATTTACAGAGTGGTGGGATTAGATGCATGTGCCAAGTCCTACCTGGAACAGAGCCAGCAGGAAATGGGCCTTCAAGAGTTTGACTGTTGCTAGGTATAAGATTTGTTCCTATCATATATCATATTTACTTTATGTTTCTCCTTTGAGGAATGCTTTCCCTTTCAAGAATAGTATTCGTGGTAATTAGAAGCAGCAGAAGCCCAGGAGTTGAGAGCTTAACTATGTTCTTCAGGAAAAATGGTTAATACTGTGACCTTTAGGACAGACTTTAAGGTTAGGGAAAGAACTTTGAAAACATGAGTTCAAAAGTATATAATTACTCAACTCTGTAAAATCAAAGGAGGCACTATGAATTGTATCAGGTACTTTAAATATGTAGAAGAACAATGGCAGCTACACTATGAACCAGCTAGTCAGAAAACAATTGAGAAAAGAGGAAAAGAGATTTAGGAAGTTGCAATTTCTGGGCAGGATCCCACCCAGCTAAACTTCCCTCTGTAGTTACAAAAATTGGAAGATCTCTGAATTCCTTTACAATGCTAAGAACAAAAGATAAAAGAATGTACTTGGAGATCCAGGGACACAGGCCAGGTGAGAAGGTGTTCCCAGTATCCGGGGAGCAGAGAGATCTCTGCTGAGCACAGAAAGTGCTCCCCCCTCCCCAACTGGTTCAGAGGAGCAGGAACCCTGCTTCTGAGTTGTGTGTTTCCAGCCTGCAGACCTTGCATGCAGAACAGGTGCTCAGGCCATCTGCCACCAGGAACAGTGGAGATCCAGGAACACAGGCCTAGTGAGAAAGTGCTCCGAGTAGCCAAGTAGCCAGAGAACAGAGAGGTCTGTGCCAAGTGCAAGGAAAGTATACCCCCTACCCTCACCACCCCCCAGCCACATGGTTTAGGGAAGCAGGAATCTTGCTTTGGGTTGTCTGTTATCAGCCGGTGGCCCGTGCATACAGAATAGACACTCAGGCCATCTGCCACCAGGAACACATGGACATCCAGAGACACAGGCCAGGTATTAGGGAGAGGCAAGAACCAATCACTGACAACAAGACCACTTATAAACACAGACAACAAGATGGCAAGAGGAAACCGAAAGAACGAACCCCAGGGAAACCAAGACAACCTGGCAACAACATAACCCAGCTCTCGAGTCATAGCAATTAGCAGAATGTCAAAAACTCCAGAAAAAGAAGACACAGTCCCGAAATCATACCTCAAGTTGATGATAGAGATCCTTAAGCAAGAACGGGAGGAAAGAATAAAGAATTAGAAACTTTTAGAGGAAACAAGAAAAACACTCAAAGAACTCAAAGAACTAGAGGAAAACAGAACCAAAGAGATGAAGAAATGAAAGAAGGAATTTAAAACAGAAATGGACACAATAAAGAAAACACTAAAAGAGACAACCGTAGAGGTAGAAAACCTAAAAGAGAAATCAGGAGTTATAGAAACAAGCATCTCCAACAGACTACAAGACATGGAAGAGAGAATCTCCAGGGCCGAAGACAACATTGAAAACATAGACAAAAGTAACAAGAGAAGATGCAATAGCCAAAAAGCTCCTAAACCCAAAATATCCAGGAGATCCAGGACACAATGAGAAGACCAAACCTAAGGATAATAGGAATAGAAGAGGGTGAAGAATATGAACTAAGAGGCACAGTAAAAATCTTCGACAAAATCATAGAAGAAAACTTCCCTACCCTGAAGAATGAGATGACCATGAGCATAAAAGAAGACTACAGAACTCTAAATAGATTGGACCAGAAAAGAAAATCCTCCTGACACATTATAGTCAAAATGCCAAGTGCCCAAAGCAGAGAAAGAATACTAAAAGCAGTAAGGGAAAAAGGCCATGTAACATATAAAGGCAGACCAATCAGAATCACACCTGACTTCTAATAAGGGACTATGAAAGCTAGAAGATCCTGGACAGAAATCATGCAAACCCTAAGAGAACACAAATGTCAGCCCAAGCTGATATACCCAGCAAAACTCTCAATCACCATAGATGGAAAGACCAAGATATTCCAAGACAAAACTAAATTTACACAATATCTGAACACAAACCCAGCACTACAAAGAATTATAGGTGGAAAACCCAATAGAAGGAGCGAAACTACATCCTAGTAAAAACAAAAAAATACCTAAGCAAGAAAACCAAAAGAAGAAAGACACACAGGCACAATTCTACCTCTAAAAGCAAAAATAGCAGGAAACAGCAACCACTATTCCTTAATATCTTTTGACATAAATGGACTGAATTTCCCAATTTAAAAAAAATATAGGCTATCAGACTGGATACATAAGCAAAACCCAGCATTTTGCTGCATACAGGAAACTCATCTCACAGACAAAGACAGACACTATCTCAGAATCAAAGGTTGGGAAAAAAACCTTTCAAGAAACAGCCCTAGAAGCAAGCTGGAGTGGCCATTCTATATCGAATAAAGTATATTTTCAACCAAAAGTTATCAAAATTTAAGGAAGGACACTTTTTACTCATTACAAAGAAAATTTGTCAAGAGGAACTCTCAATACTTATCATATATTCTCCAAATACAAGAGCACCCATATTCATAAAAGAAACCCTACTAAAGCTCAAAAAATACATTGCATCCAACACAATAATACTGAGAGAGCTCAACACTCCACTCTCATCAATGGACAGATCATGGAAACAAAAACTGAACAAGGACACAGGGAAAATAGCAGAGGTAATGAACCAATTGGAATTAATAGACATCTACAGAACATATCATCCTAAAAAAAAAAAAAAAAAAAAATTCACCTTCTTCTCAGCACCTCACAACACCTTCTCCAAAATCAACCATATAATCGGTCACAAAACAAGTCTTTCTTAATAGATATAGGAATATTGAAATACTCCCATGCATCCGATTAGATCACCAAGGTCTAAGGCTGGTCTTGAATAACAACAAAGAAAACCAAAAGCCCATATACACATGGAAACTAAACAATGCTCTATTAAACGATAGCATGGTCAAAAAAGAAATAATGAAAGAAATTAAGGATTTTCTAGAATTTAATGAAAATGAAAACACAACATTCCCAAACCTATGGATGCAATAAAAGCAATTCTAAGAGGCAACTCATAGCTCTGAGTGCTTCCAAAAAGAAGCTGGAGAGAACATATACTAGCTACTTGACAGCACAGTTGAAAGCTCTAGAACAAAAGGAAGCAGATACACCCATTTGAGTAGACAGCAAAAAATAATCAATTCAGAGCAGAAATTGACCAAATGAAAACAAAAAGAACCATTCAAAGAATCAACAAAACCAAGGCCTGGTTCTTTGAAAAAATTAACAAGATTGATAAACCCAAAGCCTGACTAACTAGAAAACACAGAGAGAGTATTCAAATTAACAAAATCAGAACTGAAAATGGAGACATAACAACTAAAACTGAGGAATTTTAAGAAATCATCAGATCCTAATACAAAAATCTATACTCAACAAAGCGGGAAAATCTGGAGGAAATGGATGAATTCCTAGAGAGACACTAGATACTAAACTTAAACTACGAAAAGGTAAGCCATCTACATAATCCCATAACACCTAAAGAAATAGAAGCAGTCATTAAAAGCCTCCCAAACAAAAAAGCCCAGGTGCCTATGGGATCAGTGCAGAATTATATCAGATATTTATAGACGACCCAATACCAATACTCTCCAAATTATTCCACAAAATAGAGTCAAATGGAACACTACCTAAATCATTTTTTGAGGCCACAATAATTCTCATTCCTAAACCACACAAAAACCCTACAAGGAAAGAGAACTTCAGACCAATCTCACTTTTGAACATTGATGCAAAAATACTCAAGAAAATCATTGCAAAGTGAATCCAGGAACACATCAAAACAATCATTCACCATGATCAAGTAGGCTTCATCGCTGGCATGCAGGGATGGTTTAATATATGGAAATCCATCAACGTAATCCACCATATGAACAAACTCAAAGGAAGAAACCACATGGTAGTCTCACTAGATGCTGAGAAATCATTTCAAAAAATTAAACACCCCTTTATGTAAAAGGTCTTGAAAAGAACAGGAATCCAAGGCCCATACCTAAACATAATAAAAGCAATATACAGCAAACCAACAGCCAACATCAAAACTTAATGGTGGGAAACTTCAAGCAATCTCACTAAAATCAGGGACTAGACAAGGCTGCCCACTCTCCACCTACCTTTTAAACATAGTACAGGAAGTCCTAGAAAGAGCAATTAGACACAAACGGATATCAAAGGGATACAAATTGGAAAGGAAGAAGTAAAAATATCACTATTTGCAGATGACATGATAGTGTACTTACGTGACCCCAAAAACTGCACCAGAAAACTTCTATAGCTGATAAATAAGGTCAGCAAAGTGGCTGAATATAAAATTAACTCAAACAAATGAGGAGCTTTCCTCTACTCAAAAAACAAACATGTGGAGAAAGAAATTAGGGAAAAGATACCCTTCACAATAGTCACAAAAACTATGAAATACCTTGGTGTGACTCTAACTAAGCAAGTGAAGGAACTGTATGACAAGAACTTCAAGCCTCTAAAGAAGGAAATCGAGGAAGATCTCAGATAATGGAAAGATCTCCCATGCTCATGGATTGAAAGGATCAACATTGTAAACATGGCCATCTTACCCAAAGCAATCTACAGATTCAATGCAATCCCAATTAAAATACCAATTCAATTATTTATAGAGTTGGAAAGAGCAATGTGCAATTTCATCTGGAATAACAAAAACCTAGAATAGCAAAATCCATCCTAAACAACAAGATAACATCTGTGGGAATCACTATCCCTGACCTCAAGCAATATTACAAGGCAATTGTGCTAAAAACTGTATGGTACTGGTTCAGAGATAGGCATGTGGATCAATGGAATATGATAGAAGATCCCGAAATGAGCCTTCACGTATATGGTCACCTGATTTTTGACAAAGAGCTGTAAACATTCAATGATAAAAGGACAGCCTAGTCAACAAATGATGTTGGTCCAACTGACACTCAGCGTGCAGAAGAGTAAAAATAGACCCTTTCTTATCTCTTTGTACAAAGTTCAAGTGCAAATGGATCAAAGATCTTCACATTAAACCAGCTACACTGAAACTATTAGATGAGAAAGTAGGGAAAACCTTAGAACACATAGGCACAGGAGAAAATTTCCTTAACAAAACACCAATAGCTCGTGTTCTAAGGTCAAAAATTGAGAAATGGGACTTAATGAGGTTGCAAAGTTTCTGTAAGGCTAAGGACACTGTCACGAAAACAAAACATCAGCCAACAGAGTGGGAAAAGATCTTTACCAACCTCACATCAGATAGAGGTCTAATATCCAAAGTATACAAAGAATTCAAGAAGCTAGACATCAGAGAATCAAACAACCCTATTGAAAAATGGTGTACAGAGCTAAACAAAAAGTTATCAATTGAAGAATATCTAATGGCTGAGAAACATCTAAGGAAGTGCTCAACATCATTAGCCAACAGGAAATTGCAAATCAAACAAATCCTGAGATTCCACCTCATACCAGTCAGATTGGCCAAGATAAAAATCCAGATGATAAGAGATGCTGGCGAGGATGCAGAGAAAGAGGAACACTTCTCCACTGTTGGTGGGGTTGTAAACTGGTACAACCACTCTGGAAATCAGTCTGGCGATTCCTCAGAAAATTGGACATAGTACTACCTGAAGACCCAGTTATTCCACTTCTGAGCATATGCCCCAAAGAAGCTCCAACATACAACAAAGACACATGCACCACAATGTTCATAGCAGCTCTATATTTAATAGCCAGAAGCTGGAGAGAACCCAGATGTCCTTTAGTAGAGGAATTGATACAAAACTTGTGGTACTTTTACACAGTGTAGTATTACTCAGCTATCAGAAACAATGACTTTATGAAATTCTTAAGAAAATGGATGCATCTAGAGAATATCATCCTGAGTGAAATGATCCAGTCACAAAAGAGCAGACATAATATGCTATCACTGATAATTAGATACTAGCCCCAGAAAGCTCTGAACACCCCAGAAACAACTCACAGATTATATGAAGTTCAAGAAAAGAACAAAAAGAAAAGAAAAAAACATTATTCTTAATCCTTACACACCAAGAAAAGTTTTACTAATTTCAGGCTACATCCTGTTTTATATGTACTTTATGCTCATTGTAACTAGTAAGATCCTAATGCACAGTATCGAACCTTAAAAAAAAAAAAGAACCAAGTACTGACAAGTATGTATTTGTATACTTTTATGCAAAAATGCTTAAAATTTGTACATTTATTTTGTTTTTTAAAATAAATTTGTTAAGAAATATAATTAAATGGAATAAAGTTGTTCAATTAAAAAGAAGTGAAAGAATGAAAATAAAGCTGTTCTGTCAACTTTTCATTTTTTTATTTTTTAAAAAAAGAAATGATATGCTAATAAAAAACAGGGCTTTAGTTTGCAAGACCTGAACTGTCTGGTGATCTTCAGAAAGCTTTCTCAAGGTGGAATACAGGCTGTGAGATTTCAACCAACTTTGGCATTGCCTTTTTTATTTTTATTTTTTACTGATTTTAAACATCCCTTACCAAGAATCCCTCTCAACATGCCTGGTTCTTGGTCTTTTTTTTTTTTTTTTTTTTTTTTTTTTTTTTTAACTTTATTTTATTTCCTCTGGGCCTGTGGTAAAGTTTTGCACATATGAAGCATGTGTTGATGTGCTTATCTTTATGGACAGAAAGATATTCTGTTTCTCAGGATTATATATATTCATGGCATACTACCTGAGCCTTCTGACTCAGGGTATTGCAGGTGTGTGCCCTTCCTCCTACCTGTTGTGCTTGTTATACATTTTTAAAAAGACATATAATAATTTTCCCTATATTAATTAATATCTTACTCATATGTGCCTGATTGGACCTCACAGTAGTCAAAAACTGGCCTCAAATCCTCATGTTTGGACAATGGAGAGTTGTGAGCCCACATGTAAGTATTGCAATTGACTCAATTATTGGCAAACAGTAAGACCTCTTTTCTGCTGAGCCATCGCTTCTGCTCTACAATGTTTATTGAGGATCAACATTTTCATCAGTGCACTTGTAAGTGCTTAAATATGCATTTTCTTGTAGTAAGCTGTTATTAGTATCACAATCTAAAATTTGTCATTTTAAGTTTCTGGAATATGAATAACAAACTGTAGTGAATGTATAAAACTCAGTAAATATCTCTAACATTTTTCTTTCTATTTTATTCATTTGATTGATTTTTTTTCAAAGGAGTTAGAGTCTTTCTAAGTTCCTCTGGATGCCATAGACACACTGCATACACTAGATTAGCATCCAACTGAATGAGATAATACTTGCCTCTGCCTCCTGACGTCTGGAATTGAAGGCATGAACCAAAACATCCAACTTGCTCATCATGCTTTCCTAGTTAGCATTTTTTGACAAGATTTCTCTGATGTGTGCTCAGTACTGTTTGCTTTGCTGTGTGCTGTTCTTTAGCATTTATCTTGAAGGGATGATATTCTAATGGCATAGAAAAGACAAAGGTTAAACTCATTACTCAGTTTCCTTCTGAAATAATTTGGTGATTAGAGTAGTACTTCTGGGTCAAGATTTCACTGAGGGAAGTACTAGAATTATACAAATATATTGACAGTGATGCATACATATAAATCGACGTTGGCATCATGTTTTGTGTTGTATATCTCTCTGGGATATTTTAGAGTGCAGTGACCTATGATGATGTGTGTGTGAACTTCACACATGGAGAATGGGCTTTACTGGATCCTTCACAGAAGAGTCTCTACAGAGATGTGATGCTGGAGACCTACAGGAATCTCACTGCTATAGGTAAGACAGTGAATTTCCTTTTACTTTTTAAAATAAAAAGACAATTGTTTCTTTGTTATTGATGTTATTCAGTAAATCTAATTGAGAATGAGGAAGAATTTTGTGAATGAACCAGCCATTGTTCTAAGGTTCACTGAAGGTAGTAACTTAAATATTGCCTTATTTCCAAAAATATATGCTGTCATATATTTTCTGTTACTATATTTTAGGCTACAATTGGGAAGATGACAATATTGAGGAATATTTTCAAGGTTCTAGAAGACATGGAAGGTAATTTTAATGTGCTAGTTGGTTTGAATATGCCTCTGAAAAAATTGTAATGACACCTGGAAGTTTTATTGAAAAGCAACAGTGTAAAATACTACTTTAAGTGTGTCAATGATTATTAAACACTCACAAAACAATGTACTTCAATGTATCTGATTTGTGTTTCAGTGCATGGTTCTAAGGAAAAAGAGAAGAAAGCAGTGCTTTAACCGATACCAGCATTTGTATCGTTGCCCCCATAAGATTATGCAGTAGAAGTGTCAATATGTCTAATCCCATACAACATAGATATTGCAAAATGTGTACACATTGAATAGTGGATAAATATTTGTAAAAAAATCTATTATGTACATAGTCCATAGTAAATTTGGTGATACTCATACAATTGCAGTAACATTGCTAACATTAAGGGAGAAGGGCCAGTGATAAGAGACAAGAATGTTTTTTGGAAAAATCTTAATCCCTATTCAACGTGTATATGAGGAAAAATATATCAAACTCTCTAATATGTAATGGGAAACTGTTTCATTTGTTATTCTTGTTTTAGTGGGCATTTCATATATAAGAAGTGATATATGCCATGTGAGCCTAGAGATTTGAAAGAAGCAATGAATCCCTTTCTCTCCCAGAAAAAAGTTGAAAATATATAGTAGTCCCTACATTGGGTAAACTTTCTGAATGTCACACAAGTTTACAGATAATTGTTTTTTCAATTTCATAGGTATTGTTCACAAATTCATAATGCAAAAAAAAAATCCTTATTGTACTATGAATGTGGAAATTATTTGATGTTTGCCCAGGTTTCTATTGTAGATGCATTATAAATGTGGAGTATTCCACAGTAAATGGAAATTTATGAAGGCGCTTATTGAGGTAAAGCTTTGAGCTATTCCAATTCTCTTTAATAAGTTAAAATGAAAAAAATAAAACTCATGTATATGCCCTTACCATCATAGGTATGTTCAAAGATACAAAACAATTGATAATGAATGGAAACAGTTTAAATGTAAATGAAATTATAAGTCCTTATGGTATGATTCCTCTTTACCATTATACCAAATTGTACAACTAATTCCTACAGATAGAAAGCTTTGTCAGTGTAATGAATGTGGTAAAGCTTTTACTTTTGCCCATTATCTTCGCAGGCATGAAAGAAATCATAGTGGAGAGAAATCCTGTGAATGTAACCAGTGTGGTAAAGACTTTGCCTTTCAGAGTCATCTCCAAGTACATAATGGAATAGATACCAGAGAGAAACCCTATGAATGCAACCAATGTAGTAAATCCTTTTCATATCATTGTGGTCTCAGAATACATGAAAGAACACATACTAGAGAGAAACCTTATGAATTTAAGCAGTATAGTCATGCCTTTGCATGTCACAATCTTCAAATGAATAAAAGAATAAATACTGAAGAGAATTTTTATGAATGTAACCAATGTGGTAAACACTTTGAAAGACTGAGTTCTCTTGTACAACATAGAAGAACCCATACTAAAAAGAAAACCTTTGAATGTAACGAATGTGGAAAAGTCTATGCACGTCTTGTGGATCTCCAGATACACCAAAGAACACACACTGGAGAGAAACCGTATGAATGCAAGGAATGTAATAAAGCCTTTGCAGGTAAGAAGGCTCTCAAAATGCATCAAAAAATACACACTGGAGAGAAGCCTTATGAATGTAAGGAATGTAATAAATCCTTTTTAAGACAAAATCATCTTCAAAGGCATAAAAGAATACATACTGGTGAGAAACCCTATGAATGTCATCAATGTGGTAAAGCCTTTACACGTCATTGTACTCTCAAAATACACCAAAGAACTCACACTGGTGAGAAACCCTATGAATGTAACCAATGTGGTAAATCCTTTGTATGTCATGCTGGTCTCCGATATCATAAAAGAACTCACACAGGAGAGAAATTCTATGAATGAAATCAGTGTGAGAACGTCTTTAGAACATATGGTCTACTTAAAAGTCATGAAAAAATACATACTACAAAGAAACCCTAAGAATGTAACCAATGTGGTAGCGCCTTTGCAGAGCATAATAGTGCCTAAAACCATAAAAAAAAAAAAGATATACTGGCAAGAAACCTTACAATTATAATCAATGTAATAAAGACTTTTACTGTCACAATAATAAATACATAAAAAAATACACACTGGAGAGAAACACTATAAATGTAATCAATGCAATAAAGCCTTTTAAAGTCAGAATCATCTCTTCATACCTAAAAGAACACATAGTGGAAAGAAACCCTAGAAATTAATCAATGTAGTAAAGCTTTTTTAAAGTCAGAGTCATATCCTAGAACATAAAAGAATATGTACCAGAGAGAAACCCTGTGTAACTAGTGTGGTAAAGCCTTTGTATGTCATTGTCATCTTTAGAGTCATAAATGAATCCATATTAGAGAGAAACTTTGAATGCATTTAATATGTTGAGGCTTCTGCACATTTTTATAGATTCCTCATTGTGAAATAATACATACTGGAGAGATTCTCTGAATATAAGCAATGTGGTTAGGCCTTTGTGTTATAGGGTCTATTAAGATTCGACACTACTCAAACACCAGGTCAACGCAAACAACAAGAATTTATTTAACAAGCTACTACTGACTAGTCAGGGCAACAAATCTAACTCAGAACATGAAATGTGAAACATGCCTAACCCTGATCTAGAATATTATAAAAATTTTAGGCATGAAAATAAGAAATGCCTGTGTTGTGTCATATCTACATGTTTTTACCAATCAGGATTCATGAACAGTGGCTTTCCTCATGTATCTTATCTATGTCAACAAATGCAAAATAAAGATTTTACAGTAAAATTAATTCTATCCTTTGTTCTTTTGCATTTTTTTAAGAACAGTCATTATGTTTTGAGGAACATAAGATGAATAACATAAGCTGTGGTTAGGAAGATTCAAGTTCAGAGGCCACTTGGGCCCTCTGGGGAATATAGGTTAAATGTTATTAATATATTCTGCCCTCTAAAAACTTGTATAAAAGGTGCTTATGAGTTAGAAGCCTTATGATCTCCAGTTTCTTTTTTTAAAATATTTATTTATTATACATAAGTACATATTATTCAGACACACCAGAAGAGGGCATCAGATCCCATTACAGATGGTTGTAAGCCACCATGTGGTTTCTGGGATTTGAACTTAGGTCCTCTGGAAGAGCAGTCAGTGCTCTTAACCTCTGAGCCATCTCCCCAGCCCGATCTCCAGTTTCTTGCTTGATAGACTGCTGAAGGTTAATCCTGGAGTTCTGGAAAAATAAACACTTTTCTTTTGCATCAATCTGAATCTCATTGTCTCACTTGGGGTTTTCCTCTAGAAAACGCATACTGTTTAGAAACCATATAAATGTAATCAATGTGATAAAGCCTCTTCACAACACTGAGATACCTAAAATAAGATGTACTGAAGACATGTGCCTATACAAATGCAATGTGGAAAAGCCTATAATGTAGCAATACACATTCAAATGAGAAAAGGCCACAATGCACAGAAACAACTTGAATGTTGTTAGTGTGGTAAAATTTTGCATTGCATTGTATATTTAAGAGTAAAACCTTCAGTGTATCATTAACCTGTTAAAGACATTGTGCATGACAGTAGTCTTTCAGGACTGAAAGGACTAAGACTGAATAGAGTCAGTAAGTGCAAAGGTCTGTAAGAACTTCGGTCAACACACTTTCAGTTATATAAGATTATTTATTTTGTGGGAAAAGCTCTGTGAAGTGTTAATAATCTATTCTAGGATTATGACGTCCCTCCCTATTTTGATTGTTAATTAAAGCTCATATTTACAAAAGCTCTATGAATTTAGACAGGGAGGTGACCCTTTGCAATTTCATAATTCTCTTCAGTTACTTGAAAAAGTTCAGCTAGGTGTAAAGCTTTAAGGGTGTGTATCAGTGCCTTTTCTTTGGCTGTGGTAAAATACATATAAGGCACCTTATAGAGCAGTTTAATTAGGCTTATGCTTCCAGAGGGAAATGGGATCAGGATGAAAGTGGCAGAGCAAAGAAGTGTCCTGTGACAGCTAAAGCAGAAAGTTCAGAGCTCATATCTGCATCCTGAAGCATAAAGCAGATAGTTGGAATTAGAAATGATGTGTTGAGATAAACTCAAGCCCACTCTTAGTGACCATATTCCTTAAATCTCTCCAAATGAAACTACCAACTAAGAAAGACCGATTTCTCTGATTTGAAGCCTACATGCTTCAACAGATACAAAAATTTTGAAGGAACCTCTTGCATGTAGTTATATCACCATAGATGAGACCTGGACTTCAGCAGTAATAGAAACAATAAAAATCCTACCAACACATGGAAACTGAAGCACTCTCTACTCAATGACCACTGGCTCAAAGAGATAAACAGAGAAATTAAATATAGTACAATCAATTTAAGCTTATTTCGGACTAGCTTACAAAAACAAGATGAGATAAAGACTGGTCATTTTATTCTGCTTTAACAATTACTGAGTGGTGACACCCAATCTAATCTACTAAATGCTGGCCTGGCCACTTCCCTGCTGGTGTATGAATGTATGCCAAGGACCACCCTCAATATAGGGAAGGGTTTTAATAGAAGTGTCTGAGAGAAGTGAAAACAAAGGAATGAAAATCAAATTGTGGGTCCCAGGTGGAAGACATGCTTTGTTGATCTCCAGGTAGTTCTCTATTTCTGCTCCTCCCAGTTCTCCAAGCAGTTCTCTTTTGTTCTTCTAAACAGGTCTCTGGATAGCTCTTCTCCAGCATATCATAAGGCTATTCCTTTATTTTGCATATCAATCCAGCTATTACCTCTAGTTTCCTTTTGATTATCCTAAGAGTTGACCTCTGGTGACCTCAGTGCCTTTATTCTTAGGAGACAGCAAGCATGCCCTTTCTTTAAACATTTCAAAAGAATTCAGAGATCTACAGGCTTCTGTTTGGCACAGAAGATAAACTAGCTGGGTGGGATCCTGCCCTGAAATTACCATTTCTGCCACACCTGGCCCTGGACTCACTGTGTCTCAGGCTGATGTAAACTCAGGAATCTGCTTGCCTTTGTATCTTTCTGACAAGCTGGATCATAGTGTAGCTAGCTACCTTTGTTCCTTTAGATTCATGAAACCAATCATAATGGACATTGCATCCTTTGAGTTTGCATAATTGAAAATTATGCATCTTGAACCCATGGTTTTAGAGTCTTTCTATAGCCTTAAGGGCTATTCTGAAGATTTTCAGTGTTTAGCATTTTGCTAAAACATTAGCCACACTTTGCCTCCTGGACTCATGCTGTCTGATTATCATGAAGTCATTAATGTTAAAAGGAAGGAGGTTCCTAAAAGGAGGAATGTAAAATATTATTATAGAAACAAGCCTATGCCCAGGTAACTGTAGATAGTCTTGCAGGGCCACATCTTCTGGCCATGTTCCCCACCAAGGCCATGATAGATTTGGCAAGTGTACATGGGGTTTAAAAAATAATTTGTTTTCTTTACCTGTACTACATATGTTATTTATTGTAAAGGCATTGGGAAACATACCAGTTTTTCATAACCATTTACTAGAAGAAAACATAATAACCTTGTAATTTTATACTGTTGGAAAATTTTACTGGGATATGTAAGCCATGGGAGAAAAAAATAAAGTGTAAGTTTTTGGAACATTTTTTTCCACCCATCAACTATGTGTATGTATGTATATGGTTAGGGTTTATATGACTGAGGGTTGGAATATTATTCCTTCCACCCATTAACTATATATATATATATATACACAAATATATATGTGTGAGAGTATTGGAATTTCGTTCCATCAAGTCTGTCTGTATATATGGAAAGCTTGACAGTGTATATGTTAGAGCCTTCTGGCCTTCTTTTTGAGTTTCATAAAGTCTGTGAATTGTTTCTTGGTTATTCAGAACTTTTTTGGGCTAGTATATTTTTAAATCTTTTCAGCATCTAAGGTTATGATAATGTATTTTTTTCTGTCAGTTTGTTTATCTGGTGGATTATGTTGATAGATTTTCGAATATTGAACCACTCCTGTATCCTAGAATGATGCCAAATTGATCATGGTGGATGATGTTTTTGATGTGTTTTTGGATTGGGTTTGCTAGTGTTTTATTGATTGTTTTTCTACCACTGTTCATAGGGAACTAGGTCTGAAATTATTTCTTTGTGAGACTTTGTGTGGTTTAGGTATCAGGGTAATAGTATCCTTAAAGAATGAGTTTTGCAGTGTTCCTTTTGTTTCTATTTTGTGGAATATATCTATTAACTCTTCCTTTAAAGTCTCTTAGAACTGTGTGCTAAAACCATCTAGCCTTGGGCTATTTGGGGGGGTGGTGGAAATTTTAATGCCTGCTTTTATTTTGGCGGGTTATAGCACCATATATGTAGTTAATCCTAGTTTAAATGTGGTTTTATTTATCTATAATGTTATCCATAGGTTTGCATATTCTCTTCCTTTATTTTCATTGAATTTTAGAAAGTCTTTATTTTTTTTGTTTTTAATCTCTTCTTTGACCCAGTGGTTATTGATTAGAGTTCTTGAGTTTCCATGAGTGTTTAGACATTCTGTTGTTTCTGTTGTTGTCCAGTTTTAATCCATAGTGATCTGATACGATCCAATGGTTATGTCAATCTTTCTGTATCTGTTGAGGTTTGTTTAGTGAGGAAGTACAAGGTCATTTTAGGAGAAGGTTTCATGAGGTGCTGAGAAGAAATTTACATATGTATTCATACATGTATGTATGAAAGGCCTCAATCTTGGTTGTTCAACCATTGCTCCATCCATTCAGTGTGTGAATACTTTTATGTCTGTCCATCCGTCTGCCTCCCTGTCTGTTTCTATATATGTATATATATTTTTGGAAGTATTTACATGAGTTAAGTTAAGGGAGTTTTTATTTTATTTCAATTCTCCATGTATGTTTATGTGTGTATATATATAAAAATTTTCTGTCTTTTGTTTTCTTTTTCACTATTAAGTATTGAGTTCTTAATAGTTCACTGGCCAGCAGTACTGCCAGTCCCAGTGCAGCAAGCTTTGTTCCCTCAGAGAAAGTCTGCTAAGTAATTTCTCTAATCACACAACAGGGCCCATTGCTTGGTTGGTTAGTCAACCCCCTGCAGCTGCATTTTGTATTGACCTCCATCAGTTGCTTGTTTAGATTTATTCTTTCCTGATTGTCAAAGCTGCTCTGTGACATCCCTGATACTTTGACAGAATATCCATCTATAATGATTGAAATTTTTTCTGTGGGATTGGAGGCAAAATGGGGGCTATGATCTCTGTGACTAGGTAATGTGAGGAGATATTAGGATGGCTGATATTGGGATGTAAATAAATAAATAATTAAATTAATTTAAAAAAGAATGTTTTGCTTTGTCATCTAGGCTGACATCTGTGGTCCCATAGGGTCTGCAAGACATCCTTCCAGGATTTCTTGGGTGTTACTCTCTCTGTGTGGGAGTCAGGCATAATTCTGATAGGTCTGCATTTATATATTATTGTAAATTGTCGTTATTATGTTTAGGTATATTTCTTCTATTCCTAATCTATTCAATTCTCTTCTGAATTGGTGTTGTATTTTTTCAAAGGCTTATGTGGTATCTGTTGAAATGATCCTGTGGGGTTTTTGTTTGTTTGTTTTGTTTATTCTGTTAATTTTTTTATGGTGGATTACATTTTCTTATTTTCATATAATGAACAGTTCCTGCATCTCTGGTATGAAACCTCCTTGAACCTTGTGAGTCATCTTCTTAATCTGTTGTTTGAGTCTCTTTGCAAGTATTTTATTGAATAACTTTACATATATGTTTATGAGGGAAAGTGTCTGTAACACTGTTGAGTTTTTATTTGTTTAAAAATTGGGGTAGTTGTGGCTTCATGAAATGAATTGGTAATGTAATTTTTGATTCTGTTTTATAGAATTTCTTGAGCTGTATTAGCATTCAGTCTCCTTTGAAAGTCAGGTTGAATGCTGCATTGAAACCATCCAATTTTTTGGTTGGTTTTGTTGGGAGTTTTCTTTATTATTATTATTTTTTTAATATATTTTTCTCTCTCTTTTTAATTAGATGCTCTGTATTTACATATGAGATGTTATCTCTTTACCCTCCCCCACTCTCATCCTCTCTCCCCCTTTATTTGCCTTCACAAAGGTGCACTCCCTTCTGATCCCCCTCTATACCCCATTGCCTTGGCATTCTCTACATTAAGAAAATGTGCCCTCTCTGGAGCAAAAGTCTCTTCTCACATTGATGCAAGACACTGCTATCTTCAGCTACATACACAACTGGATCAATAGGTCTCTCAAAGTGCACACAAAAGTTGGTGTTTTACTCCATGGGAGTATTGAAGGGTTTGGTTGGTTGATAATGTTGTTATCTTCCCATGAGGTTGCAACACTTTGGGAGTATTCTGATGAATTTTTCAGTGTCTTTAGGAGTTACATGACTACCTAAATTGTTTAGGTTTTAATTTGACTTTGGTAAGTCGTACCTATCAAGAAAGTTATCCATTTCTTTCATATTTTTTAATTTAGGTTATACAGGTATTTAAATTATGTCCTCATGATTCTCAGGATTTCTGAAATGTTTCTTGTTGTACAATCCCTTTTGTTTCTGGTTTTTTATCATAAATTTGTTTTTTTAATTTTTTTTCTTACAACTTTATTTAAAAAATCAGAGATACATGTACAGATTTATAAAAGCATTTTGGCATAAAATTATATGAATATATTTTTGTCAGTACTTGATATTTTTAAAGGTTTGATAGTATGTATGGAAATCTTAATAGGTACAATGAGTGTAAAGTACATGTAAAACAAAACATAACATGGAAATACTCAAAGTTTTCTTGGTGTGTAAAGATTAAACATAATTTTTAAATACCAAAAGTTGCCACAAGGCTATCTTTTAGCTCTTGAGTTATTAATGATTTAAGGTCTAGGTGTACCCCACTCTGTGAGGGTGATATACACTTATTATTTATTTATTTATTTTTCTAAGAAGGGCTGAGGCTTCCACTTTTTGGCCTTTCTTTTTTTGAACTTCATATTGTCTGTGAGTTACTTCTTAGATATTCAGAGCTTTCTGAGGCAAGTATCCAATTATCAGTGACTGCATATTACATCTGTTCGTTGTGATTTGGTTACCTCACTAAGGATGATATTCTCTCTATATATCCATTTTTTGAGGAACTTCATAAAGTCATTGTTTCTAATAGCTGAGTAGTACTCCACTGTGTTAGTATACCACAATTTCTGTATCCATTCATCTATTGAAGGACATCTGGGTTCTTTCCAGCTTATGGCTATTATAAATAAGGCTGCTATGAACATGGTGGAGCATGTGTCCTTATTGTATGTTGGAGCATCTTTGGGGTATATGCGCAGAAGTGGAATTACTAGATCTTTAGGTAGTACTATGTCCAGTTTTCTGAGGAACCGCCAAACTGATTTCCAGAGTAGTTGTGCCAGTTTACAACCCCACCAACTGTAGAGGAGTGTTCCTCTTTTTCCACATCTTCCCCACATCTGCTGTCATCTGAGTTTTTGAACCAATCCATTCTGACTGATGTGAGGTGGAATCTCAGTGTTGTTTTGATTTGCATTTCCCTGATGACTAGGAATGTTGAGCATTCCCTTAGGTGCTTCTCAGCCATTCGATATTCCTCAATTGAGAATTCTTTCTTTAGCTCTGTACCCCATTTTTAATAGGATTGTTTGATTCTTTGGAGTCTAACTTCTTGAGTTCCTTGTGTATATTGGATATTAAACCTCTATCAGATGTGGGATTGTTAAAGATCTTTTCCCAATCTGTTGGCTCCCGTTTTGTTTTCTTGACAGTGTCCTTAGCCTTACAGAAACTTTTCAATCTCATTAAGTCCTATTTATCAATACTTGATCTTAGAGCACAAGCCATTGGTGTTCAGTTCAGGAAAATTTCCCCTGTGCCTATGTGTTCTAAGGTTTTTTCCAGTTTCTCTTCTAATAGTTTCAGTGTAGCTGACTTTATGTGGAGATTGCTAATCCATTTGTACTTGTGCTTTGTACAAGAAGATAAAGAAGGATTTATTTTCATTCTTCTGCATGCTGACTGCCAGTTAAGTCAACACCATTTGTTGAAGAGGCTGTCTTTTTTCCATTGAATGTTTTCAGCTCCTTTGTCAAAAATCAAGTGATCCCATGTGTGAGAGTTTATTTCTGGACCTTATCTTCTGTTCCATTGATCTACCTGCCTTTCTCTGTACCAGTACCATGTGGTTTGAAACAGAATTGCTTTGTAATGTAGCTTGAGGTCAGGGATGGTGATTCCCACAGAAGTTTTCTTGTTGTTGAAAATAGATTTTGATATTCTAGGTGTGGTGTTATTTCAGATGAATTTGCAAATTGCACTTTCCAACTCTATGAAGAATTGAGTGGGAATTTTGGTGGGGATTGCATTGAATCTGTAGATTGCTTTTGGTAAGATGGCCATTTTTACAATGTTGATCCTTCCAATCCATGTACATGGGAGATCTTTCCATCTTCTGAGATCTTCTTCAATTTCCTTCTTCAGAAATTTGATGTTCTTGTTATACAGGTCCTTCACTTTCCTAGTTAGGGTCACACCAAGGTATTTCATATTGCTTGTGACTATATTTGACCACATAGTAACTATTAATGAGGTTTTGTCTTTCAACTAATGTTACTAAAATTTCCCTGATTGCCAGAAATCTGCTGGATGCTTTTGCCATAGTCGTTCTATTTTAAATGAATGTCTCCCATGTAAAAATATTTAACTTTTTCTTTACTGTTATAGTTATCCTGTTTTTTCTCATGAATTGTTAACCTACAGAAATCTATTAAGGAAAGTGAGTTTTGAGTTGTATTTAAAGAAATGATGAGTGTGGGTTACTGAAAAGATGTTGAATGAATCATGGCTGGACTGTGTTGGCTAGGATGAATAGAACTGATCAGAGATGGTAAATTTTAGGACTTTTTGTTTGTTTGTTTTGTTTTTGTGGAAGAATGTAATTAACAGCCTTAAAAATTATACTAAATTGTGTGCTTTCCTAATTGTCAGCAGTCCATAAAGATAGTTATCTATCATTAATTTTTTATAATTTCATTTTATTTTACATATTATAAATAATATTATGAAAAAGTATGTATTTTCTTGTAGTAAGATGTCATTAGTGTCACAATTTAAAATTTTTGATTTTAAGTTTCTGGAAGATTAATACTAAACTGGACTGAATGTTTAATTCTATAAAATTCAGTAAATATTTTTTATTTGATTGATTTTTTTTCAGGGAAGTTAGAGTCTTTCCAAGTTCCTCTGGCTATCATAGTCTCATTGCATAGACTAAACTGGCATCCAACTGAATGAGAGAACACTTGCCTCTTCCTCCTGATCTGGAATTGAAGGCATGAACCAAAACACCCAACTTGCCCATCATGTTTTTCTAGTTAGTAATTTTTGACAAAATTTCTCTGATGTGTGCTCAATATTGTTTACTTTGCTGTGTGCTGTTAATTAGCATTTATCTTGAAGGCATGGTATTCTGATGGCACAGAAAAGACAAAGGTTAAACTCATTACTCAGTTTTCTTCTGAAATAATTTGGTGATTAGATTAGTACTTCTGGGTCAAGATTTCAGTGAGGGAAGGACCAGAATTACACAGATATATTGATAGTGAGACATACATATAAATCAATGTTGGCATCATGTTTTGTGTTGTATATCTCTCTGGGATATTTTAGAGTGCAGTGACGTATAATGATGTGTATGTGAACTTCACACATGGAGAATGGGCCTTACTGGATTCTTCACAGAAGAGTCTCTACAGAGAAGTGATGCTGGAGACCTACAATAATCTCACTGCTATAGGTAAGACAGTGAATTTCCTTTTAATTTTTAACATAAAAAGACAATTGTTTCTTTGTTATTAAGAATGAGGAAGAATTTTGTGAACGAATCAGCCATGGTTCCAAGGTTCACTAAAGGCAGTAATTTAACTATTGCCTTATTTCCAAAAAATATGCTATCATGTTTTTTCTGTTACTATATTTTAGGCTACAATTGGGAAGATGACAATATTGAGGAATATTTCCAAGGTTCTAGAAGACATGGAAGGTAATTTTAATGTGCTAGTTGGTTTGAATATGCCTCTGAAAAAAATGTAATGATGCCTGGAAGTTTTAATGAAAAGCAATAGTATAAATCACTGCGTTAAGTGTATCAATGATTATTAAACTCTCACAAAACAATGTACTTCAATGTTAGGTATCTGATTTGTGTTTCAGTGCATAATTCTAAGGAAAAGAGAAAGAAACAGTACTTTAACTGATACCAACATTTATATCATAGACCCATTAAATTATGCAGTAGAAATGGCAATAAGTCTAATCCAATATCATTTAGATATTGCAAAATGCATACACATTGAATAGGTGCTAAGCATATGTGCAAAACCTTCTAATATGTATATAGTCCATAATAAAGCTGGTGATACTTATATACTTTGACTAACATTGCTAATTTTAAGGGAGAAGGGCAAGGTATAAGAGACAAAAAAGTTTTTTGAAGAAATCTTAATCCCAACACCACATGGCTATTAGGAAAAAAAAAACTCAAACTGTGTAATATGTAATGGGAAAGCCATTCATTTATTATTATTCTTTCAATAGATATATCATATGTAAGAACTCATATATGCCATGTGAACATAGTAATTTGAAAGAAGCAATAAACCCTTCTCTCCCAAAAAATTTCAAAATATATAGTAGTCCCTACCTTAATTTAACTTTCTGAATGTGATACAAGTTTACAAATAATTGGTTTTCCAATTTCATAGGTATTGTTCACAAATTCACACTGCAAAAAATCCTTATTGTAATAGGAATGTGGGAATTATTTGCTATTTACTCTGGTTCATATTGTATATGCACTATACAAATGTAGATTATTTCACAATAAATGGAAATTTATGAAGGCACTTGTGGTATGCTCTGAGCATTTCCAATTCTTTTCACTATGTAAAAATAAATAAATAAATTTCATATAAATGGCTTGCTATCACAGGTATGTTCAAAGATACAAAACAAATCATAATGAAGGGAAACAGTATAAATGTAAATGAAGTTATAAGTCCTTAAGATGTAATTCCTCTTTACCATTATACCAAATTGTACAACTAATTCCTACAGATAGAAAGCTTTTTTAGTGTAATGAATTTGATGAAGCTTTCACTTTTGCCCATTATCTTCGTAGGCATGAAAGAAATTATAGTGGAGAAAAATCCTATGAATGTAACCAGTGTGGTAAAGACTTTGCCTATCAGAGTTATTTCCAAGTACATAATGGAATAGATACTGGAGAGAAACCCTATGAATGCAACCAATGTAGTAAATCTTTTTCATATTATTGTGGTCTCAGAATACATGAAAGAACACATATTAGAGAGAAACCTTGTGAATTTAAGCAGTATAGTCACGCCTTTGCATGTCACAATCTTCAGATGAATAAAAGAATAAATACCAAAGAGAATTTTTATGAATGTAACCAATGTGGTAAACACTTTGAAAGACTGAGTTCTCTCATACAACATAGAAGACCCATACTAAAAAGAAAACCTTTGAATGTAACGAATGTGGAAAAGTCTATGCACGTCTTGTGGATCTCCAGATACACCAAAAAACACACACTGGAGAGAAACCCTATGAATGTAAGGAGTGTAATAAAGCCTTTTCATATAAGAATGCTCTCCAAATGCATCAAAGACTACATACTGGAGAGAAACCCTATGGATGTCATCAATGTGGTAAAGCCTTTACACGTCATCATACTCTCAAAATACACCAAAGAACTTACACTGGTGAGAAACCCTATGAATGTCATCAATGTGGTAAAGCCTTTACAGGTCATCATACTCTCAAAATACACCAAAGAACTCACACTGGTGAGAAACACTTTGAATGTAACCAATGTGGTAAATCCCATACAAATCGTCCTGGTCTCCAACGTCATAAAAGAAGGCACACTGGAGAGAAACCATATGAATGTAACCAATGTGGTAAATCCTTTGCATCTCAGGGTCATCTCCGAACTCATAAAAGAATGCATACTGGAGAGAAACCCTATGAATGTCACCAATGTGGTAAATCCTTACCAGGTCATACTGTTCTCCAATTGCATAAAAAGAATCACACAGGAGAAAAACCCTATGAATGTAACCAGTGTGGTAAATGCTTTGTAAGTCGTTGTACGCTTCAGTGTCGTAAAAGAATGTACCCTGAAAATAAACCCTATGAATGCAACCAGTGTGGTAAATCCTTTGAATGTTGTGCTGGTCTCCAACTGCATAAAAGAACTCACACTAGTGTGAAATCCTATGAATGTGACCAATGTGGTAAATCCTTTGCAAGTCGTGGTGCTCTCCAATATCATAAAAGAATGTACACTGAAAAAAAACAATATAAATGTTACTAATCTGGTAAGTCCTTTGAAAGGCGTGCTGGTCTCTGACTGCATAAAATAATGCACACTGGGGGAATCCCTATGAATGTAATCAGTGTGAGAACGTCTTTAGAACATATGGTCAACTTAAAAGTCATGAAAAAATACATACTACAAAGAAACCCTAAGAATGTAACCAATGTGGTAATGCCTTTGTACATCATAATAGTGTCTAAAACCATTAAAGAAGACATAATGTCAAGAAACCCTACAAATGTAATCAGTGTAATAACGATGTTTATTGTCACAATAATAAATAAATAAAAACACACTGGAGAGAAACACTATGAATGTAATCAATGCAATAAAGCCTTTTAAATTCAGAATCATCTCTTCATACCCAAAAGAACACATAGTGGAAAGAAACCCTAGAAATGTAATCAATGTAGTAAAGCTTTTTTTTTTAGTCAGAGTCATCTCCTAGAACGTAAAAGAATATGTACCAGAGCGAAACCCTATGTAATTAGTGTGGTAAAGCCTTTGTATGCCATTGTTATCTTTGGAGTCATAAATAAACCCATATTAAATAGAAACTTTCTGATTGTACTTAATATGGTGAGGCTTTTGCCCATTTATATAGATTTCTCATTATGAAGTAATACGTGCTGGAGAGAAATTCTCTGAATATAAGCAATGTGGTTAGGCCTTTGTGTTATAGGGTCTGTTGAGATTCAACTCTACTCAAACACCGGGTCAGTGCAAACAACAAGAATTTATTTAACAAGCTACTACTGACTGATTAGGGCAACAAATCTAACTCAGAACATGAAATGCGAATCAAACATTCTTAACCCTAACAATTTCTTAAGCATGAATACCAGAAATGCCTGTGCCATGTCATATCTACATGTTTTTACCAATCAGGATTCATGAACAGTGGCTTTCTTCATGTATCTTATCTATGTCAACAAATGCAGACTATAGATTTTACAGTAAAACTAATTATATTCATTAGTTCCTTTGCATTTTTGGAACAGTCATTATGTTTTGAGGAACATAAGATGAATAACATAAGCTGTGGTTAGAAAGACTCATTAAGTTCTGTGGAAAAGAATCTGTGCTTAGAGTCATTATGTTTTGGAGAACTAAAAATTTAAAAATGGGAGCTGGTCTCCATGTTTCCTAGAGCCTGAGAAGATGAACTTATTTTTACACTATGAGAAAATAAAGCTGATAACAAAAAGGCAATACTTAAAACATGTTTCTATATGCTTGTTCCTAACTTTTGTACATTAAAGTCATGTTCAAGGATATAAATACATACTGGAGAAAAACCTTGCAAATATAATTAGTGTCAGAAACCCTTTTCATCACAGTCATCTACTAATACATAAAATAACAGTGAAGAGCAACCCTATGGATGTAACCAATGTGGTAAAGCCTTTTTACAACACAGTCATTCTCCTAATACATAAAAGAACATACAGAAAGTGGTCTTCAAACAGGATCAGCATGGGAATGCTGCAGGCTTGGTGTACTGATGGCATACTGAGTTCTGCCTGTTTCAAGCAAGAGATAGCAGATTGGATCCTGTGGTAATGGCAAATGCACTGTGCACCATCTGGCGTGCCCAGCTGAATCTCCATAACCTGAGTCAAATACAGAACATCCAAAAGCACAGTGTCTGAATCGTGCATTTGAGGAATATAGGGACACTGGACAAACCAATGTCTCTGAAAGACAAAAAAGACAGCCTATGAAAGGCAAAAAAGAAGATGGCGTACTGAAAAAATAAACATTTGATTTTTGTATCAGTCTGCATCTTGTTGTCTCACTTGTGGTTTTTTAGCAGGTAAAGACCCTCTGGAGAACACATACTTGGTTAGAAAC
This sequence comes from Micromys minutus, assembly GCF_963924665.1. NCBI lineage: Eukaryota > Metazoa > Chordata > Mammalia > Rodentia > Muridae > Micromys > Micromys minutus. The sequence continues at coordinate 307,470 of NC_137960.1, read as the reverse complement.
CCTACAAATGTAACCAATGTGATAAAGCCTCTTCACAACACTGAGATACATAAAAGATGACATTCTGAAGATGTGTCCTAAAGCCTTTGCATGTAGCAATACTCACTGAAATTATGAGAAAAGCCACAATGCAGAGAAATGCCATGAATGTAGTCAGTGTGGTAAAATTTTGCATATCATGGTATATTTATACAAGAGTAAAAATCTCAGTGTATAATCAATCTGTTAAAGATTTTGTATATCACAGTGGTCTTTGAGGCCCTGAAAGGACTCATACTGAATAGAATCTGTAAGTATAAAGAATTGGTAAGACTTTCAGTCAACACACTTAGTTACATAAGATTATTTATTTGGGGAGAAAAATTCTGTCAAGGGTCAACAATCTATGATTATGATGTCCCTTCTTATTTTGTTTGTTAATTCAAGCCCGAATTTACAAAAGCCCTATGAATTTAAACAGCGAGGTAACCCTTTTCAATTTCACAATTCTCTTCATTTACATGAAAAAGTTCAGCTAGGTGTAAAGCTTTAAGGGTGTGTATCAGTGCCTTTTCTTTGGCTGTGGTAAAATACATATAAGGCACCTTATAGAGCAGTTTAATTTGGCTTATGCTTTCCGAGGAAAATGGGATCAGGATGATGAAAGTGGCAGAGCAAAGAAGTGTCCTGTGACAGGTAAAGCAGAAAGTTCAGAGCTCATATCTGCATCCTGAAGCATAAAGCAGATAGTTGGAATTAGAAATGATGTGTTGAGATAAACTCAAGCCCACTCCTAGTGACCATATTTCTTAAATCTCCAAATGAAACTAGTAACTAAGAAGGACCGATTTCTCTGATTTGAAGCCTATATGATTTCTGTCTCTCGGGTGAACCAATTTATGATGCAAAAAAACTCTGTTGGTAAGCTTTTAGGCGCCTTAACACCTAGTAACTGAAATGAATGCTTACCTAAGAAAAACATCATGTGACATGTGTGTCTCTGTGTTGTATGTGCAGGCTGGTTCCCATGAATACTAGACCCTTTAATCTTGTAGGAGGAGTTAAAGAACTTTGTAAAAAATCTGACCTTGGTCCTCGAGATAAACTTATCTTAAATGCTCAGACATGTTTTTGGCCCTGTAAATACTTTTAAAGACTTTATATATCATCTTGACATCAGGAAGGAGGAAAGAACTCATACAACAGAAAAATTCATTTTGTTGCAGGCTTTAGACATCATAGTTATTGTCAATTTTTTTTAAAAACAACTTTATTTTACAAAACAAAGATAAATGTACAGACTAAGGGAAAGAAAACACTTCTTTTTATTAACTCTCATCATAGCCATGAAAGAAATAAATCATTAACCATAGTCACTCAATAGTAATGGATGAGATCACCAATTGTTTTCAAGTTCTGTATGGCCCTGGAAGGGACAGCTTGACAAGGTTCCCACCCCTGGAACAGAGAGGGCACAGTGTTATCCTCCACAAATGTTGACAATTGTTGTGGGACTAAGGCTTATTTGTATAATAATGTACACTATTTCATGTTCCTGTTTTGGTAAATATTTTTACTCCCAAGGTTATTGGGAAATGTTCTTCTTACCAAGGTTAATGGCTTTATGATAAGTAGAAACAGCATGTGTGCAGGAGTCCAGGGTGTGTGTATATTTCTTACCAAAAATGTTAACTGTTGTGACCTTCAAGACAGCCCTTAAGGCTGTGGAAACAAACTCACAAAACATGTACTTAAAAATATATCATTTTTTAACTATACAAAATGTACAGATGCAGTATAAATTGTATAAGGGACTTCACCCACCTACAACAAGAAAGGCAGGTGCAACAATAAGCCACATTTTCAGAAAGATACAAAGGTAGGGAGATTCCTGAGTTCAAGATCAGCCTGTGATGAGTAAGTTTGGCACAGCTATGTGCCATAGTTATGATGGAGACAGTAATTTCAGGACAGGATCCCACCGACCTAGTTAATTGTCTGTACTTACAAAAAAAGGCATATCTCTGAATTCTATTGCTATGTTAAAAATGTACTTGCTGTCATGACTTGATTTGCCAGTTTAATAATTATTTTAGAATTTCAAGAAGTATAACCATTTGTAAAAAACAATGAAAGTTCCTTTAAAAATCTTATTTTATCCTTTCATTTTCTGATTCACAGAGAGGTCATTTAAAAAATACATCATAGCTGGCCTTAGAATTGTGCTCCTGTAATCCTAGCACCTGGAAGACAATGGCAGGCCAAACTGGAGGCCAACTTGGTCCAAGATAGTGAGTTCTGAGACTGCTGGCTATGCAGAGATATCCTGTCTCAAAAGGATTCCATACAGGAAGAGAATGTCTCAAATTAGAGAATTTTTTTTTAGTTTAATATGACTGGGCTCTGACTGGTTTCAACACAACCTTTTGTTATCTTTATTCAAATTAAGAGAACTGTGTTAATAATGAAAATAGAAGTTGTGGGGAGTCCATTCAGAGAGGATTGGAAAACTATTGAATCCTTCAATAAACATCTAGCAGGGACTTCATCACCTTCAAGTGATAGGTGAAGCAGTACTAATGGAACATCTTCACTGTCTGCTTTATAAAGACATTTATGAAGGCTGGAGTGTTAGTACTATTGCTTCAATTGAGTACCCAAATTTGGTTTCTTGAGCCCACATCAGAAGGCACAGAACTGTCTATATATTTTCCAGCCATTATCAGGTTTTAAAAAATTACTGTTGTTCTGTACTACAGCTTGAAATCAGAACTGATGATACCTACAGAAGTTCTTTAATTATAAAGGATTGTTTTAGGTATGCTGGGTTTGTTTTCATACTATCTTGAGCATTGTTCTTTTTTTTATATAAATTGAAGAACTTTATTTTAAAAAACAAAGATAAATGTACAGATTTTTAAAGCATTTTTGCATGAAACTATATGAATACATCTTTGTCAGTACTGGAATTTTTTAAAGGTTTGATAGTATGCATTAAAATCTTACTAGTTACAATGAGTATACAGTACATGTTAAACAAGATGTAACCTGAAAATCATCAAAGTTTTCTTGCTGTGTAAAGATTAAGCATTATGTTTTTTCATTTACTTTCTCTCTCTCTCTCTCTCTCTTTTTTTTTTTTTTTTTTTTGGCCTTTGGTTTTTCTCGAACTTCATATATTCTGTGAGATGCTTCTGGGGTGTTCAAGGTTTCTGGGGTTAGTATACAATTATTAGTGAGTGCATATTATGTCTGTTCTTCTGTGACTGGGTTACCTCACTCAGGATGATATTCTTTAGATGCACACATTTTCTTAAGTATATCATAAAGTCATTGTTTCTGATAGCTGAGTGGTACTCTATTGTATAAATACAACCACAATTTTGTAACCATTCATGTACTGGAGGACATCTGGGTTCTTTCCAACTTCTGGCTATCATAAATAGGGCTGCTATGAACAATGTGGTGCATGTGTCTTTGTCGTATGTTGAAGCTTCTCTGGGGTATATGCCCAGAAGTGGAATAACTGGGTCTTCAGATAGTACTATGTCCAATTTTCTGAAGAATCACCGGACTGATTTCCAAACTGGTTGTACCAGTTTACAACCCCACCAACAGTGGAGAAGTGTTGCTCTTTCTCTGAATCCTCACCAGCATCTCTATCATCTGAATTTTTTACCTTAGCCATTCTGGTTGTTGTGAGGTGGAATCTCAGGGTTGTTTTGATTTGCATTTCCCTGATGGCTAATGATGTCGAGCACTTACTTAGATGCTTCTCAGGCATTCGATATTCCTCAATTGAGAACTTATTGTTTAGCTCTGTACCTCATTTTTTAATAGGGTTGTTTGATTCTCTGGTGTCTAGCTTTTTGAGTTCTTTGTATGCCTTAAATATTAGACCTCTATCTGATGCGGAGTTGTTAAAGATCATTTCCCATTCTGTTGGCTGCCATTTTGTTTTATTGACAATGTCCTTAGCCTTACAGAAACTTTGCAATCTCATTAAGTCCCATTTGTTAATCTTTGACCTTAGAGCTTGAGCCATTGTTGTTTTGTTCAGAAAAAATTTCTCCTGTGCCTACGTGTTCTAAGGTTTTTCCTACTTTCTCTTCTAATAGTTTCAGTGTACCTGGTTTAATGTGGATATCTTTGTTCCACTTACACTTGAGCTTTGTACAAGGAGATAAGAAAGGGTCTATTTTTATTCTGCATGCTGAGTGCCAGTTGGACCAACACCATTTGTTGAATAGGCTGTCCTGTTTCCATTGAATGTTTACAGCTCCTTTGTCAAAAATCAGGTGACCATATACGTGAGGGCTCATATATGGATCTTCTATTCTATTCCATTGATCCATATGCCTATTTCTGTACCAGTATAGAAATACTGGTAAATAGAAAAGCTGTATATTGCTTTTATTTTGTTTAGGTATGGACTTTGGATTCCTGTTCTTTCCAAGACCTTTAACATGAAGGGTTGTTGAATTTTGTCAAATGATTTCTCAGCATCTAGTGAGATGACTATGTGGATTTTTTCTTTGAGTTTGTTTGTATGGTGGATTACATTGATGGATTTCCTTATATTAAACCATTCCTGCATCCCTACTCGATCATTGTGAATGATCGTTTTGATGGTTTTTTTTTTTTTTTTTTTGGATTCGGTTTATAAGGATTTTGTTGAGTATTTTTGCTTCAATTTTTAAAAGTGAGATTGATCTGAAGTTCTCTTTCCTTGTAGAGTCTTTTTGTAGTTTAGGAATAAGGGTCATTGTGGCCTCAAAAAATGAGGTAGGTAGTGTTCTATCTGACTCTATTTTGTGGAGTAGTTTAGAGAGTATTGGTATTAGGTCGTCTATAAATGTCTGATAGAATTCTGTACTTCACCCATCTGGACCTGGGCTTTTTTGTTTGGGAGGCTTTTGATGACTGCTTCTTTTTCTTTAGGTGTTATGGGATTACGTAGATGGCTTACCTGGTCCTGGTTTAAGTTTAGTATCTACAGTCTGTCTAGGAATTCATCCATTTCCTCCAGATTTTCCAGCTTTGTTGAGTATAGGCTTTTGTAGTAAGATCTAATGATTTTTTGGATTTCCTCAGTTTTAGTTGGTATGTCTTCACTTTCTTTTCTCATTTTGTTAATTTGTATACTTTCTGTTCTCTAGTTAGTCTGGCTAAGGTTTTATCAATCTTGTTAATTTTCTCAAAGAACCAGGTCTTGGTTTTTTTTGATTGTTTGAATGGTTCTTTTTGTTTCTATATGGTCAGTTTCTGTTCTGAGTTTGATTATTTCTTTATGTCTACTCCTCTTGGGTATATCTGCTTCCTGTTTTTCTAGAGCTTTCAACTGTGCTGTCAAGTTGCTAGTGTATGCTCTCTCCAGTTTATTTTGGAAGCACTCATGGATATGAGTTTGTCTCTTAGTATTGCTTTCATTACATTTGGGTATGTTATGTTTTCATTTTCATTAAATTCTAGAAAATCCTTAATTTCTTTATTTCTTCTTTGACCATGCTATTGTTTAATAGCACATTGTTTAGTTTCCATGTGTATATGGGCTTTTGTTTTCTTTGTTCTTATTAAAGACCAGCCTTAGACCATGGTTATCTGATAGGATGCCTGGGAGTATTTCAATATTCTTATATCTATTGAGGCTTATTTTGTGTCAGTTTTGAAGAAGGTGTCGTGAGGTGCTGAGAAGTTGTATTTTTTTGTTTTAGGATGATACGTTCTTTATAAGTCTATTAATTCCAATTGGTTCATAACCTCTGCTATTTTCCCTGTATTCTTGTTCAGTTTTTCATTTCATGATCTGTCCATTGATGAGAGTGGGGTATTGAGTCCTCCCACTATAATTGTGTCATTTCCAATGTATTTTTTGAGCTTTAGTAGGGTTTCTTTTATGAATATGGGTGATCTCCTATTTGGAGCATATATGTTAAGGATTGAGAGTTCCTCCTGACAAATTTTCCCTGTAATGAGCAAAAAGTGTCCTTCCTTATTTTTTTTTTTTTTTGATAATTTTTGGTTGAAAATCTACTTTATTCTATATTAGAATAGCCACTCCAGCTTGCTTTCTTGGGGCCATTTGCTTGGAAGGTTTTATTCCCAACTTATACTGTCAAATATTGTCTGTCTTTCTCTCTGATATGAGTTTCTTGTAAGTAGCAAAATGCTATATTCTGTTTATGTATCCAGCTTGATAGCCTATATTTTTTATTGGGGAATTGAGTCCATTTATGTTAAAAGATATTAAGGAATAGTGCTTGCTATTTCCTGCTATTTTTGCTTTTAGAGGTAGTATTGTGCCTGTATGTCTTTCTTCTTTTGGTTTTCTTGCTTAGGTATTTTCTTGCTTTTAGTAGGATATAGTTTCCCTCTTTGTATTGGGTTTTCCACCTATAATTCTTTGTAGTGCTGAGTTTGTGGTCAGATGTTGTGTAAATTTAGTTTTGTCTTGGAATATCTTGGTCTCTCCATCTATGGTGATTGATAGTTTTGCTGGGTATAGCAGCTTGGGCTGACACTTGTGTTCTCGTTGGGTCTGCATGATTTCTGTCCAGGATCTTCTAGCTTTCATGGTCCCTATTGAGAAGTCGGGTATGATTCTGATTGATCTACCTTTATATGTTACATGACCTTTTTTCCTCACTGATTTTAGTATTATTTCTTTGCTTTAGGCACTTGGCATTTTGACTATTATGTGTTGGGAGGAATTTCTTTTCTGGTCCACTCTATTTGGAGTTCTGTAGGCTTCTTTTATGATCATCGTCATCTCATTCTTAAGGGTAAGGAAGTTTTCTTCTACGATTTTGTTGAAAATATTTACTGTACCTCTTAGTTGATATTCCTCACCCTCTTCTATTCCTATTACTTTTAGGTTTGGTCTTCTCATTGTGCTGGATGTCCTGGGTATTTTGGGTTAGGAGGTTTTTGGCTTTTGTGTATTCTCTGACTATTTTGTCTATGTTTCCAATGTTGTCTTCGGCCCCTGAGATTCTCTCTTCCATCTCTTGTAGTCTGTTGGACATGATTGCATCTGTTACTCCTTATTTCTTTTAGGTTTTCTACCTCCAAGGTTGTCTCTTTAGTGTTTTCTTTATTGTTTCCATTTCCATTTTAAATTCCTTCTTCAATTCCTTCATATCTTTGGTTCTGTTTTTCTCTAGTTCTTTGATTTCTTTGAGTGTTTTTCTTGTTTTTTCTTTAAAAGCTTCTATTTCTTTATGCTTTTCCTCTGGTTCTTGTTTAAGGATCTCTATTATCATCTTGAGGTATGATTTCTGGCCTAAGTCTTCTTTTTCTGGAGTGTTTAGCATTCTGCTGTTTGCTGTGATAGTAGAGCTGGCTTCTGGTGTTCCAGGTTTTCTTGGTTTCCCTGTGGTATGTTCTTTCGTTTTCCTCTTGTTGTCTTTTTTTCAGTGATTGGTTCCCATCTCTCCCGTGTACCTGGCCTGTGTTTCTGGATCTCCGCTGCTTCTGGTGGCAGATGGCCTGTGTATTTGTTCTGCATGAAAGGGCCCTCCAGGTGGAAACTGAGTCCCTATGGCAGAGTTCCTGCTCCCCTGAACCAATGTGGGGCGTGTGCTTTCTGGGTGCTCAGCTCAGACCTCACTATGCCCCGGCTTCTTGCACAGTGGTCTCGCCAGGTCTGTTGTTCCTGGATCTCTGCTGTTCCTGATGGCAGATGGCCTGAGTGTCTGTTCTACATGCAAGGGCATACATTGTTCTTTCAAGTTCTGTGCTGAATAGTATTAGAATTCTGATGGGAATCATATTGAATCTGTTGTTTACTTTTGGGTAGATGATAAGGATTTTTTAGTCCTACATTTCTTCTAATGAGAAATCAGAGTCTATGGCATTGATATAATTACAAACTCAGAAGTTTCTCATGGATGTTTTGAAACTGCTCTTGTAGACATCTTGTGGTGTTCAATTTTATTCCGTTGGTCCTCTTGCCTGTCCCTGTACCAACACCAGGCAGTTTTGATCACAATTGATTTATAATACCGCTTGAGGCCAGTAATGGTGATTCCCCCAGAAGTGATTTTTTTAATGGTTTTTGCTTTCCTGGGTTTTTTTATTATTATAAATAAATTTAAAATTGTTTTTTTTTTTCTGACTCTATGAAGAATTGAGTTGGAATTTTGCTGAGGATTGCAATGAATTTGTAGATTGCCTTAGGCAAGATGGCCATTTTTACTATGTTGACACTTCCAATCAATGAGCAAGGGAAATTATTCCATCTTCTGAGGTCTTCTTCAATTTCCTTCTTCAGAGACTTGGAATTCTTGTCATACAGATCCTTCACTTGCCAATCCTGGGCATATACCCAAAAGTAGCTCCAACATCTCACAAGGACACATGCTCAACAATGTTCATAGTAGCCTTATTTATAATAGCCAGAAGCTGAAAAGAACCCAGATGTCCTTCAATAGAGGAATGGATAGAGAAATTGTAATACATATACACAGTGGAGTACTACTCAGCTATTAAAAACCAGTTCATGAATTTTCTAAGCAAATAGAAGGATCTTGAAGTTATTATTGTGAGTGATGTAATCCAGTCAGAAAGAAACACTCATGGTATGTACTCACTCATAGCACATAGTAGCCCCAAAAGTTTGGAATACCCAAGAAACCATCCACAGAACTTATGAAGTTCAGAGAGAAGGAAGACTAGAATGTGGATGCATCAGTCCTTAGAATAAAAGAATAAAACAGGGGAGGAAATACAAGGTCAAATAGAAGAGCAGGGACTGAAGAAAAAAATATCCAGAGACTGCCTCACATGAAGAACCACCTCATATGCAGCCACCAAACCCAAACAACACTGGTAATGCCAAGAAGTGTTTACTGGCAAGATCCAGATGTGGATGTCTTCATATCTTGGAGAAAGTTGAGGAACACAGTAAAACAGCATACCTCATTTACAAAGATTATAGAAGGCGCCAGAGAAGCCTTTACTGAAATTTTACGAAGATTAGTCTCAGCTATGAACAAAGCCAAATCAGATTCTCACACAAGCAAGTGTTCATAGAGACCTTGGTGTTTGAAAATTCAAATACTGATTGTAAAATTATTAGAACATTAAAGCTGTAAGTAGTGCCAATGGATGAACGAATAAGGGATATGTCCAATATTGGCTCTAACATGTACCATGTTGAAACAATAGGTTAAGTTTTGTGGGTTTCCCTGCTTTTGGAGTTTGGTAGCTGTTATGCTGCTCCATGAGGGCAGTGGTAGCAGAGTTGTTGAACAGGAGGTTCAGAAGCCCTGTACGTACATATAGTAAATCACCACTTCAATACAGCTTGACAGTAAGCAGATCAATTTTACTTAGGTTGATTAAAGGCTTATAACATTTTGAGGGACTGAAGACAGGAACATCAAGAATGGGCAAAAGTCATGAATTTGGGGTTTAGGCTTTGTGGCATACCTCATTAGCATGGGGAAGCTAGTTTCTGGAATCTCAGGTGCTGGCTGAATAGGTTTTTACAGGAGGAAGAAAATTGATCCTATAAACTAGTTGAGGCTATATGACATTACGTAGTTAGAGGTGAGTGTGGAGGCTAAGAATATCCTAGACAAGGAGTAACTCTTGTTAATGAAGGAGTAACTCTGTTAATGAAGTGAGTTTTCCGTTATGTAAGAGCTCCGAAAAGCTATCCAGGCAATGGTAGGCTTTGACTTCAAATAGCAGTGTTTTTCCACAAACCTATAGTTAAAGGTACATGATGACAAAATGTCCAGGGCTTTAATTGCAGGAAATATGGTTACTTGCAAAGAAACTGTAAACAAGTCACCAAAGGTCTCAGATCTCAAAATGCCAGGTGCTTTAATGCACACTACAAGCAGCAGAGCTCTTGACTTGGCCACAAGTAAACATCTCATTCAATCACAGAAAATTTTGTGTTATAAAAGAGCTCTTATTGTTTATGATCCTTTGTCCTAGGGTATTATACAGATGCTCTTGGAAGAAGTAGATTGACTTTGCAAAGATGAATTATGCACCCAGGCTTTATAGGTGAAGATTACAAGTGAGAAATCAAAATTTATAGTCTATGTAAAATGAAAGTTGCAATTTAATGCAGATGATGTTTTTTTTTTTTTCTCAGTTCTTACTGTTTCCTTAAATCAAGGGTAAAACCACTCATGTAGAAAGAATGGGGGCTTGGAAGTACTGGAAATGTGTGTTCTGACAAACTGTTGCTAGTGATGAGAGAACAAAATTAAAATTGCAAATAAAAGGTACTAAAATAGAAGATTTGATAGATATGGGAGCTAATGTACCTATCATATCACAATAAGAATTGAATATAGAGTGGCTAATTCTAATTTTAAAGGTTTATATACAGATTCTAGCTATTGAAAAGTTATCTTAGATAAAACAAATCATGAGATGAGTTAAATGTGGGAATAGAAGGTCAAACAGGAACTTTGATGCCTTATGTAAATGACATACCCACAAACTTTTGAGGTAGTGTTCTTTAAAAGCAATGGTTTACAACAAAAAGCCAATATACACGTGGAAACTAAACAATGCTCTATTAAACAATAACAGGGTCAAAGAAGAAATAATGAAAGAAATTAAGGAATTTCTAGAATTCAATGAATATGAAAACACAACATACCCAAACCTATGGGATACAATGAAAGCAGTACTGAGAGGAAAACTCATAACTCTGAGTGATTCCAAAAAGAAAATGGAGAGAGTATACACTAGCAACCTGACAGCACAGTTGAAAGCTCTAGAACAAAAGGAAGCAGATATATCCAAGAGAAGTAGATGGCAAGAAATAATCAAACTTAGCACAGAAATAGACCAAATAGAAACAAAACGAACCACTGAAAGAATCAACAAAACCAAGAGCTGGTTCTGTGAGAAAATGAACAAGATTGATAAACCCTTAGCCAGACTAACTAGAGGGCAAATAGAGAGGATGCAAATTAACAAAATCAGAAAGGAAAGTGGAGAAATAACAACTGAAACTGAGGAAATTTAAGAAATCATCAGATCCTACTACAAAAGCCTATACTCAACAAAGCTGGAAAATCTGGAGGACATGGATGAATTCCTCGACAGATACAAGCTACAAAAGTTAAACAAGGACTAGGTAAATCATCTAAATAATCCCATAACACCAAAATAAATAGAAGCAGTCATCAAAAGCCTCCCAACCAAAAAAAAAAAAAAAAAAAAAAAAAAAAACCCAGGTTCAGATGGGTTCAGTGCAGAGTTTTATCAGAGATTTATTGATGACATAATACCAATACTCTCCAAACTATTTCACAAAATAGAATCCAATGGAACACTACCTAACTCATTTTTGAGGCTACAATAACCTTTGTTCCTAAACCACACAAAGACCCTAAAAGGATAGAGAACTTCAGACCAAAATCACTTATGAACATTGAGGCAAAAATACTCAAAAAATCCTTGCAAACCGAATCCAAGAACACATCAAAACGATCATTCATCATGATCAAGTAGGCTTCATCCTTGAGATGCAGGGATGGTTTAATATAAGGAAATCCATCAATGTAATCCACCATATAAACAAACTCAAAAACAAAACAAAACAAAACAAACAAACAAAAAAAAAACATGGTTATTTCACTAGATACTGAGAAAGCATTTGACAAAAACCAACACCATTTCATGTTAAAAGTCTTGGAAAGAACAGGAATCAAGGCCCATACCTAAACATAAGAAAAGCAATATACAGCTAACCAACAGCCAACATCAAACTCAACGGTGGGAAACTTGAAGCAATCCCACTAAAATCAGGGACTTGACGAGGCTGCCCACTCTCCCCCACCTATTCAACATAGTACTAGAAGTCCTGACCGGAGCAATTAGACAGCAGTAGGAAATCAAAGGGATAAAAATTGGAAAGGAAGAAGTAAAAACATCACTATTTGCAGACAACATGATATTGTACTTAAGTGACCCCACAAATTCCACCAGAGAACTCCTACAGCTGATAAACAAGTTTAGCAAAGCGGCGGGATATAAAATTAGCTCAAACATATCAGTAGCTTTTCTATATTTAAAGGACAAACATGTGGAGAAAGAAATTAGGTAAAAGATACCCTTCACAAAAGTCACAAAAACTATGAAATACCTTGGTGTGACTCTAACTAAGCAACTGAAGGAGCTATATGACAAGAACTTCAATCCTCTAAAAAAGGAAATCAAGGAAGATCTCAGAAAATAGATCTCCCATGCTCATGGATTGGAAAGGTCCACATTTTAAAAATTTGGCCATCTTACCAAACGCAATCTACAGATTCAATGCAATCCCCATCAAAATTCCACCCCTTTTCTTTATTGAGTTGGAAAGAGCACTGTTCTGTTTCATCTGGAATAACAAAAGACCTAGAATAGCGAAATCCATCCTCAACAACAAGAAAACATCTGAGGGAATCATTATCCCTGACCTCAAGCTATATTACAAGGCAAAATGTGCTGAAAACTGCATGGTACTGGTATAGAAATAGGCACGTGGATCAATGGAATAGAAAGAAGATCCAGAAATGAGCCCTCACTTGTATGGTCACCTGGTTTTTTGACAAAAGAGCTGTAAACATTCAATGGAAAAAGGACAGCCTATTCAACAAATGGTGGTGGTGCAACTGGCACTCAGAATGCAGAAGAATGAAAATAGACCCTTTCTTATCTCCTTGTACAAAGCTCAAGTGCAAGTGGCTCAAAGATCTCCACATTAAACCAGGTACACTGAAATTATTAGATGAGAAAGTAGAGAAAACCTTAGAACTCATAGGCACAGGAGAAAATTTTCTGATAGTACAACAATGGCTTGTATTCTAAGCTCAAGCATTGACAAATGGGACTTAATGAGATGCAAAGTTTGTGTAAGGCTCAAGACACTGTCAAGAAAACAAAACGGCAGCCAACAGAGTGGGAAATTATTTTTACCAACCCTACATCAGATAGAGGCCCAATATCCAAGGTTTACAAAGAACTCAAAAACTTGACATCAGAGAATTAAACAACCCTATTAAAAATAGGGTACAGACTTAAACAAAACGTTCTCAATCGAGGAATATCAAATGGCTTAGAAACATCTAAGGAAGTGCTCAACATTCTTAGCCATCAGGGAAATGCAAATCAAAACAACCCTGAGATTCCACCTCACACCAGTCAGATTGGCCAAGAGCCAATACTCAGATGACAACCAGTGCTGTTGAGGATGTGGAAAAAGTGGTACCCTTCTCCACTGTTGGTGGTGTTGTCAACTGATACAACCACTATGGAAACCAGTCTGTTGGTTCCTCAGAAAAATGGGCATAGTGCTACCTGAAGACCCAATTATTCCACTTCTGGGCATTTACCCCAGAGACGCTCCAACATACAACAAAGCCACATGCACAACAATGTTCATTGCAGCTCTATAATAGCCAGAAGCTGAAAAGAGCCCAGATGTCTTTCAGTAGATGAATGGATATAAAAACTGTGGTACATTTACACAGTGGAGTAGTACTCAGCTATCAGAAACAATGGCTTAACAAAATTCTTAAGAAAATGTATGCATCTAGAGAATATCATCCTGAGTGAGATAACCCAGTCACAAAAGAACAGACATAGTATGCAGTCACTGATAATAGGATACTAATCCCAGAAAGCTCTGAAAACCCCAGAAACAACTCTCAGACTGTGTGAAGTTCAACAGAAAAAGGGAACATATTTTAATTAAAATAGAACTGTATCACATCTCCCTTTCCTCTCTCCAGCCCCTTCTAGTTTCTCTCCTATCCCCTCCAAGTAATAGCCTCTTTTCCTATATTATTGTTACATATATATATACATATATATATATTATGTGTGTGTGTATATGTACCCACAAATACTTAATTACAACCTTAAAAAATGTATTTGTATACTTTTATGCAAAAGTGCTTAAAAATTTGTACATTTCCTTTGTTTTTGAAAATAAAGTTTTTCATTTAAAAAAAAGGAAACAGAAAGAATTGTGCCATGCTAGAAGTTACAGATTGCTCCTAAAAGAAAATTACTGGGAGGAGGTTCAATTGATTATTTGGGTTTTAAAATAAGTCAACAAACTTTTAAATCTAACCTGTAGGAGAACCAGTCGTCTCAACTCACCTGAAACTATGAGATCTCTCAGACACTGGGCCACCAACTAAGCAGCATAACCACCTGTTATGAGGCCTCCAAGACACCAGAGGACTGCTGGATTTGGTCAGTCAGAGAATATGCACCTAACCTTCAGGAGACTGGAGGCCCCAGAGAATGGGGAGGTCTCAGAGACGGGAGTAGAGGTATTGTCATGGGGATGGGGATAGAAGGTATATGATGGGGAACAGTCAGAGGGTAGACTGGTAGGGGAATAAAATCTAGACTTTTAAAAAAGATTAAATAAAATTTTAAAAGCGTTATTTGTTTAAAAAACACTTTATTGATATAATCAGGAAACAATTGAATAGCTAATATTCACACAAGTTTGAAACAGGAGAATCTCTGAATAAGTACTGCAACCACATATATGTGAGAATGAAATGAGAATTTGAATTGTCACACAGTGCACAATAACATTATATTTACACCTAAAAAAGTTAGCAGATGAACAGTAAACTTTAGTAGAAAAAAGACTTCAAGATGCATATGTGGATCATATACATCCCAAACTTAATTTCATTTTGGTTATTTTGCTTTAAACTCATTCACTTATTGGCAAGAAATACAGTATTATGGAATGGATAATACTATATTCAGACCTGGAAGAAAGGTATTAAATGTAGTAGCTTATCCTGATATAAAGCCATTATGGGTAATCCACAAATATTGGTAAAGAATTTAAGTATCAAGGTCAAGAAAACTGGCACGTCTTACATTTTCAACTCATATTTAGCTTTTTATTATGCACCTTATTTAATTATTCATCAATTAATCCAATACCATATAATTTTATAAGCCATTAATTTGATATAATAAGGTCTAGCTGATTTCATGATAAGAGATAAATTCTCAGTGTTGGTTCTAAAAAAGTCTTAGATATTTCAACTGATGTTGATGTATATTTTGAACATCCTTATATAAAATTTATATTTTTATAAAAACTCATATTGTAGAAATAAATATGCAACTTCTCTTTCAACCCAAATTACAAATTATTAACTCTTTCATGCCTTAGCAATATAGTTTATCTAGGTACAAGTATATGAATATAAATGTTTCCAGGCAGTCATTTTATATTACATTTTTACTACTTAACTGATCAAGATATTTAAAATAAACGTCTAAGAAAATAATATTTTTATCTTTTATCATACTATTTTGGTATTTAAAAATAAGTCCCTCAGTTTCTCACATAACATACATGCACAGTAATGTTTAAGAAAAATTAACAGGGTATTTAAAAACATCCACATAAATAAAGTCTATAAACTAACAGAATAGTGTAGTAAAAGCAGCTCCTACTTAACAGTGTATAGTCAGCCTTCCCACAAGAATTGGAAAAAACGTAAGGATTTATTTCACAAGTGACTAATTCAAAAAAATGTGGATGAATGTTTACTATTAGTTTTCATGACAATTAGGTTGAAACATCATAATTGTACTATAAACTAAATGATTGCTTTAACACCAATAAAGTAGCTGTTTCTAAATGTACCAACATCATGGATTTTTACATTTTTTTTCTAAGCAGAGCATCCATAATGTTTAATACTATCCAAGATTAACCATTGCTTATCATGATGTAAAAAAACACAATTAACAAGACATATTTTATAAGAGCATGTACAAAACAAAAGAAAGATGAGTTTTGTACAGGAAATGAATTATAGAAAAAGCCTCTAGCTTGTCGACTGTTTTGTATAAGGGTTATAAGCATTCACTTTGACATAAAAATGTTCCTGAATAGGTAACCTAATGCCCCCTTCACATCTTTATTCCTCAGAGTATAGATGAAGGGGTTCAGAGTAGGAGTTACCACTCCATAGAAGAGAGCCATGAACTTGGGTTGGTCTTTTGTAATAGAGGAAGGAGGCTGAAGGTACATACTAATGGCTGGGCCATAGAACAAGAGAACTACAATGAGATGAGAGGAACATGTACCAAAGGCCTTTTTCCTTCCCTCTGAAGATCTGATTTTAAAGACAGCATGGCCAATGCTAGCATAGGAGGCAAGAATTAAACACAGGGGAATAGCTAAAAGAAAAATGCATACTACAGACAGAGCAACCTCATTTGTTTCTTTTTCACCACAAGCAGTTTTTATCAGAACTGGAATCTCACACACCAAGTGATCCATTATATTATGGCCACATAGAGGCAATTGCAGTGTCACGGTGGCCTCTGACACAGCATAAGAAATTCCAGTCAGCCACACGGTGGACACTAATAGGAGGCAGTTACGCTGATTCATTATGACAGTGTAGTGCAGAGGTCTGCAGATGGCAACGTATCGGTCAAAGGACATAAGAGCCAGGAGGACACACTCTGTACCCCCCATTGTGTGGAAGAAATAAAGCTGAACTACACACCTCATGTAGCTGATGGTTTTTGTGGAGCCCCCAAGGTTAGTTAGCATCTGAGGCACAATGCTTGTGGTATAGCACATGTCCAGAAAGGAGAGGTTGGTGAGGAAAAAATACATGGGGCTGTGGAGACGAGGGTCTAAGGTGGACACCAGAATGATGGCAATGTTGCCAATCATGGCTGTAGGGTATGTTATCAGAAGAAGAATAAACAGAGGAAGTTCCAGCCAAGGACAGTCTGCAAAACCAAGTAGAATAAACTCTTCTGGGTGACTTTTATTGCTCATCGTTATTCTCTGCTATCTGACTTACCTATAGTAAAGAATTATCAAGAAAGTTAGTATTATAGGAATAGCAAAGCCCCATGACTAATTAGTTATGACTATGAAAACCAGGATTAGCATTCCATTCAAAATATCTTGGATGATAGTAAGGAGAGAACTTAATCCATATTGAGAAACTTGATTTTATCTTCAGTACTTAGATAAAAATGATGGCAAGGGATACAAATTTCTATAATCCCAGTTCTGTACTTTACATGAATAGCATATCCACAGAATAGAAACATATATGCAAACACATTTATACACGTGCATATTCCTTCATACACAAAAATGATTTGGCAAGTGGGCATTTAATTCTTACTACTGATACAAAAATTGAAAGGAAGTTTTGGATTATCTGACTATACTTGTAACAAAAAGGTGAGGAGCTAATTTTAAGAGTAGTTATAAAGGCATTACTAAAATATAGAAATATTTCCAGGAATCAGTCAGAAAAGTTAGAAGTAATTGTTTTGAGATCTTAGTATGAAAAATTGGCTGGTCAGTTTCTATCTTCTGGGCTACATTGACAAATATTCTGAATATGTAACAAATAAATTTGAGATATATACAAACTTTCTTTTTGTACTTGAGATTAAGCAAGTAATTAAAACACAATTGACATTTTTTCTTCATATTTGTAGTTGTTAAAAAGCTTCTATTTATAAGCCTAATGATTTAAGCCTCAATTACAGTGTTGTTCTTTTGTGTAGTGTATGTGCTTTATTGTATAACTATTTAGTGGAAGTTTTGACTTTCAATAATTTCTTATAAACTATTATTAATTCTTCTAGATGTATTTATTTATCAGCTGAGTTCAATGCTCTTTTTATGATAAAAATATGGTCGACAATCTAGAACACATTTGTTTTTGTTATTCACATTGATAATTTAAATATATTTTAACTCCAACAATCTTTTGTCAAACAACTTCTTAATGAGTGTGTGTTTGTGTGTGTGTGTGTGAGAAGGGGGGGGGAGAATCATTCTAACAAGCCTTTACCACTCTTACAATTCTTTATGACTTGTTTCCAAATAAGAGAATCTTATTTCTGTATTTTAATATATAACCTCCTCTTTCCTTCTTCCAATTCCTCACATACTTTCTCTTTTCCCTATATCTCTGCTCCTATTACCTTTCAGAAACGAGCAAACCTCCCAGTGATATCAATGACCACTGAGAAAAAGATGTAATAAGACTACACACAAACCCTTACATCAAGACTGGACAAGGCCACTCAGTAGAAAAAAGGGTCCCACAGGCAGAAAAAAAAAAGTCAGAGACACCTCACTCCTACTATTAGGTGTTCAACAAAAAGTGGATGGAGGTAGAAAAAAAAATCATCCCAAGTAAGGCAACCCAGACCACAAAAGACAAACCTGATATATACTTACTTGTAAGTTTCTATTAACTAAGTAAAGAATAAAACACAATACACAGAACCAGGGAAGTTAGATAAAGAGGAGTTGTCTAAGGGAGATGTATGGATCTCCCTGGGGAGGGGAAATAAAATGAATTTTATGAGTGGACTGGAATAAGAGAAAAAAATATGCTTTAACTTTCTTATTCAGCGATGTGGCACATTTTCAACTCACAGGCAGTCAGTGTTTAAAATCACTGATCAAATGTAGGCTGAGTTTGTGTTGACATGCTGTCCATAAGTCTGCTTGCATTTTCATATCAGCATATCATATTTATATTTAGTTTGATGAGTCACACCATTTTGTTTATGTTTACCATACTTTGGGCTTGTAGATTGTAAAAAGCTGTCTTCATTTTTAAACACCCTTCATTAAATAATATTTGTATAATAGCATCTAAAGCTTTAGAGCTTTAGATGAAACACATGAACAACATTAATCTTATTTTAAACATATTTTCATAAGATCAAATGACCAAACATTAATAGTTTGCTCAGGTAATCAGCATCTGAGAAATAGTGTTTATAGAAACTTAAGGGCTTCTAAGTTTTGTTTCAGTGATAGACTGAGAAAGAAATGTTACAAGTTAAAGTCTAGTTGTTTCTAAAGCCACACAACCAAAGCTTATGAATAGCTTTTTGAAATAAAGCAGGTTTTCCTGTGTACTAATTAGATACTGCTGCCCACACTCTCCACCTTTCCTAGGACTGCATGTCTGTCACTACAGGTGTCTCTTCACTTACCTTATTTTTTTTAAAAAAACTCTCTTTGCATTAAAAATATTTATAATGGAAAATATTTCAGTTTTTCTTTTTACAGGACAGAGAGAGTCTAGTATGAAGGTGAGAGTTGAAAATTTGCTTCAGAACGCTCAGGTATTGAGTTTACACAAAGGAGTCAAAAGGAGGAAGAACTCAAGTTAGGGAAACAATAATAGACACTATCAAGAAGGCTTTCATGTTATCAGGTTTCTTTGTTATTCCCCAGAGTCCTGTGTATTATTTTCACAGACTACTTGTTTCCTCTGTGACTAGACAGAGAAAGTTCCCTGAGAAAGGGCTCTCCAAGGACATGCTTCTCATACACAGCTCTTGCCCTGCTGTGCTGAGAAAAGAAGACAATCTTTTTCTGCAGTGGAAAGTATTTGAAATAAATTGATTTCAACACACTGAACACCTACTAAACGGTACACAGTTAAAGATGAGCTTGTTTGAATCAGTTATCCTGCGGAATTTATTATAGGATATTACCTTCTTATAGGATATAATATAAAATGTTAAGATTTTAATTATCTCTATTATAAGAAAGAAGGATAATTAAAGCCATGAGAATAATAAAATAATAGGCACTGAATTTACCCACTGTAAATAATCTACCAATACAAAAAATTCTAACTATTTAGTATTTTATCACAATTAAAAGGCAATGGTATGAAAACAATCTGCTTGCTACTTACTAAATAATAACTACTATGTATTCTTACAGTTTTCTTCTTACAACTTGCTTACATAGACCTTGCAACAGTTTCAGAATTCTGACTCCATGAGTTCATGCATAATCAATGTATCTAGCAACAATGACTATACTCACTCTGTCCTCACCACATCATTATGAATCCAGTAGCACTTGGAATATTTCAATACATATGACAAACTTTTAATAATCCAAATGTACATTAATTTGAAAAATAAATTAAACATTTAGAATAATAGGTACAAGGACAATTCCACCTTCTACTTTGTCCACCTATTTCATGGTCTTTCCTTTGAAGGAATTCACTAATATCTTTGTGTCCCCTTTTCACTGCTATGCTCTATGCTCCTTTCCTCTAGCACCCAATCCACTGGGTTATTTTTTGTTGTTGTTGTTGTTGTTGTTTTTTGAATTTTATCAAATCTGTACCTCTCAGTACTGATTCTAGAAGAAGCATGATCTGCCTTCTTGTTGAGCATAGATGGTGGAAACCTTCAGAGAAAGCATAGACAGTAAAAGGACAGCTTGTTTGGAGTGCTGCCCAAGCAGAAACTCTGGTGGTATATGTTCACAATTCCTATAGTAGTGGTTTTGTCCATTCATTACTTTCTACGAGCTTCTATATAAATTCTCCTTTCTACAGAGTACATTTGGTTTGCACACACTTCCCTATGTTACTTCAGACTTTGTGTTGTGAATAGGCTTACTGTTAGTGCTAGCCTTATACTAATTAACACATTACAAACACATATAGATTCATTGTTGTCATTGTTTTGTAAATCTTTTCCCACCTATTTTAAAATATTTCCTTTGCTAAATTTCTTTTCCTGTCCCATTTGACAAACCCCAAGTATAACTAATGGATCATGTGAAAACCTATTAAAAATAGACTAAGACAAATTAGAGAGATATTTTTTACTATCAAGGCTTATGTGCCATTATTTTTCTCTCAGGTTTATGTTGTCATACTAGTTGCTGTTGTGATTCATAAACATCATAAGGTGATCTTCAAGTGATTGTTTCCTTCCCTTGGAAGATTACATAGAGTCTTCTGGTACTATGGAAGTTGATTCTCCGGGAAATGGCTTTCAGATCCTCCAGTTTCTGTGACTGTATTGCATGGTGTTTTCAGCAACAGGGACTTACCTTCTACCTTTGGGGTGTAACCAAAATAGCAGTGATATTTGGAGAGTCTCTTGGGAAACTCCAATCAATAACTCAAAAGGAAACTTTTTATTCTTGGTGTGGAGTTCTTTTTTAGTAGTCTATAGGTCTTACGGGAGAAACTGTCAGCTCAGATAAAGAGATTTCATTTAAACTAAATATATCTGGTTTTACTGATTTAAACAGACACCATATACAAGGTAACTCTTATAAAAGACAACATTTAATTGGGGCTGTCTCACAGTTTCAGAGGTTCAGTCATTTATCATCAAGGCAGAAGCATTGCAGAGTCCAGACAGGTATGGCACTGGAAGAGCAAAGTGTTCCAGAAGAAAACTATCAGTCAGCTAGGAGAAGATCTCAAACCCCACCCCCTCAATGACATACTTCCTCCAACATGTGTACACTTATAACCACAAGTGAAGTGTCACTCTCTGTGTGTGTCAATTCATACAAACCACCCAAACACATTTTAAATATTTGTTCTTTATGCATATGCTGCTTAATTTTATGTCAACATGACATAAGCTAGAGTTATCTACAAAGACAGAACCTCAATTGTAAAAATGGCTCAATAACAATCTTGCTATATGGGGGCTGGGGAGATGGCTCAGGGGTTATGAGCACTGACTGCTCTTCCAGAGGTCCTGAGTTCAATACTCAGCAACTACATGGTGGCTCACAACCATATGTAATGGGATGAGATGCCCTCTTCTGGTGTGTCTGAAGATAGCTACAGTGTACTCATATAAATAAATAAAATAAATATTTAAAAAATATCTGTCTATATGGCATTTTATAAATTAATGGTTAATGTAAGAAGGCCTATTACAATGTGTGCAGAGCTGGTTCTATAAGAAAGCAAGTTAACCAAGCCATGATAAACAAGCCAGTAAATAGTGCTCCTCTATGGCTTTTGCATCAGGTGCTGCTCCAGATTACTGTTTTATTTGGGTTCCTGTCATACCTCCCTTCAGTGATGTACCACACTGCAGAAGTTTTGGCCAAATAAACCCCTTCTTTCCAACTTGTTTTTAGTGATAGTGTTTTATCATAGCAATAGTACCCCTAATTAAGACAACACACACATAAAAAGTAGTTCTTACACTTTTTCCAAGAAAGTTGTTTTTAAACCAGAGCCATTGTACAAAAATCAGAGTGAATCAAACTGAAGATAATGGAGATCTATAGTACACAGTTCCAATTGTACTTCTCCAATAAGATTCTTGGACCTATGGCTCAGGTAACATTACAGAAGACGTGAAAGAAAGATTGTAAAAGTCCAAAGAATAGGATGTTTCCCAAGGGATGATGTCTTCTACAAATTTCAGTGAGTCAGCACCCAAGTAGTCTCATAAAACAGATGCCTAACACAACACCTGAATTAAGGCAACACCAAAGGGCATGATAACAGGGAAGGGGCAGAGTTCACAAGGCCTAAAGCCTACACAAAGAACTACATGCAATGGGGGAATGCAAGAGTGAAAAGAATATTCTTCCCTAAGAAAGAATCCCCCAACTCTTCAACCGATATTGAGTAATCAGTTCTGAGATCATATACATAGAAGTTCCATGATATGGAGTTGTGTTTTTAAGTGCATATAGTAACAACAATTAAGAAAAAAGGCCATGGATTTGAAAGAGTAAATGGGGAATGAATGGAGAGGTAAAAGGGAAAGGAGGAAATGGTGTAATTTCTTCAATTTCAAAAAAAAAAAAATCATTATAAAAATAAATTGAAAGGGACCAAGGTCATTTATGAAGCACAAATTTCAAAAATTGAAGTTTTTCAAAATTCAGTAGCATGGAGTTTTGTGAAATAATCATGAGGCAAATGAAATCAATCTTACTCAGGAAACAAGGCAAGTGAATAGGTAAGAATATGCAGAGACCATGCCTAATGACTTACCATATGTGTACAGTCTTTTCATCCATAAACTGCTAGTCATTTTCAGGTTCTGGCTTTGTTATAACTTGTGTCACGTGAGGAGAGAACATACAGCTCCATGTTGATTAATATGATTTGCACAGAAATAACATGTACTACATTTTCTTTATTGGGACCTTTAAGACTGAGACTGACTTTTACTCTATTGGTGTCCTCTCTCTTCCTTACTCCCTCTGTCTATCCTTTCTTTTTTCTGTTCTTTCCTTCCTTCTCTGTACATTGCACATGTGTGCATATATGTATTCAGGTATGAGTCTGAGCCAGTAAATATGCTTGTGAATATCAGTAGTGGGAATTGATATCTTTTTCTCTTTTTTCCTTGACACAGGTTCTTTCTTATGAGCCTGGGGTTCATCACTACACAGCACTCTGCCACACAAACCTGCACACACAAAGTTGTGAAGCCAGCAATCTCCTCCAACACACCCCTAATCTTTCTATTACCAACTGATTCTTGGCACTGAAATTTTAAGCCTATGAAATCCTATCCAGTTTTTATATAGACAATGCAGAGTCAACACAGGACTCTATGCTTTCATGGGAAGTACCCTTTCCTAACAAACCATCTCCCCAAGACCAAATCAAAGTTGATTTTGAAAAGAAGTGTACCATTAAGTAAAGATGATCTCTTAAAATATAGTAAAAATTGAGAAACAAGAAAACATTAATTTATTGCAAAGGCTAAATATAAAAGGCCACATATCCATTCATTACAGTTAGTACATTTGAATTATGCATTGTAATCCAGTCTACAATTAATTGCTACACATTATTTGATTAATTTATCTTTACTCTAAAAGTGTGGACAAATGTATGTTCTTATGAATAAAATTATGAGACATATTCCATTCTTGCTATAAAGAATAATAAAACATTTAAAAATTCTGGTACAGTTTTAAAATATTATAAAATTAGAATATCTGGATACAATTGGATACTAAGCTAATATTATACTGCTTAGACATGCCCACATACTCAGCACGAATTAGAAAATTAAATAGCTTAATATTTATAACCATGCTTTCTTGTGCACAATGTCTAATGTGGGTTAGATCTTAACACAAACTACAATATTGAGTTTGTTTTAAATATGTACATAGCAAACAAATTTTCTACAGTTTTTATCCAAGTATCAACAGTGTTTTCATCCACAAGGGATCAGATGAATTAAATTTTCTTGCTTTGTATTTTGTTAAATTACCTAGATCATTTGGCTATTCCTTCAAAGGTCTTTGGGATGAGATTGAATTCATCATTATTTTACATCAGTGGCCCTAAGACTAAATTACAGTAATGCACCACCATGCCTTTCTTCTTCACTCTTTTAACAAAGGCTGTATCTTCTGGGATATCATAGGTGCTCTGTTTGTACACGATCTTTCTAACATTCAATTTACTATTCTGCCAAGACAATTAGAGCAACAAATACTATTTTATTTAATGTAGATTTTAGGGCATCACAATTTTAATAATATTTTTCTGAAGTATATTAAAATTGGATCCAGCATTGCTTTGCAGCAGTTTAATTATTAAATCACAGGAGTGTTCATATGACTTTAAACTTTCCCATGTCCAGATTTATAATCTGGTTCCCACTACAGAATCTATTTCATGGTTAATTTTAAACATATCTTGCTTACATAGAATAAGATGTTGTTGATAGTATTGCTATTTTCTTATATATAAACTATAATATAGTTATCGGTCTGGAATTTGTAATATTATCAGAGGAGATTTAGAAGACTACACCATCATGCAAATAAATTTGCCTCAGTTAAAAGTTTTGCTGGATTTATAGGAAAGTACAGGCTAAATTATGGTAAAAATCTTGTAAGATACATCTTTAGCCAGTTTAGAAGTAGGAAGTTCCAGTTGGGTGGGCAGTAGCTGTCAATGTGTATAGGTGCCTTTGTGGAGAGTGTGGGCACACATCAGTATTCACAAGTGAGTTTTTGTAGAGGACAGAGGAGGTTGTCAGATTTTCTGGAATTAGACTTATATGGAGTTAGCAATTGTGAGTTTTCCAGATGTGGATTCTGGGAATTTAACATATATTCTCTGACAAACAGCAAGTTCTGAACTGATGAATTGTCTTTCTTGCCCCCACATCAAGTTTTTTTTTTTTTTTTTTTTTTTTTTTTTAAGTAAAATAATGAAGATGGACACCATATTACATTTCAGTGTCTTATATCACTTCAAGAGCCTTATCATTGAGTGTCTGTTGAGACTGTGTAGTTTTGCTGGTTGATCGGTTGGACTTCATTTCAGTTACTTGACCATAACAATTTAGTTTTTAGGTCTAAAAAAATTGATATATCCTCTAAATGCTGTGTAAAAACTCTTCTCTTCATAGCATTTTTTATTTTTATTTTTTTAATTTTAATTTTTATTTTTGATTCTTAAAATGTCTTTAATGAGGCAAAATTTGCAGCAACCTGTCTGATCAAGTACCATGTACGGAATGTGGCAGAAAAATGGAATCTTGCTGCCATTCCCACCTTTGTTGGCATAAACCAGAAACTGTTTTTTAAGGCTGTTCATAAGAATGTCCGTGGAGTAAAAACTGATTAAAGAATGTGAAGCTATCCTCCAAAAATATAAACACCTCAAGGACTTAAACACAAAGACATATAGGAATGTGTCTCCATATAATACAAATACAGTATATATTCATTTACAAATACTGATTAAGTCTCTATACACATGGGAGGGTAAGTAAAACAGTGATTCTGAAATTCCAGATTTCATTTTCCTTTGGTGTATTTAAGTGTTTAGAGAATAATTTAAAGCTCTCTAAGAACATCGAAAGCCTTTCCCCTGACCCACAGTGATATTAAAAGATGATCACTTAACAGGTAACAGCAGTACTTGCACCGCAAGGGTTTGTGGGCCATTAAAACTGCTTGAGAGGAAGTGAAGAGCTGCTTATGGTAGCAACAGAGAACCTGGCCCTTTGGAAGGAAGACCAGGAGGCATAGCATTTTTTTAAGTAGATGCTTTTCAGAGTATGGTTTCTATGCTAGCAATATTATCATGATTATCATCATCCCCACCACAATAACCTTGTTACAACTTGTAATTCTTCAGCTTTATTCATATGGAATCAGAGACTCTGGTACTGATTCTCCAACACATGTTTTAACCAGAAATTGGAGAACCACTGATACTTGACTTACTGTATCCTATTATTTAATTTTTCTTAAAGACTTCTTGAACAATGAATAAAATCACACCTAATTACCACACTCCTGTGCTTTTTAAAGGTTGAATGTACAACAGAATTGCATGTTTGTTGTTGCACTTTTACTTCTGAAAGAAAAGTTGGCTCCATATAATTGGTACATGACATACCCAGACACCAAATTCTCATCATGGGAGATATTTATTATTATGGAGAGCAAGTGTGTGTGGAAAATCTACAAAGGTAGCAGGAGCAGTGAACTAGAGAAGCAAGAGAGAGTATGTCTTTGGAAGTGAGTTTTTTAGGGGGAAGCAGGGAGGAGAGTCTGTGCTAGGGTGAGTTGGTAAATAATGATAGGACATATTAGTAAAATAACAAATTTTAATTGTTGGGGTTTGGAGTGAAGTGGAAACTTAAGGGTCCTTTGTGTTGGCAGATAGCATTTTTCTGAGCAAACACCTGAAGGAGTGTTTTCCTGAAGCAGACACAAGTGAAAGAATGTTTTGCTAAAGCAGACATGTGAAGGAATGTTTTCCTGAAGCAGACACAGATGAAAGGATGTTTTGCTAAAGCAAGCACACATGCAAGTGTTTGATGAAGAATTCTTTGTTAACTACATGCATGTATTGGTTCACCTTATATGAACTGTGGAGCTCCATTTGTCATAACTCCATAAGGAAAAATACATTAAAAAAACCCCATCTGGTCAAATACTGGCAGCATTTTGCCACTTTCTCAGACTCAGGCCTATTGGCTGAGTGGGGTTAACTGATACAGAATCATGTGCTCATGTGGAGTTTTGCTAAGACAAACATGCTGAGTCAAAACAAATGGTGACGCAAAACCTGTGGACACCACGTGATGTTTGAATGGAATTATAAATAGGTCTCAATGGACTATGAGAGGGGCTTCCTTGTAGAGCTAGCTCTGCAACACTTCTTGGTCTCATGTCTTTGCTGATCTTCCCTTTGTTGAGAGAGGCACAACTGAGAATTTCTCCTGGCATCCCTTGTCATCTTTGTCCCTCCTGTTGACTTGCCTGAGGCCTGATATTCCTGCTAGGTTGTGAGGTTGTGCCAGTGCTGCTGCTATCCTGACACAACTGAACTGAACTGCTGGTATATCCGGGAAGTGATTGTGAGTGGATTGAGCTGCTGCTGCTGACCTAATACTGGAACTGTGGATTTCCTGACAACTCAGATGGGAATTTCTCTAAAGAACCATTTCTAAACAGGTCCACATCCCCCTTGTCTTAAAATTTTTTATTTTCTACTACCTCTGATGGGTGACATGCTAGAAGGGAAATTAAAGCATTTAGAAACCAATATTGAAAGTAGGGTTGAGAAAAACATGACTACATTTGGTGTTTAGTATCAGAAATGATTCAGTGGACAAATAAGGAAATGGACCTTGAAACTAGCTTTTAAAATAACTATTTTTTTTTAAGTAAGGGAGAGGAAAAGGGCAAAACCTATTTTCTGAATATGCCATGATCGGGCCTGCTAGATACCATTGAATTTCCTCGCCCACTGTCACAAATAAGCCAGATTATGAGTGGTAGTTACATTGGTGCATGCCAGGGGTTACCATGATTATTCAACAGTGCAGGGTACTTGGTAATCTGACTGAAGCATAATTTATTTCCAGACTATTCTTCTAAGGCACTTATTTCTAATTGGATTTACAGCAAATCAATTTTATATTTAGGTTCTCTTTAAAGCAAAATTTAGATGGAGAAATTAGGTGCAGTTAACTAACATAGGTTGTGGCTCCAAAGGCAAATATTAAAAGGAAAAAAGAGAATGAGATAATAAGTAGGAAATACAACATAGAGTTTTGATAGTCAGGCTTTATGAAATGAGTATATATAGTCTTAAGGTCAAGATTCACAGAGAACTGTTCATTGTAGTTTCTCTGAAATAAAAGCTAGTCTTAAGAATGAAATACTTCTGAACCAGACAATGTCTTTAATATATATGTATATATATATATATATATGTATATATATATATATATATATATATACATATATAAATACACACACACACACACACACACACACACACACACACACACACATATATATATATATATATATATATATATATATATATATTGCTTTTGTGACTATAAGGGTAAAAGGGGCACTATATATCTTCATGAACCCTCTGAAGAGTGCTTACAAGAGTAAAAAAATGGTGAGTTGAAACAACAATCAAATTATAATTGATATTTTCTAGAAAATGACAATCTGAATAGGAATTCATTAATTTTGCATAATAAAAACCAGTTAGACTAACACTGTTTTAAAATGAAAACAGTGGTTTTCATTTGATCCATTTGATCATGGAAACACATATCTCCTGAAATAATTAGTAGTTTATTAAGAAATGGGAGATAGTAGATAAGTTAGTAAATAGAATCTGGGAATTGCAGAAATAGAGACACTGCTATTCAACAGAGGAAACAAAGAGAGAAGGTGTAAGAACAGAGACTTAGTAGAGAGGGACCATAAGAAATGGCAGAACTTAGAGAATAGAACGAGGCTGTAGCTGTGGACACAGGGCATAAAATTCCTCAAAACATCAATTAGCCCTCTGTGAGTACATTATACTCATACTCATGACAAAAGTAATAACATCACTACAGTTCAGAATTTTATAGAACATAAAAGATATATAGGACTAAAAATATCAAGTCACAAAGGTAATATATAAACTTTCTAGAATGCACGGTACAGTAAAAATATGAATAAAGTAAATAAAAATGGTAAAATTTGAATTATTCATCTAAGTGCTCTGAAAAATACTTGCCCTATAATTAGCCTGTACATTAATAATTTCTTTAATTATGATAAGTACTAATGGTGAAACCCTCAGCTAAATCTGCTTCTAGGATATGAGTCAAATAAAACTATCAATATAACATATTTTAAACACTAATTTATAAAATTTTTCCCAGAATCAAGACTGAGGTTTTATATGTGGCCCTTAATTACTTGTAGTGATTTGGTTTTTACTGATTTGAAATATTTTAGTACTAATGTAAGGTTTTTGTTTATTCAGTTCTCTTTTGATATCATGCGTCATCATCTCCTCTTAAAAATATATGAATACTTTACTGTATAAAATTTAGAAATTACTATTTCAGTGTCAAACTTGTTCCCAAATGAAAAATATGGAATAATTATATGAGTGATCAAGTGTTATTCTTCACTGAAAGTAAAAATGCATTAAATATGGGTGTGTCTGCTTTTATACACAACACTTAGAATTTACTTAAGGTAGGGTAAGTTCATTTATTTTGATGTTTATTGTTTTGCCCTGAGTGAATTATAAGTAGATTAAATCCACTCACAAGATTTCTCAGAATAAAAATGACTAAGTGTTGATTCAAGATCAGAAATTGAAAGGTAAAGTAATAAAGGAGGAATAGAAAAGATGACAGAGACACGAAGAGAAGAAGCCTAAAAAGAGAAAAACTAAAAAACTAAAAAATAAAAAAATAGAAACCAGAAGACAACAGCCAGATGAATAGAGATGCATAGAAATTGAAAGAGGAAGAGAAAGTAAAAAGATAAGAAGCGTTGCACAATCTGTTTTTTCCATAAGTGTAGTAATGCTAAATCTTAAATAAAAAATATATATAGCATATTCAATATTTTGCAAAGTGGTTTTATTAAAAAGTCAGTGTATTTTACACAGTTTACCTTGCTGAGCCATAAATAGATACAAAGCATCAGAGAAAAAAAAAAAGAATGAATGGCAGACATCAAACATTAAACTACTTCACTCATTCTAGTATTTCCCCCATAAATATTACAGGTTAACATCATACGCTTAAGTAAAAAGGAATCAAACAAGTTGTACAGCCTTGGTTCCTGCCAGCTAAGAGTTTAACAGACTTTTGAACAACCAATTTTATGTCATCTCCTGAAGAGGCAATTCTTCCAGAAAGCATGGGCCCAGTTTGCAATGAAACCCATGGTGATTTCATCCTCCGTGGCTTCTCTGACAAGCCATATTTAGAGAAGATACTTTTTGGGGTAATTCTGGTCTTTTATTGCTTGACTCTTGCTGGAAATACAATCATAATTTTTGTTTCCTTGAAGGATCCCAAACTGCAGATCCCTATGTATTTCTTCCTTTCCAATCTTTCCTTATTAGATATTTGTTTCACCAGCAGCTGTGTTCCTCAGATGTTGGTTAATTTGAGAAGTCCAAAGAAAACTATCACCTATAGTGGCTGTGCCACTCAGCTCTACATCTTCTTATGGCTTGGTGCCACTGAATGTGTCCTTCTTGTTGTCATGGCTGTAGATCGTTATGTAGCAGTGTGCCATCCTCTGAGATATGTAACTGTAATGCACCCTAAAGTCTGTCTGCAGCTGGCTGTCCTTGCTTGGGGTTCTGGCCTGATTCAGTCTCTTATCCAATCTACTGCTACACTCAAGTTGCCTTTTTGCTCCCACCAGGTAGTAGATGACTTTGTGTGTGAAGTTCCAGCCCTGATTCAGCTCTCCAGTGCAGATACTACTTACAATGAAATTCAGATGTCCATAGCCAGTGTGATCCTCCTAGTGTTACCCTTGGCCATCATCCTTTCCTCCTATGGTGCTATTGTGAAGTCTGTGCTGAAGATTAAGTCATCTGCAGGACAGAAAAAAGCATTTGGCACCTGCACTTCACACCTTCTTGTTGTCTTTCTGTTCTATGGTACTGTCACTGGTGTCTATCTTCAACCTAAGACTCACTATGCTAATGAATGGGGCAAGTTTCTCACCCTTTTCTACACTGTAATAACTCCAACTCTTAACCCTCTCATTTATACACTGAAGAACAAGGAGGTAAAAGAAGCAGTTATAAGACTATGGTGGAAAACTTGGATTTCACAAAGATAATTAAGGATGCTGGTATATGAGTTTCTGTTTCTCGACTTAAAAAGGTACAACCATCTTAACTTAAAAACCTTGAAGTTGGCCTCCACAAAATCAAGAATAGCTTCATTTTAATTGGAATGTGATGTTAGCTTCATTCATCAGGAATTGATTGGACTGTCCATTTCTTCAAAGTGGTGATTTAAGTACAATGTGGTTGTTAAATTATTTCAGTAGTCATCTTTTTAAAAATATGATACAGTTATTTTGTGATAAATACTTGCAAATTAGACACCAAGTAGTGCTTTATACCTTTCTACTGTTCCTATTTACTTCAGAATGTACTGGAAGTTTAAATCACAATGTCCTGCTAATTAAACACCTTTTCAACTATAACACAGGCCTGTTTTTATTTACTTTAAACATAAAATATTTAATTTATTTGTGTGACTACATCTGTCTGAATGAATGCCATGAGAGTACAAGTTCCTGAAGGTGTAAGAAAAACATTTTGATTCCCTGAGTCTGAAATTACAGAATAATATGGTGCTAAAATGTTACTTCACGTCCTTGAAAAAATAGCAAGCCCTCTTAACTGCTGAGACATTTCTTTTGCTCCTTCTTTTTATTTCAAGACACCCCAAACTGGCAAAGTTTCTAGCAAAGACTCATGCAGACTCATGAAGGTTCCTTGATTTCCACTTCAGTCTCTGGGAGCCTATATGAGTCCTGCTTATGTCATTCTGTGGGCTATTGTCTGTGTCCTTGACCCCTCCAAAAGTTACAATCTTTCCTGCTCCTATTCTGCCATATTTTCTGAGCTCTGCCTAATGTTTGGCTGTGGGTCTCTGCAATCCATCCCATCAGCTAACAGAGGAAGCCTTTCTGAATTGGCTTATGCCTTAATCTATGAGTATAGTAGAATATTATTAAGAATTGTTTTTTGTCAGTTGTGTTTGGTTTTTCCATAGGTGTATGGCCCTCACCCACTTGATCCATCCTATTCCAATCGCCAACCAACCCAAGTCTACCCACAAAAACAATTGTTTCTCCTTCCAGTGAGATCTTAGTGCTCCTGAAAGCCAGTCTTCTTATAGAATATCACTGTGTCTGTATATTGTAGTTTGATTATATTTTATCTCACAGTTAACATCCACTTCGCAGTGAGTATATATCTTGTTTGTCTTTCTGAGTGTGTGTTATTTTATTTAGGGTAGTTTTCTTATAATTCCATTTATTTGCCTGCAAGTTTTTGATATATTTTTTTCTAATACCTGAATAATACACCATTGTGGGAATATACAAGATTACTTTTTATCAATTATTGGGTGGAGAAACACCAAGGTGTTCCCAATTTCTGGATATTATAAATAAAGCCTCTATGAACAAAAGTGAGCAAGTATCCTTATGTCAGGATGGATTATCTTTTGGTATATTTGCCTAAGATTGGTATAGAAGAATCCTGAAGTATGTCAATTCACAATTTTATGAGAAACTGCCATATTGATTTTTATAGTTGCTGTAAAATATTACATTCCTACCAGCCATGAAGGAGTGCTCCCATTGCTCCACATATTCATCAGTATGAGTTGTCACTTATGTGTCACTTAATTTACAGAAGCTTTTCAGTTTTGTGATGTTCCATTTATTAGCTGTTGAGTTTAGTGCCTGAGCTATTGGTGTTCTTTCCAGAATACCTGTGTCAATGTATTCTATGTTATTCCCCTCTTTCTCATGTTTAGTGTGTCTGGTTTTAAGGTTAGGTCTTTTATCCATTTGGACTTAAGTTGTGTGCAGGGAGATAAATATGGATATATTAGCACTCCTCTTCATGCTCACATTCACTTAGACTATCACCATTTGTTGAAAGTGCTTTCTTTGTTTCATTGTGTATTTCTGGCTTCTTGGTAAAGATTCAGCTACCTGTAGGTGTGTGGATTTTTGTTTGAGTCTTCAATTGTATACCATTTACAATATATCTTCTGTTATGCAAATAACATGCAGTTTTCATTGATATATCTCTGTAGGACAGCATAAAATCAGTGGTAGTGATACCTCTGAAAGTTCTTTTATTCTTCAGGATTGTTTTAGTTATCTTGAGTTTATTTTGTTTTTTTTTTTTTTACGGTTTGTAAAGAATTGTGTTGAAATTTTGTACTGATAATTTTGGAATTTTGTACTTTTCGAGACAGAAATATTATAAAAATGTGTTTTTGTTTTAATCATGAGTGTAGAGACTTTGGACTGACCATAGCAGCTGATTATGATTTGCTTTGTGATCCATCTGAGGCATAGTTTTGCAGCTGCAGACAGTTTTCTTTATTATGTGACATTTGCAAATCCAGGAATCTTTCAAAGTATATAAATGCGAGGGCACCAAAAGGTGAGTTTGATGATGATTGTTCACTTAGGGAGGTTGGTTGCAGTCTCTTACTAGCAATGCTCAAAGAAGAAACACAATGAAAAAAGTAGATTCAGAAATTCTCCTTTTTTTAGTTTATTAATTTTATTCCTAATTTATTGCATGATTTTTAAGTGTTACACACAATGCATTTTGATCCTGTTCTTCCCTTCCACATTCTTGCAGATTCTTCTTTCATGTTCTTTCTTTCTTATTTAAACTTTATTTTAAAAAACAAAGATAAAAGAAAAAATTTTTAAACATTTTTGCATAAATGTATACAAATACAATTGTGTCAGTGCTTGGCTTTTTTTTTTCTTCTTTTTTTTTAAGGTTTGATATTCTACATTAAGGTCTTACTAGTTACAATGAGCAAAAAGTACATGTAAAACAGGATCTAACCCGGAATTAGTGAATATTTTCTTGGTGTGGAAGGATTGAGCATGACCTTTTTTTTTTTTTTTTTTTTTTGTTGTTTTTTTTGTTTTGTTTTGTTTTTTGTTTTCTTTTTTTCTTGAACTTCAAAGAGTCTGTGAGTTGTTTCTGGGGCAGTCCGAGCCTCTGGGGATAGCATCCCACTATCAGTGACTGCATATTATGTCTGTTCTTTTGTGACTGGGTTATCTCACTCAGGATGATATTCTCTAGATGCAACCATTTTCTTAAGAATTTGGTTAAGCCGTTGTTTCTGATGGCTGAGTAGTACTCCATTGTGTAAATGTACCACAATTTTTGTATCCATTTATTTACTGAAAGACATCTGGGTTCTTTCCAGCTTCTGGCTATTATAAATAGAGCTGCTATGAACATTGTGGTGCATGTATCTTTGTTGTATATTGGAGTATCTCTGGGGTATATGCCCAGAAGTAGAATAGCTGGATCTTCAGGTAGTACCATGTCCAATTTTCTGAGGAATCATCAGACTGATTTCCAGAGTGGTTGTACCAGTTTACAAGCCCACCAACAATAAAGAAGTGTTCCTATTTCTCTGCAACCTCGCCAGCATCTGCTGTCATCTGAGTTTTGGATCTTGGCCAATCTGACTGGTGTGAGGTGGAATCTCAGGGTTGTTTTTATTTGCATTTCCCTG
The DNA here is from genome assembly GCF_963924665.1 of Micromys minutus. Classification (NCBI taxonomy): domain Eukaryota; kingdom Metazoa; phylum Chordata; class Mammalia; order Rodentia; family Muridae; genus Micromys; species Micromys minutus. Next base: position 273,093 of record NC_137960.1, on the reverse strand, counting down.
ATGGCTAAGGATGTTGAGCACTTCCTTAAATGTTTCTCAACCATTCCATATTCCTCAATTGAAAAAGTTTTGTTTAGCTCTGTACCCCATTTTTAATAGGGTTGTTTGATTCTCTGGTGTCTAGCTTTTTGAATTCCTTGTACACCTTGGATATTAGGCCTCTATCTGATGTGGTGTTGGTAAAGATCTTTTCCCATTCTGTTGGTTGCCGTTTTGTTTTCTTGACGATGTCCTTAGTCTTACAGAAACTTTTCAATCTCATTAAGTCCCATTTGTCAATATTTGACCTTAGAGCTTGAGCCATTGGTGTTTCGTTCAGAAAATTTTCTCCTGTGCCTATGTGTTCTAAGGTTTTCCCTACTTTCTCATCTAATAGTTTCAGTGTATCTGGTTCAATGTGGAGATCTCTGATCCACTTACACTTGAGCTTTGTACAAGGAGATAAGAAAGCCTCTATTTTCATTCTTTTGCATGCTGAATGCCAGGTGGACCAGCACCATTTTTTGAATAGGCTGTCTTTTTTCCATTGAATGTTTATGGCTCCTTTGTCAAAAATCAGGTGACCATATACATGAGGACTCATTTCTGGATCTTCTATTCTATTCCATTGATCCACGTGCCTATTTCTGTACCATGCAGTTTTCAGCACAATTGCCTTGTAATATAGATTGAGGTCAGGGATAGTGATTCCCGCAGATGTTTTCTTGTTGTTGAGGATGAATTTCGCTATTCTAGGTCTTTTGTTATTCCAGATGAAATTGCACATTGATCTTTCCAACTCAATGAAGAACTGGGTTGGAATTTTGATGAGGATTGCATTGAATCTGTAGATTACTTTTGCAAGATGGCCATTTTTAAAATGTTGATCTATCCAATCCATGAGCATGGGAGATCTTTCCATTTTCTGAGATCTTCCTCGATTTCCTTCTTTAGAGGTTTGAAGTTCTTGTCATGCAGGTCCTTCACTTGCTTAGTTAGAGTCACATGAAGGTATTTCATAGTTTTTGTGACTATTGTGAAGGGTATCTTTTTTTCAATTTCTTTTTCTACATGTTTGTCCTTTGAATATAGGTAGGCTACTAATTTGTTTGAGTTGATTTTGTATCCAGCCACTTTGCTGAACTTGTTTATCAGCTTTAGGAGTTCTCTGGTGTAATTTGTGGGGTCACTTAAGTAAACTATCATGTCATCTGCAAAGAGTGATGTTTTTACTTCTTTTTTTCTGATTTGTATCCCCTTGATATCCTTTTGCTGTCTAATTGCTCCTAATTCCCCACTCCATCTATTCTTCTTCCTCTCCTCCCTAGTCTTAGGAATAAAACCAGAAGGGATAAAGAGTGGGAAAGGAAAAAACCCACAAAATAGCAAGACCAGTTACAAGTAGTGTTTAAAATTAAGGATAAATATGAGAGGTTTGGTTCCAAAAGCCATAGAGAAAATGGCCAGTGATGAAGTAATGGATTGCTTTTCAAGATGCCAGCAAGAAATTTATTGTGGCTGCAACCACTGGGATATCTCCATCTTTCAGCCCAAAAGGATTTTCTGGTTTTATTTATTTTGTTTTTGTTGTTTGTTTTTATTTTGGTTTGTCTGTTTCTTTTTCTTCTTCATATACAGTTTCAAAATGTTGAAAGAGTGACTGAACAGTTGGAAAGCTGCAGGTGAAATAGAGGTACTTGAGAAACAAGTTGCTGAAATAGGGGAAAAGTGGTCACTCTACTTTCTTTTCTGAAAGAGTTGCAGAGTTGTCTGTGCAAATAGAAAGGTTGCAGATGGAGATAAAAGAACTTGGGAAACAAGGAGCAGTGGAAAGAGAACAAAAAGGCTCAGTACTAGTGATTGAGCAAGGGAATGGTAGTTCCCTGCAGGAGAAAAGAGGAAAAGAAATTGCTCAGGAGGGAGGGAGTTTCAGAGAAAAGCTAAAACATTGAGAGGACAGAGTGATGAAATAACATTTTTGAGAAAAAGACTTAAGTGTGAACCAACTTCACCACCAGAGTTAGAGTAGGGGATGCCAGAGGTTGTGAGATCATCATCAGTTTTTTTAGTAGTTAAACAGCATATGTGGAACAAGCTTATTAAAAAGTAGGATGGTGGCCTAGCAAAATGATAGATCTAAGGCTGTTTAAAGAGGCCATGATTTTGTACAAGATGCACTTGCCTTATCTGAAAAAAAATCTAAATAACTGGCTACTCAAAATAAGATTATTCCCCATGACTGTAAGGGATTGGTAAGCTGTGCTAAAGGCCCTTTTTCTATTCCAATGGGTAAAATGGTGGAGGGAAGGAGCCACAGATATTGAACAATGAAGTAAAGTGAAAGGAATGAATATAAGAAAAGTCCAGTTGCTGGATAAAAAGTGGTACTCTGATATACAAGGACACACTTAATTTGATGATGCTACTGTAGGAAAATATCACTTAATGGTTTTAAGAGCTTGGGGCAAAGTTGAGGATCTCAGGAAAATCATCTACACAGATCACAGAGAAGGGTCAGGCCTTCTCTGATTTTTTTTTCACAAAAATTAGTTTCAGCTGCAAACAAAGACAAATCAGATCTCTACACAAAGCAGGTGTTAATAGAGGTGTACTGTTTGAAAATTCTAATACTGAATGTAAAAAATTCATTATAACATTGAAGTGGCAGGTACTGCCTATGATTGATTAGATAAGGGATAAAACGAATATTGCTTCTATAATGTATCATGGTAATATAATAGGTCGAGCTTTAGTTAGAGATCTCAGACCTCAAAATGCCTGTTGCTCTAATTGTGGGAAATATGGTAATTTGTGACAAAATTTCAAATAAGACAACTCTACAAGCAATGGTTTTTCTAAATATAAACCACAAAAAAGGTGCAGGTTTGCAGGGCTATGCAGGTGATGCGGCAGTATTGACATTGGAACAAGGAGTATAGGTTCAAAAGAGATATTCAAGGTAATTTCTTACTGGCATATCATTCCTTAGGTGCATGGTTTGAGGCCCCACAGAAAAATTATAAGCCATTTAAGTCAAGGAGTAACAAGCAGACTGAAAAACCTCCACTCAACACTGGAGATTTAATGCATGCAACTACAGGCAGCAGAGCCCTGGACATGGCCACAGCTGAACAACTTACTGTGTCCCTCAAAATTCAATGTTATAAAATAGCTACTGGAGTTTATGATTGTAGGAAAGACTGGATAGACTTCCCAAGGACTCATTGTGTGTCCAGGAATTATAGATTAAGATTTCAAAGGATAAATTAAACGTATGGCCTATGTAAAAAGAAAGATGCAATTTAATGCAGGAGATATATGATTGTTCAGATGCTAATGCTTATTTGCATCAAGGGAAAAGTCATTCATGTTGAAATGATAGAAAGGTTTGGATGTACTCGAAAAAGTGTGTTCCGACAAACAGTTATTAATGATCAGTAAACAAAAATAAAACTACAAGTAAATGGTAATCGAATTAGAAGACTTGGTGGATATGGGAGCTGATGTAACTAACATTTCACAAAATTCTTGGAAGTCAGAGTGGCCACTTCAAAAGGTTTATACCTAGATTCTAGGAATTGAAAAGTTATTTTAGATAAAACAAAATGTGAGATGCATTAAATGTGTGTGACTGACAGCATGATCAAATAAGAAATTTAATGCCTTATGTGGCTGACATTCCCATAAATTTTATGGTGAAGAGATTATATATAACAGTGGTTTACTCAGATTAATATCCTGCTATTTTAGAGATAGACCATGATGAAATAAAGGGTAAAATGACAAATGTTTCTGGTGAAGATACTGATATATGGCATCAAAAACAAACCCAGGCTGTGACAATTGTCCAAACACAGGACATAACCAACATTAAGTTTGACAAGCCTGTGTGGGAAAATTTATTACCTATACCAAAGAAAAATTACAAGCATTTGAGCAGGTGGTACAAGAGCAGCTGGAGGCTCAACATATAGAAGTTCATGGATTATCTCTGTATTTGTTATTTAAAAAAGAAATCAGGAAAATATAGAATGTCAATAGATATAAGAGCAGTGAATAGAGTAATGCAACAGTATGTCTATCATAGCTTGAACTTTCTCTTCTTTATTACCTAAGGCTTAGTCTGTGATAATAATTGATTGGAACAATCACATTTTTTTCTATCTACTTGCATGAGCAAGAAAATGAAAGTTTTGCTTTCATAGTGCCTACACGTAATAATGCTCAACCTTTAAAAAATGCCAGTGGAACTTTCTGCCACAGGGAATGTTAAACAGTTCCACTTTGTTCCAATATCTTGTGCAAAAACCACTAGGAAACCATAGCAAACCCTTAATGATTTTCAAAAATTAATGGGAGATAATAATTTGTTATGATCCTAACTAAGCAAGTCAAAGACCTGTATAACAAGAACTTCAAATCAAGAGTTAAGTAATTTGTTTCAAACATTATAGGAAGATTGAGACAGTCCAGGACAGATAACTGTTAGTGGCTTCTTAATCAGTGTCTTACCCAGCTATCTCTCAAGTAATTGACATTGGACCATTATATTTCTTTAACATGATTTAAAAGTACAACATCTGAGTAGTATCAAAAGCCTCCCAACCAAAAAAAAGTTCAGGGCCAGTTGGGTTCAGTGCAGAATTTTATCAGACATTATTGACAACCTTATACCAATACTCTCCAAACTATTCCACAAAATAGCATCAGATGGAACACTACCCAACTCATTTTTAGCGGCCACAATAACCCTCATTCCTAAACCACACAAAGACCCTAGTAGGAAAGAGAACTTCAATCTTCCTTATAAACATTGATGAAAAACAGTCAACAAAATACTTGCAACTCAAATCCAAGAACACATCAAAACGATCATTCACCATGATCAAGTAGGCTTCAACCCTGGGATGCAGGAATGGTTTAATATACAGAAATCCATCAACATAACCCACCATGTAAACAAAGTCAAAGAAAAAATAATCACATGTACATTTCACTAGATGCTGAGAAAGCACTTGACAAAATTTAACACCCACCCCTTCATGTTAAAAGTCTTGGAAAGAACAGGAATGCAAGGCCCATACCTAAACATAATAAAAGCAATATACAGCAAACCAATAGCCAACATTAAATTTAATGGTGGGAAACTTGAAGCAATCCCACTAAAATCTGGGACTAGACAAGGCTGCCCACTCTCCCTCTATCTATTCAACATAGTACTAAAAGTCCTGGCCAGAGCAATTACACAGCAAAAGGAAATCAAAGGGATACAAATCAGAAAGGAAGAAGTAAAAATATCACTATTTGCAGATGACATGATAATATACTTAAGTGACCCCAAAAATTCCACCAGAGAACTTTTACAGCTGATAAACAAATTTAGCAAAGTGCTGAATATTTAATTTACTCAAACAAATTAGTAACCTTCCTCTTCTCAAAGAACAAACATGCTGAGAAAAAAAGTAGAGAAAATAAACCCTTCACAATAACCACAAACAACATAAAATACCTTGGTTTCACCCTAACTAAGCAAGTCAAAGACCTGTATAAGAAGAACTTCAAATCTCTGAAGAAGGAAATTGAAGAAGATCTCAAAAGATGAAAAGATCTTCCATGTTCATGAATTGGAAGGATCAACATTTTAAAAAATGGCCATCTTACTGAGAGCAATCTACAGATTCAATGCAAGCCCCATCAAAATTCTAACTCAATTCTTCATAGAGTTGGAAAAAGCAATGTGCAATTTCATTCGGAATAACAAAAGACCTAGAAGAAATCCATCTTCAACAACAAGAAAACATCTACAGGAATTATTATCCCTGACCTCAAGCTATATGACAAGGCAATTGTGTTAAAAACTGCATCATACTGGTACAGAAATAGGCAGGTAGATCAATGGAACAGTAAATTAGGTCCAGAAATGAACTCTCACACATATGGTCACTTGATTTTTGACAAAGGAGCTAAAAAAATTCAATGGAAAAAGGACAGCTTATTCAACAAATGGTGTTGGCTCAACTGGCAGTCAGCATACAGAAGAATGAAAATAGACCCTTTCTTATTTCCTTGTACAACTGAAATAAATCAGTAACCATCCTCTACTCAAAGAACAAACATGTTAAGAAAGAAAGTAGGGAAAATATACACTTCACAATAGCCACAAACAACCTATAATATCTTGGTGTATCAAAGATCTCCACATAAAACCAGGTACACCAAAACTATTAGAAGAGAAATTAGTAAAAACTTTGAAAACATAAGCACAGGGGCAAATTTTCTGAACAGAACACCAATGGCTTGTGCTCTAAGACCAAGGATCGAGATATGGGACTTAAAGAGATTGCAAAGTTTTTGTAAGGCTAAGGACACTGTCAAGAAAACAAAACAGCAATCAACAAATTGGGAAAAGGTTTTTACCAATCTCACATCTGATAGAGTTCTAATATTCAATATATCCAAAGAACTCAAGAAGTTAGACTACAGAGAATCAAACAATCTTATTAAAAAATGGTGTATAGAGCTAAACAAAATATTCTCAATTGAGAAAAAAATCAATGGCATCTAAGGAAGTGCTCTGGACATCTCTATTCATCAGGGAAATGCAAATCAAAACAACCCTGAGATTTCAGTCAGAATGGCTAAGATCAAAGACTCAGATGACAGCAGATGCTGGCAAGGATGTGGAGAAAAAAGAACACTCCTCCAGTGTTGGTGGGGTTGTAAGCTGGTGCAACCACTCTGGAAATCAGTCTGGTGTTCCTCAGAAAATTGGACATAGTCCTACATGAAGACTCAGTTATTCCACTTCTGGGCATATACCCCAAAGATACTCCAACATACCATAAGGACACATGCTCCACTATGTTCATAGCAGCCTTATTTATAATAGCCAGAATCTGGAAAGAACCCAGATGTCCTTCAGTATATAAATGGATACAAAAATTGTGTTATATTTTCACAATAGAGTACCACTCTGCTATTAGAAACAATGACTTTATGAAAGTCCTAAGAAAATGGATGTATCTAGAGAATATCATCCTGAGTGAGATAACCCAGTCACAAAAGAACAGACATAATATGCAGTCACTGATAATTGGATACTAGCCCCAGAAAGCTGTGAACACCCAAGAAATAACTCACAGAACATATGGAGCTCAAAAAAAAAAATAAATACCAAAAAAGTGGAAGCCTCAGTCATTCATAGAAAAACAAAACAACAACAAGTGTATAGCACCTACTCAGAGTGGGGTACACCTAGATCTTAAATCATTAATAACTCAAGAGCTAAGAAGATAGACTTGTGGAAATTTTTAGTATTTAAAAATCATTATGTTTATTCTATACACACCAAGAAAACTCACTATTTTCATGTTAAGTTTTGTTTTACATGTAATTTATGCTTATGGTAACTAGTAAGATTTCAATGCATATTATCAAACCCTTATAAAATCAAGTACTGACAAAAATATATTCACATAGTTTTATGCCAAAATGCTTTTTAAAATCTGTACATGTATCTCTCTTTTAAAAATAAAGTTGTAAGAAAAGAAAAAATAAAATGTAAATTCAGAGAATATCCAAAAAAATTTTAGAGATTGGGAATTTTTTTTAGGAATATGTCTTTTTGGTACACTTATCCTGCCCCCATTTGTTGAGGGATTCAACTGTGTAAGGGGACTTGCCTGTTCTAATGGTAGTGTCTTAACCTGCTAACCTGAATGTCAGTTGCCAATGAAGGAGTCTTTTTTTGTTCAGTAAGATGTTGGTTTCCAGGGAGGTCTTAAGAACTTAAAACTTTACTTGACCACTACTGAGAATGAAAGTTTTAATCCAAATAATTTTTTACAATGTTAAAGGTGTCTCCCTTACGTTGGAGTCCATTCATATGACAGCTTAAGAAATCGAATACCAGAAAAGCATATACACTGATGAGGGAATTACTGCAGAGTGGTTGGTTCAGCTCTAAACTCACTGTGGGTGACTATTCAAAGCAATGCTGCTGACTACTCTTGTGATTGGTTTCCAAGGACACAAGACAGAACAGAGTATGTAATCAACTTAGGCACAAGAAAGTTTCCTAGTAACAAAAGAAATAACATATGAAAGTTTCCTTATAATGTTACTAATAGTACAAAATGTCAGGCTACCCAAGTAACAATTACCTAGGCCTTAACATATTACTTAGGCCTTAACATTCCATTAAGACCTTAATATTTTACTTAGGCTTTAACAGAAATAGGTGTACAAATAGGGAATGACAATGCACCTTCATATGTCTCTAGTAAAAGGAAGCAACCCTTTGTATATTAAAATATAAAGCAAATTTTAGGTATACCACATAATCATATAGGACAAGCAGATGTAGAAAGTTCTAATTGCACTTTAAAAGAAATGTTTTTAAAACAAAAAGGAAGCATACAGTTCACTAGCAATGAACTAAATAGTGCTCTATTAACTTTAAATTGTCTGAATGTTAAGGAGAAAGGAACAACAGAAGTTCAGAGACACTAGGTTATCAAAAATATTGTGGAATTAAATCAGCTTATATACTATAAAGATGTTTTAACATAAAATCCAGTTAATGTTTTGTATTGCAATGCAGATTTGTTTATATATCCACAGGAAATAAAAAGCTGTGGATACCATTAAAACTGATAAGAAATAGAATTGAGCAGGAGAGCTCTTTTGAAAACCATGGCTACAGAGCCAAAAAGCACTTATCTTACTCTAAATGCCTCTGTTCCTAATTTACCAGTATATGTTAATGGCTTTAAAGAGAAGTAGGGAAATGTAGTGATAATTGTAGAATTTTGTTTTTTGTTTTTTTTTTAAACCACAGAATTGTTAAAAGCATGTGTTTTTGTTTTAATTCCGGTTGTAAGGATATAAAGCAGCTTTGGACTGACTGCAGAAGCTGATTATAGTTTGCCTTGTGCTCCAGCCAAACCATAGTTTTGCCAGCTGTATAAAGTTTCTATGATTGTGTGGTATTTGAAATTTTGATAAAATTTCAACGATATCATAAATACTAAAACCCCAAGAGGTAGGGCTCAGTGATTGATGGTCATTTAGGGAGGTTGGTTGGTGTCTGTTACTGCCTGTGATCAAAAAAGAAACAAAAGGAAAGAAATTAGATTCAGGGATTTTCCTAATTTGTCCTTTTCCTATCATTGTTTCTTTCTACTCTAGTGTTAGGGGGTGATACCACGGGGATAGAGGGTGGAAAAAAGAAGAACCCCTGAAATAGAATGATCAACTACAGAATTTGATGGGGTTCTGTTGAATCTGTATATTGTGTTTTTACAAGAGGGTAATTTTTACTCCATTAATTCTATTGAGCAATAAGCATGGGAGATCTTTTCATTTTCTGATACCTTCAATTTTTTTCATCAAATACTTTACATTTTGTCATACAAGTCTTTGACTTTGATATTTCATATCATTTGTGGCTATTGTGTAGAATGTTGTTTCCCTGATTTCTTTCTATGTTCTTCTGTCATTTGTATAAAGAAGGAATACTGATTTTTTTTGAGTTAACCTTGTAACCAAACATATTTCTGAAGATGTTTATCAGCTATAGAAGATCCTTGGTAAAATTTTTTTGGGGTTACTTATAAACTTCATATGCAATATTTTGCCTTCTTCTTTTCCAGCTTGTAGTCACTTGTTCCCTTTTTGTTTTCTTATTGATATAGTTAAAACTTAAAGTAATATATCGAATAATTATGGAGAGAGTAAAAAAACCTTGTCTTCTCCTGGACCTTAAATCATTTATAATCCAAGAGCTAAGAAATATACTTTATGCTTATGATAACTAGTAGATTTCAATGCATACTATCAAACTTCTAAAAGAATTAAGTACTGACAAAAATATATTCATATAGTGTTATGCCAAAATGCCTTTTAAAATTTATACATGCATCTCTCTTTTTAAAAAACGAAGTTGAAAGAAAAAAGTTACCAATTTACATATGGATTTTATAAAGACATTTGGGGATTTAGTTTCTGAAATTTTACAATAAAATGGTTATGAATATTGTAACTACATCTTAGACATTTAAATTACTGCAACAGAAATCCAAAATGTGTAAAAGTCTGTGAAAATATTTGTATATTCTCACAGGCTTTAGAAGAAGTTATCATATCCTCTGGAACTGAAATTACAAGGGTATGAGTATTCAAGTTGGTGTTGGAATTTAGCCCAGAACCTCCAGAAGAGTAGCTAATTGAGCCATCTTTCTAGCCCCAGTTTCTAAATAATTGAACTATTTAACATGAACCAACAATGTATGAAAATTTAAGTACTTTAATTTATTATTAATATTTGCTTCCCTGCATATGTTTTTTCTTAACTATTATAATGAGAAAACTGAGTTATCTATTTGTAGTTTATGTTTATTTAGATGTACCTGATGACTAGTGAATTATTTATTTATACTTGTTTTTCACAAACATCAGTTTAAGAAAAAAAAAATCCTCATTTTCATTGGGTTTTTCTCAGTCCTTAATTTGGGATGTCTCTTTTCAGGTTGAACTATTTTGTAAAGCATTATATACACAACCTGTTGAAAAATACATTTACAATGTTTTCACATTAAAAAAAAACTTGTCTTGTTCTTGATTTTAGTGTACTTGCTTTGAATTTTTTCCATTTATTTTGATGTTGGCATTCAGATTGCTGTACATTGCCTTTATTATATTAATGTATGTGTCTTGAATCACTAGTTTCTCCAAGAGTTTTATCATAAATGAGTATTGGATTTTATCTAAGGCATTTTTAGCATATCCTAAGATGATTTTCTTTTTGTTTGTTTGTCTGTTGTCTTCTAGTTTGCTTATATGGTGGATTACATCAACAGAATTTGTTTTGTTTTGTTTGTTTTGTTAAACCATTCCTATACCTCTGGGATGAAGCTTACTTGATCATGATGGATGATCTTATGATGTGTTCTTGGGTTTGCTTTGCAAGTACTTCATTGAGTGTGTTTGCATGTGTTTTTATAACAGAAATTGTTCTGTAATTCTTTGTTGAATCTGTGTGATTTGGGTATCAGGGTGACATTGGCCTTATAAAGTGAATTTTGCCATGTTCCTTCAGTTACCTTTTTTATTTATTACTCATTTGTTCACTTTACATCCAGTTCTCACCTCCCATTCCTCATTTTCTTCCAGTCCCAACATCTCAAATCACTCCCCCATTATCTCTTCCCCTTCTCAGAAATTCTGAGCAAAATCCCAACAACATTCCTCACAGACATTGAAAGAAACTTTCTCAATTTTACATGGAAAATCAAAACACCCAGGATAGCTAATACTTCCCTTACACTATAGAACTTTGGGAGGTATCAGTATCCCTGATTTCAAGCCATACTACAGAGCAATAGTAATGAAAATGACATGGTGTTGGCATAAAAACATATAGGTTGATAAATGTAATAAGCAAAAAGGCCCAGATCTAAACCAGCATACCTAATAACACTTGATTTTTGACCAAAAATCCAAAGCCAAACACTGGAAAAAAACTACCCAACTCATTTATTGAGGCTACAATAACCCTCGTTCCTAAACCACTCAAAGACCCTACAAGGAAATAGAACTTCAGACCAATCTCACTTATGAACATTGTCGCAAAAATACTCAACAAAATCCTTGCAAACCAAATCCAAGAACACATCAAAACGATCATTCATCATGACCAAGTAGGCTTCATCCCTGAGATGCATGGATGGTTTAATATAAGGGAATCCATCAACGTAATTCACCTTATAAACAAACTCAAAGAACAAAATCACATGGTCATCTCACTACATGCTGAGAAAGCATTTGAAAAAATTCAACACCTCTTCATGCTAAAAGTTCTGGAGAGATCAGGAATCCAAGGTCCATACTTAAATATAATAAAAGCAATATACAGCAAACCAACAGCCAACATCAAACTTAACAGTGGGAAACTTGAAGCAATCCCACTAAATTAAGGGACTCGAAAAGGCTGCCCACTCTCCCCCTACCTATTCAACATAGTACTGGAAGTCCTGGCTGGAGCAATTAGACAGCAAAAGGAGATCAAGAAGATACAAATCGGAAAGGAAGAGATAAAAATATTACTCTTTGCAGATGACATGATCGTGTACTTAAATGACCACACAAATTCCACCATAGAACTCCTACATTTGATAAACAAGTTCAGCAAAGTGGCTGGATACAAAATCAACTCAAACAAATCAGTAGCCTTCCTATACTCAAAGGACAAACATGTGGAGAAAGAAATTAGGGAAAAGGTACCCTTCACAATAGTTACAAAAAGTATGAAATACCTTGGTGACTTTAACTAAGCAAGTGAAGGACCTGTACGACAAGAACTTCAAACCTCTAAAGAAAGAAATTGAGGAGGATATCAGAAAATGGAAAGAGCTCCCATGCTCATGGATTGGAAAGATCAACATTTTAAAAATGGCCATCTTACCAAAAGCAATCTACAGATTCACCACAATCCCCATCAAAATTCCAACACAGTTCTTCTTTGAATTGGAAAGATCAATGTGCAATTTTATATGGAACAACAAAAGACCTAGAATAGCGAAATCCATCCTCAACAACAAGAAAACATCTGCGGGAATCACTATCCCTGACCTCAAGCTATACTACAAGGCAATTGTGCTGAAAACTGCATGGTACTGGTACAGAAATAGGCATGTGGATCAATGGAATAGAATAGAAGATCCAGAAATGAGCCCTCACATATATGGTCACCTGATTTTTGACAAAGGAGCCGTAAACATTCAATGGGAAAAGGACAGCCTATTCAACAAATGGTGCTGGTCCAACTGTCACTCAACATGCAAAAGAATGAAAATAGACCCTTTCTTATCTCCTTGTACAAAGCTCACATGTAAGTGGATCAGAGATCTCCACATTAAACCAGATACACTTAAACTATTAGATGAGAAAGTAGGGAAAACTTTAGAACATATAGGCACAGGAGAAAATTTTCTGAACAAAACACCAGTGGCTCAAGCTCTAAGGTCAAAGATTAGCGAATGGGAATTAATGAGATTGCAAAGTTTCTGTAAGGCTAAGGACATTGTCAAAAAAACAAAACGGCAGCCAACAGAATGGGAAACGATTTTTACCAACTCCACATCAGATAGAGGCCTAATATCTAAGGTATACAAAGAACTCAAAAAGCTAGGCACCAGAGAATCAAATAACCCTATTAAAAAATGGGGTACAGAGCTAAACAAAACGTTCTCATTTGAGGAATATCGAATGGCTGAGAAATATCTGAGGAAGTGCTCGACATCCTTAGCCATCAGGGAAATGCAAATCAAAACAGCCCTGAGATTCCACCTCACACCAGTCAGATTGGCCAAGATCCAAAACTCAGATGACAACAAATGCTGGCGAGGTTGCAGAGAAAGAGGAACACTTCTCCACTGTTGGTGGGGTTGCAAACTAATACAACCACTCTGGAAATCACTCTGGCTATACCTTAGAAAATTGGACATAATACTACCTGAAGACCCAGGTATTCCACTTCTGGGTATATACCCCAGAGACACCTTAGTACACAACAAAAATATATGCACCACAATGTTCATTGCATCTCTATTTATAATAGCCAGAAGCTGGAAGGAACCCAGATGTCCTTCAGAAGATGAATGGATACAAAATTGTGGTACATTTACACAATGGAATACTACTCAGCCACCAGAATCAATGACTTGACCAAATTCTTAAGAAAGTGGCTGCATCTAGAGAATATCATTCTGAGTGAGATAACTCAGTCACAAAAAAGCAGACATAATATGACGTCACTGATCATGGGATGCTAACCCCAGAGGCTCGCACTGCCCCAGAAACAGCTCACAGACTGTATATGAAGTCCAAGAAATAAAGAAAACAAAACAAAACAAAATAAAAAAATCTTTATACAACAAGAAAACTTTGACTATTTCCATGTTACATTTTGTTTTACAAGTACTTTATGCTCATTGTAACTATTAAGTTTTCAATGCATACTATCAAACCTTGAAAAAAAATCAAGTACTGACTTAGTAATATATTCATACAGTTTTATGTAAAAATTATTTTAAAATCTGAAAAAAGTACTGGCAAAAATGTATTGTATAATTTTATGCAAAAAATGCTTAAAGTCTGTACATTTATCTTTGTTTTATAAAATAAAGTTGTTAAAAAATAATAATAATAAAAAACATAAGCATCTCCAACAAATGGTGCTGTTTGGACTGCATCATTGCATGGAGAAGAGTGCAAATAGATCAATATTTAGCATTATGCACAACACTCAAGTCCAGGTGGATCAAAAACCTCAACATAAAACAGCATACACTAAATGTAACAGAAGAGAAAATGAGCAACTACTTTAAAAATATTGGCACAGGAGATAACTTATGAACAGAAAACCAATAGTTTAATCACTAAGATCAACAATTAATAAATGGGATCTCATGAAACTTTAAAGCTTCTGTAAGGCAAAGGACACCAACAACAATGCCTCTGTTTCTACTTTGTGAAATAATTTGAGAAGTGTTGGAGTTAGCTCTTCAAAAATTTGGTATAGTGCTGGAGAGATGGCTCAGTGGTTAAGAGCACTTCCAGAGATCCTAATGTTCGATTTCTAGCAACCTCATGGTGGCTGACAGCTAGTAGATATTAGGAAAACGGCTTGGAATACCCACAATATGAATCACAGACCATATGAAGCTTAAGAAGAATGAAGACCAAGGTGTGGATGCCTCAGTCTTACTTAGAAAGGGGAACAAACAAAATATTTATGGGAGGTAGAGTGTAGGAGAGACTTGAAGGTAGAGAGAAAAGGAAGAGGAAAAGGGGCAGAGATCAGATGTCATAGGAGACAAGGGAAATGTACATAAGATCAGGAAATCAAACAGAGGTATGTAGCAAGGGTGATAGGGAACTGGGCATAGCCTCCAGAAAGTCCCAGATGCCAAGAAAGCAAGAGGCTCCCAGGACCCAGTGGGGATGACATTAGCTGAAATACCCAATGAAGGAGAAAGAGAACCTGTAGAGACCATATCCAGTGCTTAGGCACAGCCACCAGTTGAAGGATAGAGCCACCTACCCATCTCATAATTTTAACCCAGAATTGCTCCTCTCTAAAGGGAATGCAGGGACAAAGAGTGGAGCAGAGTTCCAATTATGAGATCTCTCCAACTTTTGATCTAAGCACTTAGTGCTATGAACTTTCCTTTTATCACTGCTTTCATTGTATCCATAAGTTTCAGTTTGTGTATTCATTGTCAGTGAATTTCAAAAATTCTTTTTTGGAAGTCTTTTCTTTTTGTTTTTATTTTTTTTTATTTCTATTTTTACCAACTGGCCATTCATAGAGAGCAGTTCAATTTGGATGAGTTTTCAGGTTTTCTGTTGTTTCTGTTGTTGAAATCTAGCTTTCATCTGTAGTTGTTTGACAAAATGAAGGTAGTTATTTCAAGTTTCTTGTTTCTGTTGAGACTTGCTTTTTGACCAAGTATACCATCAATATTGGAGAAAGTTACATGAGGGACTGAGAAGGTATACTTTTTTGTGTTTAGGTGAAATATTTTGTAGATATACATTAGGTTCATTTGGTTTATAATGTATATTAGCTCCAGAATTTCTGTTTAGTCCTTGTCTGAATGACCTGTTTATTGTTGAGAGTACAGTATTTAAGTTTCCCACTGTTAACGTATGAGAGTCAATGTGTGGTTCAAGCTTTGGTAATGTTTCTCTTAGAACATGAGTGCCCTTGCATTCTAAGAATAGATGTTAAGATTTGAAATGTCATGAAATCTGTTCCACTAACTGGCTTGTCTCCTGCCTCAGCGGGAGAGGCTGCACCAGGAATATGCTTGGAAGAGCCAGAAATGGTCTGGAAACAAGGCCTTATGACAGCTTTGCTTTCAGATACTGATTTCTACTCTTCCTACTATAAGGGCCACTATGTACTTGATCTGTGACACCCTTCATATAACAATTGTTCTTGTTGTACAATACTTCTTGATTAGCTTCTTGCTGATTTTGGCTTATTGTATGATAGGTTCCCACTAATTCTGTTGCACTTTGCACCCTAAAAATAACATATAAGATGCTGGACAACTTAATAAACTTACTTGGCATAAGACCTAGTTTAGCACAAGTCATCATGACTTCAGACTTCTAACTTTCTTTGTCTTCTATATTTTAGTCATCCTTCTTAGGACCCTGTCACTGAAGGATTACCTGGTGGTCCAGTTTAGAATTCCATTGATTAAATTTATTCCTGTCTTCCTCAGTAAGAGGAAGTCTTTCTATACTCTAGACTCAATGTGATGGCTTTGCAAATAAGATACTGTCTTTTCATCTTATAAGTGGTTTTCTACTACTTAGAAACCTAACAGGAACTTGTTGGTCAATTATAAATGATTCCCAGTCTACTGTGGAAAAAGGAAACAGGTACTGAGCACATTTCAAATGATTCTGCAGTTAGTTTTATGGGGATAAAAGCTTGCTACTCATAGATGCAGTGCTGCTGTTTGCATTCAGGTTTTAATTTTACTGTAGAACTCCTTCAAGCATTGTCTTCTTTAGAATTGATAATCTACTAAAATATCATGAGCATTTTAGGTTTATGATACATTATGCCTTTGAATTAATCTCCAACAATGTTAATTAGTATGCTCAGATATCAATATTATAATCCAAAATCCTAACATTTGTGGGTCAGGTGAATGCAGTAAGCATTTATCATAGATACCTGGCCTTTCCTTGTATAGGGATACCACATAGACAATGTGCCCATACCAGCTTTCTGACTTCTGTTTTACTCAATGTGATTAGAATTCATAAAATATTACTGATTTATATTTAATATTGACTTAAGGTAAATTTTATATGTTTCTTTCTTTACAATATAATGTCATCAGTACCCAGGCTGAGGGAGCAGTAGGGCAAGTTTGGAAAAGAGTGCAGTGTGTTTCAGTTCTAATGAAGCTAGACCTCTAAATAATTGAGTTGGGGCTATGCCACTAAAAATGTTTTGTTTAAAAATATTAAGCTAGAATGATGTAAAGTCAAGACTCCATGGAAATAGTATGTCAAATGAAAAAAATTGATATGAATAAGATTCTCTACTCTGCTACCCCAGTGTGATAGCAGAATGATCTCCACTCACACTTTGAGCTCTGACTAAAAACAATAAGGAAAACCTTCCACTGGGAAAGAATTGGACTCTTCTGAAATATAAGACATTTTGGAATCAAAAGGAGTGCTCATGTCAAGAGGATCTTGATCATGACTGAGAGCAAATAAACTCTATTAAAGGATTTAAATAAAAAAAGAAGTTTCTGTTTCTCCCTGCTTTGTACCATAGCATCTTCTCCTTTCTTTCCTTCTCTCTTCCTCCCTTTATTTCTATTTCTTTTCCTTTCTTCCTCCCTCCTCCCTTGCCCCTCTTCGTTTTCCTTTCATTTATTCCTTCCTCCCTTCTTGTCTTTCTCTCTTTCCTCCTGATGTTTATCTCTCCTTCTCACCCTTTGCCTTACTTTCTCTCTGTCTACATTCCATGCTTTTCTCTCTCCATTCCTTCCCTCTTCTCTTAGTTCTCTTCCTCCTTCCCTTCCAGTTATATATCCTCTCACATACATATCCTCATTATCTACCAACTAGTGGCATATAAATAGAATGGGATTGCTTTCCAAATAATATATATGTATACAGATACATACGTGTATGCTATCTTTGAGCTATCTTTTGTAACTTATATAAAATATCAAACTCAATGCCAGTCATTTATTAATTAATATGTCTTTTATAAATGCATTCTTAGTATATAAAGCACAGACACAAAACAAAGAGTTGTCACTGTGTCAGTCTCTAATGTGTTTGGGTTCTGGAGGGTATAAGAAAGAACTTTTACAATAAATATAACATTTCTGTAGTTTTCAACTACACAATAAGGTTTTTCAAATATTGTCTATGAAGACTAAGAATTTTGGAGTAGTGTAGAATAGGTTTGCAGTAGCAGTGAGGAAAGGGATTACTTGATCTATAAGTAAAAAGTTGAGAAAATTTTGAAAAGTCATAGTACTAAAATGTGTTCTAGTGAATAGTGTACTTCTTAGTTCATAAAGGAACAAATAATCGTCATAGTAGTTAAGGTCCATAACAACTTAGACTGCATTTTTTTTCTCCAGTTTCTAGATATCTGGTCCCAGGCATCTCTTAGAAATGATCCTTTGCCTATCATCCTCTTTTGCTTTTAATTCTCTAGTCTGTATTATGGCCATCTTAATACAAGATGTTTCCATTACCTAGTTTGTTATATGCTGTGTTAATAGGTTGTTTTTCATTTATCTGTTTCTGAGCATCTGGGCAGATTGCACATCATAGCTATTGCCAGCAGTACAACAATAAATGTAGCATTCAAGTATCTTTTTGATATGCAGATTTAATTTCATGGGTGTGTGTGTTTGTGTGTGGGGGTGGTTGTAAGGAAAAGATGACGGGGCACCAATGAAAGGAAAAGTCACAGGGCACCAATGTTGTGAAAGGATAACGATCCGAGTCACGGCACCAATGTTAAGGGAAGGATGAAGAGAGTGGGGGGCATATGGCCCATGGAGGTGCGGCGAGGCCTGAGGGCAAGGGAGATGCCTCTGAGGGGTCCATGTTGGGAATCCCTTCCCTGAGGGACCAGCCACACAACAGTATAGTACGGAATAGAGTTTATTCAGGTCATGGGAGAGTTAAGAGGGTGGTAGAGGCAGAGAGAGAGAGAGAAGTAGAGGAGTAGAGGCCGGCCATGAGCACGTGGGAGAGAGGGGGGAAGGGAAGGGAAGAGGGAGGCTGCAAGAGCATAAGGGCAGGAGAGGCCAAGAGAGAGAGAGGAGGGGTCAAGCAGCTCCTTTTATAGTGTCAGGTCACTGGGGCGGAGCATACCTGGCCACTGCTGGGTAATTGAGGGGTGGGGTATACCTGGCTGTTGCTAGGTAACTGAGAGGTGGGGTTTACAGAATCCCAACAGGGGTGGTGGTGGTGGTGGTGGTGGTGGTGGTGGTGGTGGTGGTGGTGGTGGTGGTGGTGGTGTGTGTGTGTGTGTGTGTGTGTGTGTGTATGATGGATTATCTGAAAAACTTTATATCAGTCTTTTTTGAAACCTCCATACTCTTCTCCATCTTTATTACTTATTAATTTACTTCTCTACCAACTGTATGAAAGTTCTGTTTTTCTCTGTATCCTCACCAACATTTGATCTTTATGGTGCATTTTTTGAAGAACTTTATGGTGCATTTTTTATAAGCTCCTATAATCATATCATCGGAGATGGTTGTTCAATTTGCATTTTTTGATGGATAATGCAGTTAAAACCATTTTCATACATTGATTAGCTTTATGTATTTGCTCCATGTCTTAATTAGGGTTATACTGCTGTGAAAAAAATACCATAACCAAGGCAACTCTTATTAGGACAACATTTAATTGGGGCTGGCTTACAGATTCAGAGGTTTAGTCCACTATAATCAAAGTGAAATCATGGTGGCATGCATAAATACATGTTACAGGAGGAGCTGAGAGATCTTATCATCTGAAGGTCATTAGGAAAAGACTGGCTTCCAGGCACCTAGGATGAAGGTCATAAAGCCCCTAACCACAGTGACACATTTCCTCGAAAATGCCACACCTACTCCAACAAGGCCACACCTCCAAATAATGCCATTCCCTGGGCCAAATATATTCAAACCAAGACAATCTGTCAATGTTTCTTCAGATAATTTTATCATTTTAAAGTAAGTTATACTTTAAAAGAATAGCCTGATTGTATATTTATATGACTTTCTAACATTTTTGTAGCATAATATTTTAATGTGAAAAACTAGAGATAATAGAGATAACAACTAAAAAGAAACTAGTTAACTAAATATTCCATATGCTTAACATAACCCCACAAATGTGAACACACACAAAATAAAATAATAGAAAGATATACTATTACTTTAAACACATATAGAACTATGCTGTGCATATTATATGGTAAGTCATATTTGAATATAATTGTGAAACATTTGGCATAACTGTGAATTATATTGGTGTGTTTGGGAAAACATAATTTATGTTAAAAGAGTTTCTATGAGTTTTTTTTTATGATCATAAAAACACCATTTATACCAAAGGAGAATTTGTATTGTTTGAAATAATTTAAAACTTGATAATAATTAAGCACGATTTATTTTTACTCTCTTACTTGGTCTTGAACATAAAATATATTTTCTAAAAATATTATTCAGTAAAAATTTAAATTGTTCATGCAATATATAGAAACTCTGACTTTTTTTTTCTTTTTCTTTTTTTTTGGACTAAGGATCTGTGAACTGCAACACTTCTAGTGCCCGAGACTCTGATCACAAAATATCACAGCTGCCAAATTTAAATGATTGCTTTATTATTCTTTTACAATAGCTCAGAAAAGATGGCAAAGTAAAAATAGATTTTCTTTTAAAAGCAGAAAAACAAAAATATTGTTGAAAATGTTTATTTTATTTTCAAAAATATGTCTTAAAACCAGAAAATGTAAAAGGGTATATGCTCAAGTTATATTATTTGTAATATAATTTCAAATTTTGTATGTTCAACTGGTTGTTATGCCGTAATTAACTAACTTTTTTATTAATAGTAAACCCACTTGTTTTTTTTCATAAGATAGATTATTAAGATACACATATTAGTAATATTTCTACTCTAAAATGATTTGTAATTCTGAAAATCTCAAAATTATTGGCATTATTCATGACAGGTATGATAAAGAGATAAAATTTGCTGGGGTAACAATAACTAGAATTAATTACATAATGATTGAAATTGACTAATAAAGTTTTGATTAATAAATTTATGGGGGTAAGAAGATCTGGGCAGCCAGGGAGCAAGGAGATCAATGCTGAGTGTGCACGGAAAGCAAGCCCCTGCCCTGCCTGATCTAGGGACCAGGAACACAGCATTGGGACCTCTGTTTCCACCGGCAGCATTGGGGCACAGAACAGGGCTCAGCCCATCTGCCACCTGGACCAGCAGTTCCCAAAGGTTTAAAGACTGGTGAGGAAGGGATCTGGGCAGCCAGGTCGCAGAGAGATCTCTGCTGAGTGCTCACGGAAAGCACGCATCTACCCTGCCTGATCCTGGGACCAGGAACCCAGCATTGGGACCTCTATTCCCACCAGGCGACATTGGGGCACAGAACAGGGCTCAGCCCATCCGCCACTTGGACCAGTGGAGAGCCAGGGACACAGACCAGATACAAGGGAAAGGCAAGAACATATCACTGACAACAAGATGGCAAGAGGAAAGCGAAAGAGTATATCCCAAGGAAACCAAGACAACCTGGCAACAACAGTACCCAGCTATCCCATAACAGCAAACATTGAAATGCCAAACACACCAGTAAAAGAAGATGCAGACCTTAAATCATACCTCAAGATGCTGATAGAGATCCTTGAAAAAGAATGGGAGTAAAAGCAAAAAAATCAGAAGCTTTTAAAGAGGAAACAAGAAAAACACTCAAAGACCTCAAAGAACTAGAGAAAAGCAGAACCAAAGAGATGAAGAAATGGAAGAAGGAATCTAAAACTGAAATTGACACAATAAAGAAAACACTAAAAGAGATAACCCTAGAGGTAGAACACCTAAAAAGAAATCAGGAGTCACAGAAGCAAGCATTTCCAATAGACTACAAGAGATGGAGGAGAGAATATCGGTGACAGAACACAAAATTGTAAACATAGACAAAACAGCCAGAGAAGATGCAAAAACCAAAAAGCTCCTAACACAAAATGTCCAGGAGATCCAGGACACAATGAGAAGATCAAACCTACAGATAATAGAAATAGAAGAGGGAGAATAGTATCAACTAAGAGGCACAGTAATATCGTCAACAAAATTGTAGAAGAAAATTTCCCTACCCTTAAGAATGAGATGACCACGGGCATAAAAGAAGCCTTCAGAACTCCAAATAGGTTGGACCAGAACAGAAATTTATCCCCACACATAATAGTCAAAACACCAAGTGCCCAAAACAAAGAAAGAATACTAAAAGCAGTAAGGGGAAAAGGTAAGGTGACATATAAAGGCAGACCAATCAGAATGACACCAGATTTCTCAACAGAGACTATGAAAGCTAGAAGAGCCTGGACAGACATTATGCAGACCCTAAGAGAGCACAAGTGCCAGCCCAAGCTGCTATACCCAGCAAAACTATCAATCACCATAGATGGAGAGATGAAGATATTTCAAGACAAATCTAAATTTACACAATATCTAAACACAAACCCAGCACTGCAATGAATTATAGGTGGAAAACCCAATACAATAAGGGAAACTACATCCTAGTAAAAACAAGAAAACTCCTAAACAAGAAAACCAAAAGAAGAAAAAGACACAGACACAACTCAACCTACAAAAGCAAAAACAGCAGGAAACAGAAACCACTATTCCTTGCTATCTATTAACATAAATGGACTCAACTCCCCAATAAAGAGACATAGGCTATCATACTGGATACATAAGTAAAACCCAGCCTTTTGCTGCATAAAAGAAACTCACTTCAGAGACAAAGATAGACACTATCTCACAGTAAAAGGGTGGGGAAAAAACTTCCAAGCAAACAACCCCAAGGAGCAAGCTGGAGTGGCTATTCTAATATCGAATAAAGTAACTTTCTAACTAAAAGTTATCAAAAAAGATAAAGAAGGACATTTTTACTCATTACCAGGGAAATCCGTGAGGAGGATTTCCTCTCAATCCTTAGCATATATGCTCCAAATACAAAAGCACCCACATTCATAAAAGAAACCCTACTAAAACTCAAAAAACACATTTCACCCCATACAATAATAGTGGGAGACTTTAATATCCCACTCTCCCCATTGGACAGATCATTGAAACAGAAACTGAACAAGGACACTGTAAAACTAGCAGAGACTACGAACCAACTGGAATTAATAGATATCTACAGAACATATCATCCTAAAGTAAAAGAACACACCTACTTCTAGGCACCCCATGGCACCTTCTCGAAAATTGACCACATAATTGGACATAGAACAAGCCTCAATCAATATAAGAAGATTGAAATACTCCCATGCATCCTCTTGGATAACTATGGTCTAAGGCTGGTCTTTAACTACAACAAATACAACAAAAAGCCAACATAAACATGGAAACTAAACAGTGCTCTGTTAAATAAGAGCAGGGTCAAAGAAGTAATAAAGAAAGAAATTAAGAATTTTCTAGAATTCAATGAAAATGAAAACACAGAATACCAAAAGCTATGGAATGCAATGAAAGCAGTACTGAGCAGAAAACTCATAGCCCTAAGTGCTTCCAAAAAGAAACTGGAGAGAGCATACATCAGCAACTTGACAGCACAGCTAAAAGCCCTAAAACAAAAGGGAGCAGATACACCCAAAAAGAGTAGACAGGAAGAAATATTCAAAATTAGGGCAGAAACAGACCAATTAAAAACAAAAAGAACCATTGAAAGAATCAACAAAACCAAGAGCTGGTTCTTTGTGAAAATCAACAAGATTGATAAACCCTAGCCAGACTTACTAGAGGGCAAAGAGAGAGTATACAAATTAACAAAATCAGAAAGATAAGTGGACACATAACAACAGAAACTGAGGAAATTCAAGAAAACATCAGATCCTACTACAAAAACTTATACTCCACAAAATTGGAAAATCTGGAGGAAATGGACGAATTCCTAGACAGATACAAGATCCTAAAGTTAAACCAGGACCAAGTAAACCATCTAAATAACCCCATAACACCTAAAGAAATATAAGAAGTCATCAAGAGCCTCTCAACTAAAAAAAGCCCAGGTCCAGAGGGGTTCAGCACAAAATTTTATCAGACATTTATTGCGGATATAACACCAATACTTTCCAAACTATTCCAAAAGAGAGAATCAGATGGAATACTACTTAACTCATTTTTTTTGAGGCTACAATAACCCTCATACCTAAACCACACAAAGACCCTACAAGGAAAGAGAACTTCAGACCAATCTCACTTATGAACATTGATGCAAAAATGCTCAACAAAATCCTTGCAAACCGAATCCAAGAACACATCAAAACGATCATTCAACATGACCAAGTAGGTTTCATCCCTGGGATGCAGGGATGGTTTAATATAAGGAAATCCATCAATGTAATTCACCATATAAACAAACTCAAAAAACAATATCACATGGTCATCTCACTAGAAGCTGAGAAAGCATTTGATAAAATTCAAAATCCCTTCATGTTAAAAGTTTTGGAAAAAACAGGTATTTAAGCTCCATACCTAAACATAATAAAAGCAATATACAGCAATCCAACAGCCAACATCGAACTTAATGGTGAGAAACTTGAAGCAATCCCACTAAAATCAGGAACTTGAAAAGGCTGCTCACTGTCCCTCTACCTATTCAACATAGTACTGGAAGTCCTGGCTGGAGCAATTAGACAGCAAAAGAACAAGGGAATACAAATTGAAAAGGAAGAGCTAAAAACATCACTCTTTGCAGATGACATGAGAGTGTACATAAGTGACCTCACAAATTCCACCAGAGAACTTTTACAGCTGATAAACAAGTTCAGCAAAGTGGCTGGATACAAATTTAACTCAAACAAATCAGTAGACTTCATATATTCAAAGGAAAACATGTGGAGAAAGAAATTAGGGAAAAGAAACCCTTCAAAATAGTCACAAAACCTATGAAATACATTGGTGTGACTCTAACTAAGCAAGTGAAGAACCTGTATGACAAGACCTTCAAACCTCTAAAGAAGGAAATCGAGGAAGATCTCAGATACTGGAAAGATCTCCCATGCTCATGGATTGGAAAGATCAACATTTTAAAAATGGCCATCCTACCAAAAGCAATCTACAAATTCAATGCAATCCCCATCAAAATTCCAACCCAGTTCTTCATTGACTTGTAAAGGTCAACGTGCAATTTCATTTGGAATAACAAAAGAACTAGAATAGTGAAATCCATCCTCAACAACAAGAAAACATCTGAGGGAATCACTATCCCTGACCTCAAGCTATACTACAAGACAATTGTGCTGAAAACTGCATGGTACTGGTACAGAAATAGGCATGTGGATCAATGGAATAGAATAGAAGATCCAGAAATGAGACCTCACAAATATGGTCATGTGATTTTTGTCAAAGGAGCCATAAATATCCAATGTAAATAGGACAGCCTATTTAAAAACTGGTGTGGTCCAACTGGCACTCAGCATGCAAAAGAATGAAAATAGACCCTTTCTTATCTCCTTGTACAAAGCTCAAGTGTAAGTGGATCAAATATCTCCACATTAAACCAGACACACTGAATCTATGAGATGAGAAAGTAGGGAAAACCTTAGAAAACATAGGCACAGGAGAAAATTTTCTGAACAAAACACCAATGGCTCAAGCTCTAAGGTCAAAGATTAGCGAATGGGACTTAATGAGATTGCAAAGTTTCTGTAAGGCTAAGGACATTTTCAAGAAAACAAAACGTCAGCCAACAGAATGGGAAGAGATCTTTACCAACTCCACATCAGATAGAGTCCTAATATCCAAGGTATACAAAGAACTCAAAAAGCTAGACACCAGAGAATCAAACAACCCTATTAAAAAATGGGGTACAGAGCTAAACAATATGTTCTCAATTGAGGAATATGGAATGGCTGAGAAACATCTAAGGAAGTGTTCAACATCCTTAGCCATCAGGGAAATGCAAATTAAAACAACCCTGAGATTCCACCTCACACCAATCAGATTGGCCAAGATCCAATACTCATATGACAAGAGATGCTGGCGAAGTTTCGGAGAAATAGGAACACATCTCAACTGTTGCTGGGGTTGTAAACTGATACAACCACTCTGGAAATCAGTTTGGCGATTCCTCAGAAAATTGGACATAGTACTTCCTGAAGATCCATCTATTCCACTTCTGGGCATATACACCAGAAAGACTTTAATATACAACAAAGATACCTGCACCACAATGTTCAAAGCAGCTTTATTTATAATAGCCAAAAGCTTGAAATTATCCAGATATCCTTCAGTAGATGAATGAATACAAAAATTGTGGTACATTCACACAATGGAATACTACTCAGACATCAGAAACAATGACTTAACAAAATTCTTAAGAAAATGGATGTATCTAGAGAATATCTTCCTGAGTGAGATAACCCAGTCACCAAAAAACAGACATAATATGCAGTCACTGATAGTGGGATGCTAACCCAAGAGGATCGTACTGCCTCAGAAACAACTCACAGACTGTGTGAAATTCAAGAAAAAAAGAAAAAGAAACAAAACAACAACAAAAAACAAAACAAACAAACAAACAAACAAAAAAACAAAATGTCGTGCTCAATCCTTACACACCAAGAACACATTGACTAATTCTGGGTTACACCCTGTTTTACATGTACTTTTTGCTCATTGTAAATAGTAAGACTGTAATGCAGAGTATCAAACCTGAAAAAAAAAAAAAAAAAAAAAAAAAGCCAAGCACTGACACAATTATATTATTGTATTCATATACATTTATGCAAAAATGTTTAAAAATTTTTTATCTTTGTTTTTTACAATAAAGTTAAAAAAAAGAAGATAGTATAAGAATTGTTCAACACTTTAAAAAAACAGTGATATATGCAAACACTTTTTATTCTGTTTACAGAGTCTGGATGTTTCTTTTCAGGTTGAAACTATTATGTACTGGCTACTACTTTTTGTTGTTTTGTCATTCAGGAAAACCCATACCTCAGTTTCTGAACATACTTTCAGAATTCTCTCTTATATGTGAAGTCTAACTCATTGAGGCCGTTATCCCATAAAGTCCTCATTCTTTACAGTTTTCAATTTTTAGATGTATTATTTACATGTATGTACTTTTAACTAAGTCACATTTCTTATTAATATTGCATATTGATGCCTGTTTTTTTGACATGTATTTTTTCTTAACTTCTTCAATGAAGCAATGTATATATGCCATAACTATATAACTTTTTAAACTTTAATGAGTTGACTAATATTATTCTACCCTTTAATGTTGATATTGTTGTCTCACAATTGTTAATTAGGCACTCAGCTCATATAATATTATGATTTTTAAATGTTTATTTAATAAATCTTTTAAAGTAAAAAAAAAAAAAAAAAAGATACCAAGTGCCAAGGTGTTCAATAGGTTACAAATTTTTCTGTTGCTAGTTTTTGCCCTGACCTTTCTAAGTGATAGATTATAACCTAAAAGTTTTAAACTAAAATAAATTTCTTCCTCTCTAGAAAAAAATATTATGGACCACAAATTATCAACAAAATCATTTAAGGTGTATGGTTTTTGGCTCTTTCAGTAAGTCACTTTTAATTTTCAAGTAAAAAGTGAGACATAATTTGATTTAACCTTTATGATATGGAATAATAGCTTCATTTTCCTGATAACATTCATATTGCATATTATGCAAAACAAAAATTTTCCTCCATAAATATTGATATTTCAGAATGTTTTGTTTATTGACATGTGTTTTTTGGTTTTGTTCTTACTTTCTTAGAAACAATACATTGTATTTGTTTTTATGTTTGCATGTATTACTGGGGAAATATTCAAGAAAAATGGACTCTTATTTGATGTTAAAAGTTAAGGTAATATCAAGAGAGATTTTTAATAAAGTAATTATTCACATGAAGGAAGCATATGACCCTAGGGAACTCATTATAAAGTTGTAGTTACTGATGCTTATGACCTCATATCTCAAAAGATCCTGCCAATTAGGAATTTATGTATTTCCAATGATATTTATAGCTACTAAAAACTGCTGAAGAGACCAAAAAATTAAAAGGCTTTTTAAAATTCCACTGCATAATGACCTGTGTCATCCATATTTCAGTAGTTGATTCTACACCTATTTACATATTAACTAAATTAAGTGGATTCATTAGAGTTTAAAAAATGGTGCTTGTATTGTTTTAGGTTTGTACTTATTTATTTCTTAATTAGACAAATGGAAATTAGTGTGGGTGTGGTTGGAAGAGGTTATACAATGATGTTTACATATGTAAGTTGCTCATAGAATTGTTATGCAAATCAAAAAGTCCTGAGATTCCACCTCACACCAGTCAGAATGGCTAAGATCATAAACTCAGGTGACAGCAGATGATGACAAGGATGTGGAGAAAGAGGAACACTCCTCCACTGTTGGTGAAATTGCAAGCTGGTACAACTACTCTAGAAATCAGTCTGGAGGTTCCTCAAAAAATTGGACATAGAACTACCTGAGGACTCAGCTATACCACTCCCTGGCCTATACCCCAAAGATGCTCCAACATATAGCAAAAACACATGCTCTACTATTTTGATAACAGCCTTATTTATAATAGCCAGCTGCTGGAAAGAACACAGATGTCCTTCAACAGAGGAATGGATAAAGAAAATGTACATTTACACAATGGAGTACTACTCAGGTATTAAAAACAGTTATTTTATGAAATTCTTAGGCAAATGGATGGAACTAAAATATACAATCTTGAGTGAGGTAACCCATTCACAAAAGAACACACATTCCATGAATTCACTGATTAGTGGATATAAGTCCAAATCTTGGGATAGCCAATATAAAATTCACAGGCCATATGATGCTCAAGAAAAAGAAAGACCAAAATGTGAATGATTCAGTCCTTCTTAAAAGGGGGAAGGGGAACAAAATAATTACAGAAGGAAATACAGAAATACAGAGGGAAAGAGTAGAGCAGAGATTAAAGGAAAGCCATCCAGAGACTGCTCCACCTGGGGAGCTATACCATTTGCAGCCACCAAACCCAGAGACTATTGCTGATGCTAGAAAGTGCTTGCTGACGGGAGCCTGATATGGATGTCACCTGAGAGTCTTGGCCGGATCCTTACTGATACAGATGAGGATCCTTGCAGCTAACCTTCAAATTGAGCACGGGGACACCAATGGAGGAGTTAAAAAAAGGACTAACAGAGATGAAGGGATTTGCAACCCCATAGCAAGAATGACATCTATGCCCCCAGAGCTCCCAGGGATTAAACCATCAACTAAAGAGTACACATGGAGGGACCCTTGGCTCCAGCTACATATGTTACAGAGGATGGCCTTGTCTGTTATCAATAGGACGATAAGTCCTTTATCCTGTGAAGGTTCCTTTCCCTAATGTAGGGTAAAGTCAGAGTGTTGAGGTGAGAGTTGGTGGGTGGAAGAGGGAGCACCTTCATAGAATCAGTGGGAGGAGGATGTGAGGGGGCAAACCGGAAAGGGGGATAACATTTGAAATGTAAATAAATAAAATATCCAATAAAATTTTTAAAAAATTTAAAACAATCAATAAGCACAGGATACATTTTCATTTTCTAGTGTCTTTCAATCTCTTTCTTCAGAAATTTGAAGTTTTCAGTGTAGAGTTTTCTCACCTATCTGATTAGGTTTATTACAAGATATTTTATTTTCTTTGATGCTACTGTTAATGCTAGTGTGCCCATGATTTCTTTTCAGGTGTTTGAAAGCATACTGAATTATATTATGCCACTTAGATTAAGTTGTTGTTTGTTTCCACAAATTTTCTGATAGAACTTTTGGAATGTCTTATATATTGTGAAATCATCTGCGAATAAACATAATTGGACTTTCTATTTTCCTCTTTGCATATCATTAATTTATTTTATTTACTTCATTGCTTTATCTAGTTCTCCCAGAACTATATTGAAAAAGAGTGAGGATAGTGAGCAATTCTACCTTACTCTTGGTTTTAATAAAATTGCTTCCAAGTTTTTCTCCATTTTTGATAATGTTGGCTCTGAATCATCATATATAGCCTTTATTATGTTGAGTTATTGTCCCTCTAGTCCTAATCTCACTAAAATGTTTATCATAAAATCATATTGTTCAATTTTATCAAATGCTTTCTTTGATACCTATTGAGATAATCATGTGATTTATGCCTTTAAGTCCATTTATATGATTTAATAAATTGTACATGTTAAAACAATACAATCCTTCATTTTTAGAATAAAACAAATTTATCATGGTAGATGTTCTTTTTGGTATGTTCTTTTTTAAAAAAAAATTATTATTCCATACCACTTTATTTAAAAAAGGGGATATATTTATAGATTTTAAAGGCATTTTGGCATAACATTATATGAATAATTTGTCAGTACTTAATTCTTTTGGAGATTTGATAGCATTCATAGAAATCCCACTAATTAACATAAGCATGAAATACATGTATGACAGAACATAAAATGGAAACAGATTTCTTGTTGGGTACAGATTAAGCATAATGATCTGTGAATACCAAAAATTGCCACAAGGCTATTTATTATCTTAGCTCTTGGATTATTAATGATTTGAGGTCCAGGTATACTACACTCTGAGAGGGTGCTATACATTTTTTTCCCTAAAAAGGACTGAGGCTTTTTGTTGTTGTTGT
This sequence comes from Micromys minutus, assembly GCF_963924665.1. Lineage (NCBI taxonomy): Eukaryota > Metazoa > Chordata > Mammalia > Rodentia > Muridae > Micromys > Micromys minutus. Next base: position 242,628 of record NC_137960.1, on the reverse strand, counting down.
TGTTGTTGTTGGCCTTTGAGTTTCTTGAGCTTCATAAAGTCTGTGAGTTGTTTCTGGGGTGTTCAGAGTTTTCTGGGATCAATATCCAATTATTAGTGACTGCATATTATGTCTGTTCTTTTGTGACTGGGTTACCTCACTCAGGATGATATTATCTAGATGCATCCACTTTCTTAGGAATTTTGTAAAGTCATTGTTTCTGATAGCTGAGTAGTACTCCATTGTGTAGATATACCACCATTTTTGTATCCATTCATCTACTGAAGGACATCTGGGTTGTTTCCAGCTTCTGGCTATTATAAATAGGGCTGCTATGAACATTGTGGTGCATGTGTCCTTGTTGTATGTTGGAGCTTCTCTGGAGTATATGCTCAGAAGTGGACTAACTGGGTCTTCAGGTAATACTATGTCCAATTTTCTGAGGAACCATCAGACTGATTTCCAGAGTGGTTGTACCAGTTTACAACCTCACCAACAGTGGAGAAGTGTTCCTCTTTCTCCATATCCTCACCAGCATCTGCTGTCATCTGAATTTTTGATCTTACCCATTCTGAATGGTGTGAGATGGAATCACAGGGTTGTTTTGATTTACATTTCCCTGATGACTAAGGATGTCGAGCACTTCCTTAGATGTTTCTCAGCCATTGATATTTGTCAACTGAGAACTTTTTGTTTAGCTCTGAATCCCATTATTAATAGGATTGTTTGATTCTCTGGTGTCTAACTTCTTGAGTTCTTTTATACCTTGGATATTAGTCCTCTATCAGAAGTGAGGTTGGTAAAGGTCTTTTCCCAATCTGTAGGCTGCCATTTTGTTGTCTTGACAGTGTGTTTAGCCTTACAGAAACTTTGCAATCTCATTAAGTCCCATTTGTCAATCTTTGATCTTAGAGCACAAGCCATTGGTGTTTTGTTCAGGAGATTTTCTTCTGTGCCTATGTGTTCTAAGGATTTCCCTACTTTCTCTTATAATAGTTTCAGTGTACCTTGTTTAATTTGGAGATCTTTGATCCTTAGTATGTTCTTATAATCTAGTTCGGAGCCACTTAGTGCTGACAATACTTCTCTTGAAAATTATAGTCTAACAGAAACCCCAAAAGAAGCATGAAAAACCTTTGTTCAATACATTTATCAGTGTAGTCCAGCTAACTCCCATAACAATAGATATTATAGTAGTACTTGGCTGTCAATCAAGGATTTAGGATAGACCCCCTTTTCCTGAACACATTACACTTTGAACACAGAACTTGAATGATTTCAACTGGATCAAACCTGAAAGCCTCATTTCTTCAATCTAGCTTCCCTGTTTCCAGAAAGTACTGTGAAAGCTTCTGAGGGAGAAGTTAAACTGTCCTACCCAGATACAACACCTATGAATGTCAACAATTATCTACATGGCAAGATAGGCAAAAGGTACATTAAGTCACATGAACATGTTGATAGCATCCAATAGCTGTGTTATTAAAATTAAGACCCAACCACCAGAATGAAAATCATGCCTTGTATTAGAAAACTGCCAGCTTCTGGTGGCTTGTTAATTCATAGTCCTTAAAAAAAAAAAAAAAAAAAAAAAAAAAACTATTATGGCCACATAATAAATCAGAATAATTAATATTTTTATTTTATTATTTTATTGGTTACTCTCTGTATTTACCTTTCAAATGTTATCCCCCTACTTCCTCCCATTTTCCTTCCCCCTCCCCCTCAACTTGTCTCCATGAATGTGCACCCTCTTCCAATTACCCTCTCCACCTCAGTGCTTTAGCATTCCCCTACACTGGGAAAACATGCCCTCACTGGACCAAAGGTCTCTTTTTACATTGATGCCAGACACTGCTATCCTTTGCTACATGCACAACTGGAATCATAGGTTTCTCCATATGTGCTTAATGGTTGGTGTTTTAGCCCATGGGAGTTGTGGAGGGTTTGGTTGGTCCATAATGTTGTTCTTCCCATGAGGTTGCAAATCCTTCAGTCCTTTCTTTAATATCTTTATTAGGGTTCCCATGTTCAGTCTGATGGTTAGTTGCAAGTATACTCAGCTGTATTTGTATGACTCTGGGAGAGCCTCTCATGAGGCATTCATATCTGGTTCCTGAAAGTAAGTACATTGTGGCATCAGCAAGAGTGCTTGGGTTTATTGGGTGCTTATGGCATGGATCCCCAGGTGAGGTAGTCTCTGGATAATCTTTTCTTCAATTCCTGCTCTTCTATTTGTTCCATCATTTCCTCCTGTGAAACTTTTGTTTTTCCTTCTAAGAAGGACTGAGGCATCCACTTTCTGGCCTTCCTTCTCTTTGAGCTTCCTAAATTCTGTGGATGGTTTCTTGGGTATTTTGAGCTCTTTGGGCTAGTATCCACTTATAAGTGAGTACATACCATGAGTGTTCTTTTATACAGAATAATTCATTTCTTACCGTTTTCTAAAGCTTAGCTTATACTCTCAGTTAAGTGTAGCTAGAACCCATGATTAGAGAATAATCTCTTTAAAGGAAAAGGAGATCATTGCAGAAAACCACAATTGGACAACTTACAGCGAATAAAAGTCCATGGGGAGACTAGTCCTAACATTGTCATCTACATCACAGCTCTTGTATCTATGTCTCAGGGAACACAGTAGAGGAGGGAACAGAAAAATTGTAAGAGCCAAAATATCAGAAATTCTTCTGTGAAAAGACTTACCTACAAAGTATTTCTTAAAGCAAATGAATACAATGATAATATCAATGGATATGGTAACATGGAGGGAGGAAATTTTACAGGACCATACTCACAAATAAAGAACTAAAAGCAGCTAATTACTGTTTGGAGAAGATTTAGTGTCTCTCAGGGATAAGCTACCTGACTGCTTATCCATGTGGAATTGTCAGTCTTTAAACCATATGTACATCACCAGCAAAAGCAGAATCAGCAGATAATATTTAAGATATTTGTGTGTGTGCTTGTGTGTATGTGTGTGTATGCCTGTGTCTATGTATATAGATCTAACAATAATAATGAAAGGAAAAAATGCCTATCAACTTCAGAGTGGAGTATAAGAGGGGTTTGAGGGAAAGGCTCTGGGACAGGTTAGGCCAGAAAGAGGAAGGAAAAATTATGTAATTTTATTTTAATAAAAATATTAAAATTCAAAATAACATACATGGAATATATTTTCAACCAATAAAAATTTTTGGATTTTTTTCTTTTCCTTTTGGTAACCCTCATTTGATGATTTCCATTTTGAAGTTTACAGACTTGTTTTCTCCCCTTCTATTATCAGACACATATAAGAACACAAATAGTTATTGTTTTTACAAAACAAACTGATAGGTAATAAGAATACATCTTACAGAGGCTTGGTTCAGAAGCTGAAGCTGAGTTATTTCTCTGCTACTACTGAGAACTTTGGTACATTCATGATTGAGCTAGGAAACCTGGATGTGGTGAACTGGATTTAGTAACCTATGTTTATGTTCACATAAACTTCACCTGGGAACAGTGGACCTTGCTGTATCTTTCTCAGAAGATGCTCTATAAAGATGTCATACTGGAGACCTATAGGAACCTCATTGCTATAGGAAAGACTATGAATTCTTTTCAAATTTAAAATATGAGGAAAAGATTTTTTTCTTGGTTATCATTGTTCTACTATAATATCAATTCTGAATATTGTAAATATTTTAGGATATAAACGGGAAAACTGTAATATTGAAGAACATCGTTAAAATTCTCAAATATATGAAAAGTCATTAAAGAGGTCATCCACAAAATAAATCTTATTTATATACTTAGAGTGGTAAAGACTTTGCTCATCACAGTCATCTTAAAAGGCATGAAAGAATTCATACTGGAGCGAATCCCTTTAAATGTAATGAATGTGGTAAAACCTCTGCATAGCAGTGCCATCTTTAGTACATAAAAGAACACATACTGGAGAAAATATTCTATGAATGTAATGAATGGAGAGAAACCCTATTAATGCACTAAATGTAGTAAAGCCTTGGGAAGTCATCAAACTCTCAAAAGATATAAAAGAACATATACTGGAGAGAAAACATAAAAGTGTAATTAATGTGGTAGAGCATTTGCAAGACAGTGCCAATTCCAAGTACATAAAAGAGCACATACTGGAGAGAAACCCTATGAATGTAGTGAATGTGAGAAAGCCTTTGCAATTCATCAAACTCTCCAAAGACATAAGAGAACACATACAGAAGAGAAACCCTATGAATGTAATCAATGTCATATAGCCATTTCAAGACAGTGTCATCTCCACTGAGAAGTATATATTTTTCTCAAGAGTAACCATGAACTTCACAAGCAAGTAGATATTTGTACTGATAGAAAAAAAAGAAGAATGTTCTCAACAATGTTGCTTCCTCATTACTAGCTTGACTTGTCAATCATGATTTGTCAACTTACAACCAAATCTTGGGTTTATGGTATCTACCCTGGTTTCTGTAGTTGGAAGAGGAACATTTTTTTATCTACTTACTTTCCACAGTACACTTTTATTTGTTACCTTTCTATTGCTGTAATAAAACACCATAGCATATTAAAGAAAAACTGGGGCTGGAGAGATAGCTCAGTGGTTAAAAGTACTGACCGCTCTTCTGAGGGTCCTGAGTTCAAATCCCAGCAAGCATGTGGTGTCTCACAACCATTTATAATGAGATCTGGTGCCCTCTTCTGGTGTATCAGAAGACAGCTACACTGTACTCTTTAGAACTATTCTTTTGCTACTGCTTTGATTTTGTACCGTAAGTATCTCTGTTTTCCGATGGTCTTAGGTGAAAGGGTCATTCAACACTCCTGTATCCCACAGAAGGAGTACCAAACCACAGGTTGATAGCAGCGGCTTTAATTGTGAGTACATTGTAGCTGTCTTTTAGACACACCAGAAGAGGGCATCAAATCCCATTACAGATGGTTGTGAGCCACCATGTGGTTGCTGGGATTTGAACTCAGGACCTCTGGAAGAACAATCAGTGCTCTTAACCACTGAGCCATCTCTCCAGCCCTACAGTGTACTCATAAATAAATAAATCTTTAAAAAATAATACAGGTTACACTTAAAGGATGTTAACTTTATAAAAGGTTGTTTTTTTCTCCCTTCTTGCAGAAGATGAAATTCAATAACTGAGGCTTTGAAATAAAAAAAATAGTCAGGTCAGCTATAAACTTTTTATTTGAATTTCTCTGGAAGCCATAGATCAGTTCTTAAGGTTCCAGAAACCAAGATTTGGCAGATTTATACAGCCAGTACTAATAATTCCTTTTTTTAAAATATATAACCCCCTAATAAAGTATTTAAATGTCCTTTTAGGGAAAGTTTAGGAAAGAATCTTGTTGTTGTTATTTTTTTTTCCTACATAAGTGTCAAAGGCATAGTTTTCTTCTCAGTTGATAGGATTTGGGTCTGTGAACTTCTCAGTTTACAAATGAGTTTAGAAGTTATGAATCTCCTCAATGTTGCTTCAAAACATATTTCTTTCTAAACACATAGTTTTCCTGTAGCAACTAACAACCATAATCTGATTGAGCTATTATGACAGAACCCAATCTTGGGAGCTTATAAAATATGTAAATTCAAACTACTAAGAAGTTCAATATCGAAGCTCCTTATGCATTTAGCAACTCACATAACACATGATCAGAGCTCCTGGATAGATTTTAAATGTTCAATTTAAAGATGATTTAATCACATGATGTTTTATAGGCTTCTGTATCCAATTTATTTTTACGTTATTTTCAATGTCAAAATTTTGAGAAAGTCCTGATTCACACAGAAAGAAGTTACAGATACCACCACAACTTGTGCTAATCTTAGGCAAACTCATTAAGTATCACATTTCTGATGTTTGTAAAGAACATTTATTCTATAGAATGATATTAAGGTACTTCTCACAGTTTTGAAAAACTGAGAATCTTTATGATGAATATTTGACCAAATTGCCAAGGGTATCACAATATATCCCTTAAACTTAATTGAATTACTTTTATGCAAACTACAATCCTATGCTTCCTAGAAATTTTCATTCCATAAATAAACTTCTCTTGTGACTGCTACTGACTCTAAAGTGTATTTAACATTTATTATTTGTATGCTAAAAAGAAATAACTTTTCTAGTTAAGAAATCAAGATGAGCAAAAAAATAATAAAATAGAAATTTATATTTTAGTTCAAAAGCTGGTCCTTAAAATGGATCTTAATACAGAAATAAAGAAACTCGAGCAGAGATGCAGAGACACAGACCTGGCAAGAAGGGTTACGACTAGCCAGGGCGCAAAAAGATCTCTGCTGAGCGCGCGGAAAGTGTGCCCCTACCCTGCTTGATCCAGGGACCCGGGAAGCCGGCATTGGGCCCTCTGTTCCCAGCTGGAGGCTTTTGGGTGCAGAACATGCATTAGGACCATGAGCCATCAGGAACAGCGGAATTCCAGGGACACAGGCCAGATACAAGGGAAAGGCCAGAACCAATCACGGACAAGAAGATGGCAAGAGGAAAGCAAAAGAGCGTACCACAGGGAAACCAATACAACCTGGCAATACTAGAACCCACATCTCAAACCACAGCAAACAGCGGAATGCCAAACACTCCAGAAACAGAAGACTCAGACACGAAATTCTACCTCAAGATGATGATAGAGATCCTTAAACAGGAACCAGAGAAAAACCATAAAGAATTAGAAGCTTTTAAAGAAGAAACAAGAAAAAAGAAAACACTCAAAGAACTAGAAGAAAAGAGAACCAAAGAGATGAAGGATTGGAAGAAGGAATTTAAAATGGAAATGGACACAATAAAGAAAACACCAAGAAGAGACAATCCTAGAAGTAGAAATCCTAAAGAAAAAATTGAGTCACAGATGAAAGCATTTCCAACAGACTACAAGAGATGTAAGAGAGAATCTCGGGGGATGAACACAACATTGTAAACATAGACAAGGTGAGAAGGAGATCTGAGCTGCCAGGGAGCAGAGAGATCTCTACCGAGTGCGCACGGAAAGCGCGCCCCTGCCTGGCTGATCCAGGAACCAGGAACCCAGCATTGTGTCCTCTGTTCCTACCCGGGAGCTTTGGACACAGAAAAGAGCTCGGCCCATCTGCCACCTGGACCAGCAGTTCCCAAATGTTAAGGCCTGGTGAGAAGGAGATCTGAGCAGCCAGGAGGCAGAGATATCTCTGCCGAGTGCACACGGAAAATGCGCCAAAGCCCTGCATGACCCAGGGACCAGGAACCGAGCATTGGGACCTCTGTTCCCACCCTGCGGCTTTGGGGCACAGAACAAGGCTCAGACCATCCTCCACCCGGACCACTGGAGATCCAAGGACACAGAAAAGGTACAAGGGAAAGGCAAGAACATATCACTGAAAACAAGATGGCAAGAGGAAAGCGAAAGAGTATATCCCAAGGAAACCAAGACAACCTGGCAACAACAGTACCCACCTCTCCCAACACAGCAAACAACGGAATGCCAAACACTCCAGAAAAAGAAGACGTAGACCTAAAATCATACCTCAAGACGATGATAGAGATCCTTAAACAAGAACAGGAGGAAAAGCAAAAAGAATCAGAAGGTTTTAAATAGGAAACAAGAAAAACACCAAAGAACTCAAGGAACTAGAGGATAACAGAACCAAAGAGATGAAGAAATGGAAGAAGGAATTTAAAATGGAAAATTACACAATAAAGAAAACACTAAAAGAGATAACCCTAGAGGTAGAACACATAAAAAAGATATCAGGAGTCACAGAAGCAAACATTTCCAATAGACTACAGGAGATGGAAGAGAGAATCTCGGGGGCCGAAGACAACATTGTAAACATAGATAAAAGAGCCAGAGAAGATGCAAAAAACCAAAAAGCTCCTAACACAAAATGTCCAGGAGATCCAGGAAACAATGAGAAGACCAAACCTAAGGAAAATAGAAATAGAAGAGGGAGAAGAATATCAACTAAGAGGCACAGTAAATATCTTCAGCAAAATTGTAGAAGAAAACTTCCCTACCCTTAAGAATGAGATGACCGCGAGCATAAAAGAAGCTTTCAGAACTCCAAATAGGTTGGACCAGAAAAGAAATTCCTCCCCACACATAGTAGTTAAAACACCAAGTGCCAAAAGCAAAGAAAAAAATACTAAAAGCAATAAATGAAAAAGGTCAGGTAACATATAAAGGCAGATCAATCAGAATCACACCCGATTTCTCAACAGAGACTATGAAAGCTAGAAGAGCCTGGACAGATATCATGCAGACCCTAAGAGAGCACAAGTGCCAGCCCAAGCTGCTATATCCAGCAAAACTATCAATCACCATAGATGGAGAAATGAAGATATTTTAAGACAAATCTAAATTTACACAATATCTGAACAGAAACCCAGCACTATAATGAATTATAGGTGGAAAACCCAACACAATGAGGGAAAATACATCCTAGTAAAAACAAGAGTCCTAAGCAAGGAAACCAAAAGAAGAAAGAGATACAGACACAAATCAACCTACCAAAGCAAAAATAGCAGGAAACAGAAACCACTATTCCTTGATATCTATTAACATAAATGGACTCAAATCCCCAATAAAGAGACATAGACTATCAGACTGGATACATAAACAAAATCTAGCATTTTGATGCATTGAGGAAACTCATCTCAGAGACAAAGACAGACACTATCTCAGAGTAAAAGGTTGGGAAAAAAACTTCCAAGCAAACTCCCCCAAGAAGCAAGCTTGAGTGGCTAATCTAATTTCGAATAAAGTAAATTTCCAATGAAAAGTTATCAAAAAAGATAAGGAAGGACACTTTTTACTCATTACAGGGGAAATCTGTCAGGAGGAACTCTCAAACCTTAACATATGCTCCAAATACAAAAGCACCAACATTCATAAAAGAAACCCTAATAAAGCTCAAAAAATATATTTCACCCCACAAAATAATAGAGGGAGACTTTAATACCCCACTCTCACCAATGGAAAGATCAGGGAAACAGAAACTGAACAAGACACTGTAAAACTAGCAGAAACTATGGACCAACTGGAATTAATAGATATCTACAGAACATATCATCCTAAAGTAAAAGAATACACCTTCTTCTCAGCACCCCATGGCACCTTCTCGAAAATTGACAACATAATTGGACATAAAACAAGCCTCAATCGATATAAGAAGATTGAAATACTCCCATGCATCCTATCAGATCACCATGGTCTAAGGCTGGTCTTTAACAAAAACAAATACAACAAAAAGCCCACATACACATGGAAACTAAACAACACTCTGTTAAAAGATAGCAGGTTCAAAGAAGAAATAAAGAAAAAAATTAAGGATTTTCTAGAATTCAAGGAAAATGAAAACACAACATACCCAAACCTATGGGATGTAATGAAAGCAGTACTGTGAAAAAAACTCATAGCCTTGAGCTCTTCCAAAAAGAAACTAAAGACAGCATACATCAGCAACTTGACAACACAGCTAAAAGTTCTAGAAAAAAAGGAAGCAGATACACCCAAGAGGAGTAGACGGCAAGAAATAATCAAAACTAAGGCAGAAATAGACAAAATAAACACAAACAAACAAAAGAAAAACCATCTAAAGTATAAACAATACCAAGAGCTGGATTTTTGAGAAAATCAACAAGATTGATTAACTTTTAGCCAGACTAACTACAGGGTAAAGAGAGTATCCAAATTAACAAAATCAGAAAGGAAAGTGGAGACATAACAACTGAAACTGAGAAAATTGAAGAAATCATCAGACCTACTACATAAGCCTATATTTAACAATGTTAAAAAATCTGGAAGAAATGGAAGAATTCCTAGACAGATACAAGATACTAAAGTTAAACCAGGACCAGGTAAACCATCTAAATAATCCCATTACACCTAGAGAAATAGAAGAAATCATCAAAAGCCTCCCAACCAAAAATGTCCATGTCCAAAGGGGTTCAGTGGAGAATTTTATCAGACATTTATTACAGACATAACACCAATACTCTCCAAACTATTCCAAAGATACAATCAGATGAAATACTACCTAGCTCATTTTGGGGGGCTACAATAACCCTCATTCCTAAACCACACAAAGACCCTACTTGGAAAGAGAACTTCAGACCAATCTCACTTATGAACATTGATGCAAAAATACTCAACAAAATCCTTGCAAATCGAATCCAAGAACACATCAAAACAATCATTCATCATGAGCAAGTAGGCTTCATCTCTGGGATGCAGGGATGGTTTAATATAAGGAAATCCATCAATGTAATCCACCATATAAACAAACTCAAAGAACAAAATCACATGGTCATCTCACTAGATGCTGAGAAAGAATTTGACAAAATTCAACACCCCTTCATGTTAAAAGTCCTAAAAAGAATAGGAATCCAAGGTCCATACCTAAACATAATAAAGCAATGTACAGCAAACCAAAAGCCAATATCAAACTTAATGTTGGGAAACTTGAAGCAATCCCACTAAAATCAGGGACTCTACAAGGGTGTCCACTCTCCCCCCACCTATTCAGCATAGTACTGGAAGTCCTGGCTGGAGCAATTAGACAGCAAAAGGAGATTAAGGGGATGCAAATCGGAAAGGAAGAAGTAAAAACATTACTCTTTGCAGATGACATGATCATGTACTTAAATGACCACACAAATTCCACCATAGAACTCCTACAGCTAATACACAAGTTCAGCAAAGTGACTGAATACAAAATTAACTCAAACAAATCAGTAGCCTTCTTATACGCAAAGGACAAACATGTGTATTAAGAAATTAGGGAAAAGATACCCATCACAACAGTCACAAAAACTATGAAATACCTTGGTGTGACTCTAATTAAGCAAGTGAGGGACCTGTACGACAAGAACTTCAAACCTCTAAATAAGGAAATTGAGGAGGATCTCAAAAAATGGAAAGATCCTCCATGCTCATGGATTGGAAAGATCAACATTTTAAAAATGGCCATCCTACCAAAAGCAATCTACAGATTCAATGCAATCCCCATCAAAATTCCAACACAGTTCTTCATCAATTGGAAGGATCAATGAGCAATTTCATATGGAACAACAAAAGACCTAGAATAGCTAAATCCATCCTCAACAACAAGAAACCATCTGCGGGAATCACTATCCCTGACCTCAAGCTATACTACAAGGCAATTGTGCTGAAAACTGCATGGTACTGGTACAGAAATAAACATGTGGATCAATGGAATAGAATAGAAGATCCAGAAATGAGCCCTCACATATATGGTCACCTGATTTTTGACAAAGGAGCCGTAAACATTCAATGGAAAAAGAACAGCCTATTCAACAAATGGTGCTGGTCCAACTGGCACTCAACATGCAAAAGAATGAAAATAGACCCTTTCTTATCTCCTTGTACAAAGCTCAAGTGTAAGTGGATCAAAGATCTCCACATTAAACCAGATACACTGAAACTATTAGATAAGAAAGTAGGGAAAACCTTAGAACACATAGGCACCAATGGCTCAAGCTCTAAAGTCAAATATTAAGAAATTGGACTTAGTGAGATTGCAAAGTTTCTGTAAGGCTAAGGAGATTGTGATAAAAACAAAACGGCACCAAACAGAATGGGTGAAGATCTTTACCAACTCTACATCAGATAGAGACCTAATATCCAACGTATACAAAGAACTCAAAATGATAGACACCAGAGAATCAAACAACCCTATTAAAAATGGGGTACAGAGCTAAACTAAACGTCCTCAATTGAGGAATATGGAATGGCTGAGAAACATCTAAGGAAGTGCTCAACATCCTTAGCTATCAGGGAAATGCAAATCAAAACAACCCTGAGATTCCACCTCACATCAGTCAGATTGGCCAAGATCCAAAACTCAGAAGACAGGAGATGCTGACGAGGTAGCAGAAAAAGAGGAACACTTCTCCACTCTTGGTGGGGTTGTAAACTGATACAACCACTCTGGAAATCAGTCTGGCAATTCCTCAGAAAATTGGACATAGTACTACCTGAAGATACAGCTTTTCCACTTCTGGGCATATACACCACAGACACTCCAACATACAACAAAGGTACATGTACCACAATGTTCATAGCAGCTCTATTTATAATAGCCAGAAGCTGGAAATAACCCAGATGTCCTTCAGTAGATGAATGGATTCAAATATTGTGGTATATTTATACAATGGATTACTACTCAGCTATCAGAAACAATGACTTGACCAAATTCTTAGGAAAATGGTTGCATCTAGAGAATATCATCCTGAGTGAGATAATCCAGTCTCAAAAGAACAGACATAATATGCAGTCACTGATAGTGGGATGCTAACCCCAAAGATTTTGACTGCCCCAGAAACAACTCACAGACTGTGTGAAGATCAAGAAAAACAAAACAAAACAAAACAAAACCAAAACTTTATGCTCAATCCTTACACACCAAGAAAACGTTGACTAATTCCAGGTTACATCCTGTTTTACATGTACTTTTTTCTCATTTATCTAGTAATACCTTAATGCAGATTATCCAACCTTAAAAAAATGAAAAAATAAAGCCAGGCACTGACACAATTGTATTAAAAAATATAAGGACTAATATTTTTGATGTGAAAAAGGAAAACTTATCAATATTTATTAAGTAACTCATGTGTTTATTTTTATTTTATTTTTATTAAAAGTTCTTAATACACTGCCTAATTTATTAATTTTTTTCTTTTTGAATGGTAATGTTTTGTCTCATCTGTGTAGAATTTTATTATCTTAAGACAATTAAAGCTGTTTTCTCTATTTTTTACTTATATCTAAATAAAATCTGTTAGTAATTGGACTTTTATGTCTTATGTAGCAGGGTTTCCCCCCTTTTTTTCTCAATACATATTTTATTTAGTGATTACAACATCAAAAATACCATCTCTGTCCTATTTTAACACTGTGCCTTTTTATGACAAGTGACATGAATTTAATTGTTACATTATGATTCAGGATGTGAAGGTTCTATGTGGTTTTGCTTTGCATCTTTTCCCTGTCCTGGCATAAGCACAACCCAGTACAATATTATCTAAATGAGTTCTGCCTCCGAGACATATTAGTAGCTCTCCAACCACAATCTCATTCACTTTGTCTGCAATACTTTTTGTTCTTTGTATTTACATAAACTTTTAATATCAACCTAATAATCTCAAACAACTACAAGGACTTATTTTTTATTACTCTAAGTGCCTATTTTTATGTTGATATCTTGTTGTTTTAATAGCTAAAGTTGTTTAGTGTGTTTTAAAATTCAGTAGTATGATATTTGTTTTGTATTGCTTTGTTTTTCCTATTATTTTTGTTTGTTTGTCTTTTCCTTGCACAAATTTTCTATGATTATTTAAGAATTTTGTAGTTAAACGTGAGTTTTTGGAAAGTTTTATATTTCAGTGAATATTATGATTAAAATTTCTGTAAAATTACATTATTGATACCCAAATTTTAAAAACTATAAGCCGTAGCACATAGTCTCAATGTTTGAGGGCATCCTGGCTAGGAAGTGTCTCGGGGTGTACTTAGGGTCAGACAGGAATTGGAAAAAACCTTCAGATTTGAAATTGGTTTTGAACCTGAAATTGGCTTCAGTGTGTATTATTCAAAAATTAGAACATAAAAAGTTAGATAATATACATAGGAATGAAAGCTCAGCAAGAAAATCACATAGAATTCAAGCTTTGTAAATAATTTATGCTGCTATTTTTCATACTTTCCCCTAAATTTTTATTTCCATGAACTGTGCTTAATTGTAACAGAGGGACTGTCTCCCTGAGGTCAAAAGTCTAGTACACTTGGCCCTGATGTCACTAATCTTCAAGGATTAAAAACAGATTATAGGCAAACAGGACTTATAAAATGAATAAAGCCAATTTTGTAGTGAGGGTTTAATACGACTAAGGTTCAGAGCTGCAAGAAAAAATGGAAAAGATCATTTACTAAAAATTGAAAAGATGAAGACAGACTAAGAAGCAAGGCTTTAAAGAGCCTTAGACACATCTTTTATTAGGATGAAAGGCCAGCATTCTAAAAGAGGTGACATTATTTTTATGATTTTTGGTTTTCAAAGTATTGAATAGTGAACAACAATAAAATAAAAACATTTGTTTTATAGACAGTAGCTACGGGCAACAAGGAATAGAGGCCCAATTAGGATTAGGAATTTAAATTAATTTTATAAATAATAAAACCAACTTATAATGAAGAAAAACAAAATCATATTAAGTTTGAACATTATGAGTCCAATATTTAGGTTAGATTATTTACTATTTCCTTTATCAGATATAGTCAAGAGAACAAGAAAAGTTATTTTCCTAAAGCATAAATTTACTTTCTCCCCAAAACTAAAATAGATTTCACAAGAAACCTTTGTATAGATTTGGGAAATGTTTTAAATATTCAAAAAAGCTATATATATTAAGTTTAATCTAGAAAAATATGGCCATTTGGTTTTAAGGATTCTACATGTTTTATTAACATCATTTACCCACTATGTACCTTGCAAATGCTTCTGTGAGTTTATTATCACACTAGTTAGCAAAAAGCAAAACAAGAGCAAAAACAAGCTCCTCGAGGGCTTCCTACCCTGAGCAATCTGATCACATTCACAAAAAACTGTCTTTAAAAATGCTTAAAAGACCTTAAATCTTTATGTTTTTAAAAGTAAAAACAAAAAAAGTTATTTTTAAGAATAAGAGTATGAGAAAAAACTTTTTGAATTATTGATGTCAACTATTTATTTAAGGTAATATAAATATATTATTTTCTAAATAAACCTTCATATATTCTGAATGATGGTCTGTCTTATAAACTTCTGAATAAAAGCCAATTGAAAATAATCCTCAGAATTTACAACTAAATGCATCCTTCATTTTTACTTGTTTTAACTGTTTTTTTTCTGTTAAAATTAGTAATGAATTACATCTCTTAAAAGGTAGATGTTACATCTGGCCAAGTGTATACTACTTTCTCTAAGTGAAATCTGGTTTTATGGTTTGCTCTACTTCATGAGCTATTTCCATTTGTACAAAAAACATATATGAAGACAGTGAGTCTTATACCTCCCTTTTTCATGAAATATTAGATCTCATGCTGATCCCACCCAAAACAAACAGGAATGTTAATTGGTATTTGCAAAAGAAATATCTATTTTATCAGCATAATCTGGTAACTAAAAATGCTTAGATTGTTCATCTTCTTGATTTGTTAAGTAGTTCTGCTTGTATCTACTATGAAAGTGACATGCCCCAAGGAAGCTAGTGACAAAATCATTCTTTGCTTTATGTGATATTGATCACATTGAAATTTTCATATTGGAAATTTTATTTTGTTCCATTTCTACTCTCTTACATCATATTGTTGAATTTCTATACTCGGTTATTTGGTTGTAAGGGATATAAAGTTGCTAAGATGCAACATATTGGTGCTTTCTCTAGTCCAAGAATCAGCTCCTTAAGACTTCACCATAGATCCTAACAGAAAAAATTAAACAACAGTATCAAGTATGATAAACATCAGTAACAAGGACTACAATGTTCCTTGGAGGTAACTATGCATTGAGATTTGATCCCTTGAGTTAAGTTGGATTTTGGTCATTTTGTAAACTACAAATGTGCTGTCATTTTAAGAAATAATTTTGAAATAATTATAATTTTAGACAGAAATAATGAAATTTATGTCTTTCCTTTTCTCTTCTCTAGCCTTACATCTTTGTTAGATAAAGGGAAGTAAGTTAAAAAGAAAAGGGTGGATTTAGAAATTATTTTAGAAATTAGTTATATAGAGATGTATTATTAAATCTGCTCCCAAAGAAAAGCATTTTATAGCCAGAACCTTAAATTGTATCTGTATATTTTGATGCAGAATTGAAGTTGTATTTTTTACAAAATTTTACATATTGGTACAAGTTTATGGTTTTCATTGCTAAATATCTTTGCATATTGATACAAATTTAAAATGAATTGTATTACCCTTAAATAAGTATTGTGCCTATGCAGCTAATTTAATGATTATTAGACATTCTAGGCCAGAAGGGTAAAGATAAAATAGATGCTCCAACATTATCAGGAATACTAAGGACTTCCCAGGCAGACAGATGCCTCTGTCAATTAAAATTTTGTTTAAATTTTGGAAGTTATGTTCTTTTTTATTTTTACTTTATCTTAAAAAACAAAGAAATGTACAAATTTCCAGCATTTTTTGCATAAAACTATATGAATACATTTTAAGGTTGTAATTAAGTATTTGTAGGTACATTTACATGCAAATATGTATATATGTAACTATAATATAGAAAAATAGGCAATTAATTTGAGGGGATAGGAGAAAAACAAGGAGGGGCTGTAGAAAGGAAAGGGGGATGTGATACAGTTCAATTTTAATTAAAATATATTCTTTTATTTGGTGTTGTTGAACTTAAATCTGTAAGTTGTTTCCGGGGTATTCAGAGCTTTCTGGGGTTAGTATTTCATTATCAGTGACTGCATATTATGTCTGTTCTTTAGTGACTGGGTTATCTAACTCAAAATGATATTGTCTAGATGCATCCATTTTCTTAAGAATTTCGTTAAGCCATTGTTTCTGATAGCTGAGTAGTACTCCATTGTGAAAATGTACAACAATTTTTGTACCGATTCATCTACTGAAAAACATCTGGGTTCTTTCCAGCTTCTGGCTATTATAAATAGAGCTGAAATGAACATTGTGGTGCATGTATCTTTGTTGTATGTTGCAGTGTCTCTGGGGTATATGCCCTAAAGTGGAATAACTTGGTCTTCAGTTATTACTATATCCATTTTTCTGAGAAACCACCATACTGATTTCCAGAGTGATTGTAACAGTTTACAACCCCACCAACAGTGGAGAAGGGTGCCACTTTGTCCACATTCTCACCAGCATTGGTTGTCATCTAAGTTTTGGATCTTGGCCAATCTGACTGATGTGAGGTAGAATCTCAGGGTTGTTTTGATTTGCATTTCCCTGATGGCTAAGGATGTTGAGCACTTCCTTAGATGTTTCTCAGCAATTCGATTTAGATCTAATTCCTTTATTTAGAATGTTTTGTTTAAGTCTGTACACCATTTTTTAATAGGGTTGTTTAATTCTCTGGTGTATAGCTTTGAGTTCTTTGTATACCTTGGATATTAGGCCTCTATCTGATGTGGGGTTGGTAAAGATCTTTTCCCACTCTGTTGGCTGCCCTTTTGTTTTCTCAACAGTGTCTTTAGCCTTACAGAAACTTTACAATCTCATTAAGTCCCATATGTCAATTTTTGACCTTAAAGTTCAAGCCATTGGTGTTCTGTTCATAAAATTTTCACCTGTGCCTATGAATTCTAAGATTTTCCGTACTTTTTCATCTAATAGTTTCAGTGTACCTGGTTTAATGTGGAGATCTTTGATCCACTTAAGTGTTGTACAAAGAGATACAAAAGGGTCTATTTTCATCCTTCTGTGTGCTGAGTGCCAGTTTGACCAACACTATTTGTTGAATAGGCTGTCTGTTTTCCATTGAATTTTTACAGCTCCTTTGTCAAAAATCAAGTGACCATGTAGGTGAGGGCTAATTTCTGGATCTTCTATTCTATTCCATTGATCCATGTGCCTATTTCTGTACCAGTACCATGCGGTTTTCAGCACAATTGCATTGTAATATACTTGAGATCAGGGATAGTGATTCCCGCAGATATTTTCTTGTTAAGTATGGATTTTGCTATTCTAGTTATTTTTTTATTCCAGGTGAAATTACACATTGCTCTTTCCAACTCGATGAAGAACTGGGTTGGAATTTTTATGGGGATGGCATTGAATCTGTAGATTGCTTTTCGTAAGATGGCCATTTTTAAAATGTTGTTCCTTCCCATCCATGAGCATGGGAAATCTTTCCATTTTGTAAGATATTCCTCGATTTCATTCTTTAGAGTTTTAAAGATCATGTCATACAAGTCCTTCACTAGCTTAGTTAGAGTCACACAAAGGTATTTCATATTTTTGTGACTATTTTGAGGGGTATATTTTTCTTAATTCCTTTTTTTTATTTTAAACTTTATTTTAAAAAACAAAGATAAAAGAAAAAAATTTAAACATTTTTGCATAAATGTATACAAATACATTTTTGTCAGTGTTTGGCTTTTTTTTCTTTTTTTTTTCAGGTTTGATACTCTGCATTAAGGTCTTAATACTTACAATGAGCAAAAAGTACATGTAAAACAGGATGTAACCCACAATTAGTCAAAGTTGTATTGGTGTGTAAAGATTGAGCATTATTTTGTTTGTTTTGTTTTGTTTCCTTTTTTTCTTGAACTTCACACAGTCTGTGAGTTGTTTCTGGGGCAGTCCGAGTCTCTGGGGTTAGCATATCACTATCAGTGACTGCATATTATGTCTGTTCTTTTGTGACTGGGTTATCACACTCAGGATGATATTCTCTAGATGCAACCATTTTCCTAAGAATTTGGTTAAGTCATTGTTTCTGATAGCTGAGTAGTACACCATTGTGTAGATGTACCACAATTTTTGTATCCATCAATCTACTAAAGCACATCTGGGTTATTTCCAGCTTCTGGCTATTATAAATAGAGCTGCTATAAACATTGTGGAGCATGTATCTTTGTTGTACATTGGAGTGTCTGTGGTGTATATGCCCAGAAGTGGAATAGCTGTATCTTCAGGTAGTACTATGTCCAATTTTCTAAGGAATCGCCAGACTGATTTCCAGAGTGGTTGTATCAGTTTACAACCCCACCAACAGTGGAGACGTGTTCCTATTTCTCCAAAACCTTGCCATCATCTGCTGTCATCTGAGTGTTGGATCTTGGCCAATCTGACTGGTGTGAGGTGGAATCTTCAGGTTGTTTTGATTTGCATTTCCCTGATGTCAAGCACTTCCTTAGATGTTTCTCAGCCATTTCATATTCCTCAACTGATAACATTTTGTTTAGTTCTGTACCCCATTTTTAATAGGTTTGTTTGATTCTCTGGTGTCTAGCTTTTTGAGTTCTTTGTATACCTTGGATATTAGGCCTCTCTGTGATGTGGAGTTGGTAAAGATCTTTTCACATTCTGTTGGCTGCCATTTTGTTTTCTTGACAATGTCCTTAGTCTTATAGAAACTTTGCAATCTCATTAAGTCCTATTTGTTAATCTTAACCTTAAAGCTTGAGCCATTGGTGTTTTGTTCAGAAAATTTTCTCCTTTGCATGTGTTCTAAGGTTTTTCCCTACTTTCTCTTTTAATAGTTTCAGTGCATCTGGTTTTATGTGGAGATCTTTGATCCACTTACACTTGAGCTTTGTACAAGGAGATAAGAAAGGGTCTATTTTCATTCTTTTTCATGCTGAGTGCCAGTTGGACCAGCACCATTTTTTAAATAGGCTGTTCTTTTTCCATTGAATGTTTACAGCTTTTTTGTCAAAAATCAGGTGACCATATACATGAGGGCTCATTTCTAGATTTTCTATTCTATTCCATTGATCCCCGTGCCTACTTTAATACCAGTACCATACAGTTTTCAGCACAATTTCCTTGTAATATAGCTTGAGGTCAGGGATAGTGATTCCCGAAAATGTTGAGGATGGATTTTGCTATTCTAGGTCTTTTGTTATTCCAGATAAAATTGCAAATTGATCTTTCCAACTCAATGAAGAACTGGGTTGGAATTTTGATGGGAATTGCATTTAATATGTAGATTGCTTTTGTTAAGATGGCCATTTTTAAAATGTTGATCCTTCCAATCCATGAGCATGGGAGATCTTTCCATTTTCTGAAATCTTCTTTGATTTTCTTTTTTAGAGGTTTAAAGTTCTTGTCATACACATCATTCACTTGTTTAGTTCAAGTCACACCAGGGTATTTCATACTTTTTGTGAGTATTGTATAGGGTATATTTTCCCTAATTTTTTGTCCTCATATTGTCCTTTGAATATAGGAAGTCTACTGATCTACTGATATGTTTGAGTTAATTTTATATCCAGCCACATTGCTGAATTTGTTTACTAGATGTAGGAGTTCTCTGGTGGAATTTGTGTGGTCACTTAAGTACACTATCATGTCATTTGCAAAGAGTGATATTTTTACTTCTTCCTTTTCGATTTGTATCCCTTTGATTTTTTTTTGATGTCTAATTGTTCCAGCCAGAACTTCCAGCACTATGTTGAATTGGTAGGGGGAGAGTAAGCAACCTCGTCGAGTCTCTGATTTTAGTGGGATTGCTCCAAGTTTCCCACCATTAAGTTTGATGTTGGCTGTTGGATTCCTGTATATTGCTTTTATTATGTTTAGGTAAGGCCTTGGATTCCTGTTCTTTCCAGGACTTTTAACATGAAGGGGTGTTGAATTTTGTCAAATGCTTTCTTAGCATCTAGTGAGATGACCATGTGATTTTGTTCTTTGAGTTTATTTATATGGTAGATTACATTGATGGATTTCCTTATATTAAACTATCCCTGCATCCCAGGGATGAAGCCTACTTGGTCATGGTGAATGATTTTTTTGATGTATTCTTGGATTTGGTTTGCAAAAACTTTGTTGAGTATTTTTAGATCAATGTTCATAAATGAGATTGGTCTGAAGTTCTCTTTTCTTGTAGGGTCTTTGTGTGGGATAGGAACAAGGGTTATTGTAGCCTCAAAAAATGAGTTAGGTAGTATTCCATCTGATTCTATCTTTTGGAATAGTTTGGAGAGTATTGGTGTCATGTCCACAATAAATGTCTGATAAATTTCTGCACTGAACCTGTGTGGACCTAAGCTTTTTTTGGTTGGGAGGTTTTTGATGACTTCTTCTATTTCTCTAGGTGTTATGGGATTATTTAGATGATATACCTGGTCCTGGTTTAACTTTATGATCTTTATCTGTCTAGGAATTCATGAATTTCCTCCAGATTTTCCAACACTTTCGAGTATAGACTTTTGTAGTAGGATCTGTTGATTTCTTGAATTTCCACTGTTTCAGTTGTTATATCTCCACTTTCCTTTCTGATTTTGTTAATTTGGATACTCTCTCTCTTTGCCCTCTAGTTAGTCTGGGTAGGGGTTTATCAATCATGTTGATTTTCTCAAAGAACCACCTCTTGGTTTTGTTGGTTTTTTCAATGTTTCTTTTTGTTTCTATTTGGTCTATTTCTGCTCTAAGTTTGATTATTTCTTGAGGTCTACTCCTTTTGGGTGTATCTGCTTTCTTTTGTTCTAGAGCTTTCAACTGAGATGTCAGGTTGCTAGTGTATGCTCTCTCCAGTTTCTTTTTGGACGCACTCAGAGCTATGAGTTTTCCTCTCAGTACTGCTTTCATTGCATTCCATAGGTTTGGGTATGTCATGTATTCATTTCATTGAATTCTAGAAAATCTTTAATTTCTTTTTTTATTACTTCTTTGACCCTGCTATCGTTTAATAGAGCATTGTTTATTTTCCATGTGTATATGGACTTTTTGTTGTCATTGTTGTTATTAAAGACCAGCCTTAGATCATGGTTATCTGAAAGAATGCATGGGAGAATTTCAATAATCTTGTTTCGATTGAGGCTAGTGCTGTGTCCAATTATGTGGCCAATTTTCAAGAAGGTGCCCTGAGGTGCTGAGAAGAAGGTATATTCTTTTGTTTTAAGATGATATGTTTTATAGATATCTATTAATTCCAGTTGGTTCATAGTCTCTGCTAGTTTTTCGGTGGCCTTGTTCAGTTTCTGTTTACATGATCTGTCCATTGGTGAGAGTGGGGTATTAAAGTCTCCCACTATTATTGTATTGGGTAAAATGTATTTTTTTATGCTTTATAGGGCTTCTGTTATGAATATGGGTGCTTTTGTGTTTGGAGCATATTTATTAAAGATTGAGGGTTCCTCCTGATAGTTTTCCCCTGTAATGAATAAAAAGTGTCCTTCCTTATCTTATTTGATAACTTTTATTTGAATATCTATTTTTTTTTTTTTTTGATATTAGAATGGCCACTCCAGTTTGCTTTTTTAGGCCATTTTCTTGAAAGATTTTTTCCCAACCTTTTACTCTGAGATAGTGTCTGTCTTTTTCTGTGAGATGAGTTTCCTGCATGCTGCAAATTGCTAGGTTTTGTTTATATATCCAGTCTGATAGCCTATATCTTTTTATTGGGGAGTTAAGTGTAGGGAGCCGTTTGTGCTGCACCCAAACATGGCGCTGGCTTCCCACCGAGAACTCAGCAAACAGAGCTGTTGCCCAGCCAAGAGACTTAATGCGCATGCGCCATATATGTCATAGCCCGCTCTTGGGGCATACTATTGAGTTACTGGAGGGCGCACCAATCAGGTAGCAACACGAGTCTCCTAGGCATATATAGCAGTGCATTTCTCCCCCACGAAGAGAGGAAGATAGTGGAGAGATTGCGGGAGACCACGTGGAGGGATGGTGGAGAGATACCACATGGAGAGAAACCCGATAGGAGAGATTGCGGGAGATCCCACGTGGAGAGAGACTTGGTAAAAGAGATTGCACGAGATCCCGCGTGGACAGAGACTGGACAGAGAGATCGCACGTGGGAGACTGCGCGTGAGAGGTCGCCTATACAGTAGAACCTGGTAGGGAGTCCCTGGCTCAGAGAGAAGTTTCCTGCTCAAGAAATCCCCTGCTCAGAGTGCTGTACAATAAAGGTTGTCCGCAGAAGAATTCGGTTGTTGCACGCCTGTTCCTATCGGCAGGAAGCGTGGGCGCGTGAGAGTTAAGTCCATTTATGTTAATAGATATCAAGGAATAGTGGTTGCTGTTTCCTGCTATTGTTGCTTTGGTAGGTTGAATTGTTTATGTGTGTCTTTCTTCCTTTAATATTCTTGCTTAGAAGGTTTTTTTTTTTTTTTTTTTTTGTTTTTACTTTGAGGTGGTTCCCCTTATCGTATTGGGTTTTCCACCTATAATTCATTGTAGTGCTGGGTTTGTGGTCATATATTGTGTGAATTTAGTTTTATCTTGGAATATCTTCATCTTTCCATCTATGGTGATTGATAGTTTTGCTGGGTATAGTAGCTGTGGCTGGCCCTTGTTCTCTCTTAGGGTCTGCATGATGCCTTTCCAGGCTCTTATAGCTTTCATAGTCTCTGTTGAGAAATCGGTTGTGATTCTCATTGGTCTGCCTTTATATGTTACACGATATTTTACCCTTACTGCTTTTAGTATTCTTTCTTTGCTTTGGGCACTTGGTGTTTTGACTGTTATGTGTCGGGAGGAATTTTTTTTCTGGTCCAAACTATTTGGAGTTCTGAAGGCTTCTTTTATACTCGTGGTCATCTCATTCTTAAGGGTAGTGAAGTTTTCTTCTACAATTTTGCTGAAGATATTTACTGTGCCTTTTAGTTGATATTCTTTGCCCTCTTCTATTCCTATTATCCTTAGGTTTGTAATTTTCATTGTCTCCTGAATCTCCTGGACATTTTGGGTTAGGAGCTTTTTGGCTTTTGCATCTTCTCTGACTGTTTTGTCTGTGTTTTCAATGTTGTGTTCAGCCCCCAAGATTCTTCCATCTCTTGTAGTCTGTTGGAAATGCTTGTAGCTGTGACTCCTGATTTCCTCTTTAGGATTTCTACCTCTAGGGTTGTCGCTTTCAGTGTTTTCTTTATTGTGTTCATTTTTGCTTTAAATTCCTTCTTCCATTCCTTCATCTCTTTCTGTTTTCTTCTAGTTCTTTGAGTTCTTTGAGTTTTTTTTTCTTTATCTTCTTTAAAAGCTTCTAATTCTTTATGCTTTTTCTCCCGTTCTTGTTTAAGGATCTCTATCATCAACCTGAGGTAGGATTTCGTGTCTGAGTCTTCTTTTTCTGGAATGTTTGGTATTCTCCTTTGTTGTGTGATGGGAGAGCTGTGTTCTAGTGTTGCCTGGTTGTCTTGGTTTCCTTGGGGTACGTTCTTTCACTTTCCTCTTGCCATCTTGTTTTCAGTGATTAGTTCTTGCCTTTCCCTTGTACCTGGCCTGTTTTCCTGGATCTCCACTGTTCCTGTTGACAGATGTTCTGAGTGAGTGCCTGTTGTGCACCCCAGAAGCTGCCAGCTGGGAACAGAGGGCCCAATACCGCCGGGTTCCTGGATCCCTGGATCAAACTGGGCAGGTGCACACTTTCCTTGTGCTCCGCTGAGATCTCTCTGCCTCCTGGGTAGTCAGAATTTGTTTTTACCCAGTTCTCGCCAGTCCGGTGTTTCTGGGTCTCCACTCTTCCTGGAAATATCTTCTTTAATCACTCATGGGGTTGAATATTTGCTATAATCTCACAACTAAACTTAAGTTATTTAATATTTAAAAATATATTCTAGATCTAAAAATAGCTTTAAGATGATATAAAAGTTAAAATCAAAGATAATTGAAATATGAAATCATAAACTCATTGTATTATGATAAATGACAAAATATTTTTGTCTAAATTGCAAAACATAATAGTCTAAACATTATATGTATTTATCATTTCTTATAACTTTTATAACTATTATAATTATATTCAGTATATACCTGAGGATAAAGGAGACTTCTATTGGACTTAAAGAGCAATTGTTGAAGTTTAGTCTTGCTGTCATTTGTAATGCTAAGCAAAATCTGCCAACACCTAGAGTCTATGTGTTAATCTGTGACTCTGCCCTCAATTCTTGTCAAACTGGTTTACAACAATACTAACAGATAATAATAGCTTGGCAGAGGAGACACATGTTGAGATTTCCTAGGCTTGGGGTCTGAGAAGAACCCACAAGAAAGAAGTAGGGTTAGTAGGGTTGCACCCTCATAGAAACAAGGGTATAATGATGGGATAGGGAGTTTCTGGAGGGAAAACAAGGAAAGAAGACAGTATTTGAAATGTAAATAAAGAAAATATTCAATAAAAAAAAGAAGAAGATGAAGGAGACAAAAGAAGACCCCATGGGTTACGTGAGCCATAAAACATGGCTCTGAGGACTGGCCAAATAAAGTTAAGAGTGCCCCAGAAAAAAACAGTAAATAATAATTCAGAGTTATTGAGAAGAATGTATATTATAATGACACAGAGAGTAGATAGTTGCCAAGATCTTGTGCTATTTAAGGCTTATTATAAATATAAAAGTTATAGGTGTCTTTTTTCAAATTTAATTTATTTTTTCTTTTCTTTATTTTTTATTATTTTATGGGATATTCTCTGTATTTAATTACATTGGTTATCCTCTTCTTCTCCCATTCCCATTCCCCTTACCCCCCACTTGCTTCCATAAAGGTG
Organism: Micromys minutus; assembly: GCF_963924665.1. NCBI lineage: Eukaryota > Metazoa > Chordata > Mammalia > Rodentia > Muridae > Micromys > Micromys minutus. The sequence continues at coordinate 217,454 of NC_137960.1, read as the reverse complement.
CTCCCTCTTCCAATCACCCTCTCCAACTCAGTGCCTTGGCATTCCCTTACACTAGGAAAATGTGCCTTCACTGGACCTAAGGTCTCTTCTCTCATTGATGCCAGACAATGCTATCCTATGCTACATATGCAACTGGAGCCATGGGTTTCTCCATGTGTGCTCAGTGGTTAATATTTTAGTCCATGGGAGGTGTGGAGGATTTGGTTGGTTGATAATGTCATTCTTCCTATGAGGTTGCAAACCCTTTCAGCTCCTTCAGTCCTTTCTCTAGCTTCTTCAATGGGGTCCTCGTGTTCAGTTTGATGGTTAGCTGCAAGCACCCTCAGCTGTATTTGTATTACTCTGGCAGAGCCTCACATGAGACATCCCTATCTTGTTCCTGCCAGTAAATACTTTTTGGGATCAGTCATAGTGCTTGGGTTTGGTGCTAAAAATGGGGTTTATCCCCGGTGAGGCAGTCTTTGATTAATCTTTTCTTCAATACATGCTCCCCTATTTGACATTGTATTTCCTCCCATGAGTGTTTTGTTCTCTCTTCTAAGAAGGACTGAGACATCTGCATTCTGACTTTCCTTCTTTTTGAGCTCCAGAAGGTCTGTGAATTGTTTCTTGGGTATTCAGAGCTTTTTTGTTGATAGTATCCACTTATCAGTGAGTACATACCGTATGTGTTCTTTTGTGACTGGGTTACGCCACTCAGGATGATAGTTTCTGGTTCCATCAGTTTGTCTAGGAATTTCATAAAGTCATTGTTTCTCATAGCTGAGTAGTACTTAGTCATCAGGGAAATGCAAATCAAAACAAGCCTGAGATCCTACCTCACAGCAGTCGGAATGGTTAAGATCAAAAACTCAGGTGACAGCAGATGCTGGCAAAGATATGAAGAAAGAGGAACACTTCTCCACTGTTGGTGGAATTGCAAGCTGATACAACCAATCTGGAAATCAGTCTGGCGTTTCCTCAGATAAGTGGACATAGTACTACCTGAAGACCCAGCTATACTACTCCTGGGTATATACTCAAAAGTGGCTCCAACATATAACAAGGACACATGCTCCACCACATTTATAGCAGCCTTACTCATAATAGCCAGAGGCTGAAAAGAACCAAGATGTCCTTCAACAGAGAAATGGATACAGAAATTGCTACACATTTACACAATGGATTACTACTCAGCAATCAGAAACAATGACTTTTCTAGGCAAATGGATGTAACTAGAAACTAATTTTTTTTACTTATTCACTTTGCATTCCATTAGCTGCCCCTCTCTTGGTCACCCCTTCCCACAGTCCTTTCCCTCTTTTTTTCTCCTCTGAGTGGGTTTTCCCCATCTCTATACTCTCACGGTTGCAGTTTAAGTCTTTGTGAGACTAGGCTCTTCTCCCATTGAGGCGATACAAGACAGCACAGCAAAAGAACATATCCTACATACAGGCAACAGCTTTTGGGATAGTTATCATTCCAGTTTTTCGGGATCCACATGAAGTTTATGCTGTTTATCTGTTCCATGTGTATGGGAGGGCTAGGGCTTGCCCACAAATGTTCTTTGGTTTGTGGTTCAGACTATGAGATCCCAAAGCGTCCATGTTACTTGACTCTGTTGGTCTTCCTGTGAAGTTCCTATCCCTTTCAATCCAACAATGCTTCCTTCTATTCTTTCATGAGCGTTCCCAAAAATACCAACCCACTGTTTGGCTGTGGATATCTGTATCTGCTTGAGTCAGCTGCTGAGTGAAACCTCTCAGAGGATAACTGGCTCCTTTCTCTAAGCCTTCCAGAATATCATTAATAGTAGGGATATGTGCTTGCCCATATGGGCCTCAAGTTGGGCAGGTTATTGGTTGGCTATCCTTTCAGTTTCTGCTCTATCCCAAGTGTCTGCAGTTTTTGTAGACAGGATAAATTTTGGGTTGAAAGGATTTGTGGATGGGTTGTTGTTTCTAACACTCTACTGTGTTTCCTGCATGGTGCAGGAGGTGACCTCTTCATGTTCCATTTCACCAATGCTGTGAGTCACTGCAAAAGTCACATGTGTCTTGTCTTTTATCTGAGAACAAATGGTCGAAGGCAGGATAGAAACCCCTGATCAGGATTAAATATTTCTTCAACAACTGTTTAACCATATCTATTATACTTGATCAGGTGAAGAAAATTCATAATCACTAAGTGAAATGTGGAGAAGAGAAACCCGATCTTTAGATAAAATTGCTAATAATATAAAAGGCAAAAAAAAAAAAAAACCCAGCAATTTTTAAAAATATTTATGTTTTTCTCATGGGTGTATGTCAAAAATTTGAGAAATATTCCATATTTCTATATTTTGTCAGTGTCATGTAATAAGATACCGTGAATTAATTACTGTTCTTTTCTGTACAATAACTGTATATAAGACATGACAAACTGGAGAACAACACAGGTTACTGGCAAAGGGATTGAGATTACAAGCAAAGAGTGAGAAATTTCAATGAAACAAGACAGCTTTGTACATATAATTGATCATACAAAGGGGTGACTACAGATGATAAAATACCTTCTATTATTGTGACCCATAGGAAGAACAACAATACCAACCAACAAGATCACCCAGAGCTCCCAGGGACTAAACAACCAACCAAAGAGTATACATGGAGACACCCATGGCTCCAGTTGCAGATGTAGCAGAGGACTGGGTTATCTGGCATCAGTGGGAAGGAATGCCCTAGGTCCTTAAAAGGTTCGATGCCCTATCATAGAGAAATTCTAGGGAGGTGAAGCAGGAGTGTGGAGACTGGAGGGGAGCATCCTCATAGAAGCAGGGGGAAGAAGGATGGGATAAGAGATTTGTGAAGGGAAAACTGAAAAGGGGGATAAGATTTAAAGTGTAAATTAATAAAATAACCAATAAAAATTTTTAAAAAAAGAAAAAAATGCTAACAGATGTAAAGTGTTTTCAACAAATAGGAAATTATAAAAATTTCAAGTTCTAATGAAAGCTTAGTTCCTATATTTAGTCATAGCACAACATAATTTTTAGTAATCTTATAGATAATATGCATAACTTCATCTGTGAAAATAGAATAATAATAAAATACAAATTTACTTAAAACTATCCAAAATTCTACAGTAACTGAAGGAATAGCATTATGCATATATTTACCTTAGAATAAAAATTATTCCTAAACTATATTAGATATTACATATAGTTACAATTTTTTAATCAAGTCACTTTATTCATGCTAATAATTGATAAATTAACAGTGTATATGTACATAGCATTTCACTTTAACTGTGTATTAGAGAGAAATTTTCTCATATGAATCAGGTGTTTATTTTACACAAAAAAGAATGAACCACACAAAGTACACATATATGCGATCAATTGCATATGTGCACCTATTCTCCTGTTTGATGATTTTTGCAACACAGACAAACACCAGAGTTTAAAAAAAATCTTCACAGCCATTTAAACTTTGATTCATAAATCTCAATATATAAACATATATTCCGTCATTGAGAAAATTACATGAACAGAAAGCATAATTGCAAAAAAAGCTTGTGAGACTTTTTTTATGTATAAGTATAATTAAATGAGAAACAATAAGTCCATCTTTGGAAAACATTATTTTTTTAAATTTGCATTATTTGACAACATATGTACATATAGAGATATGGAGAGTTATACACTATAACTTTTTACACACACACACTTTTTGACATAGCAAAATAAGAAACACATTTTATACCATCAAACTTAGTCACACTAACCACTATTTAGCATGTTGTTAAAACATCACTGTGGATTAATTCTACATACACATTGTCCTGGGTCCTGGAAGTTTTTCACAATGACTTAATTATGAGTATAAAGAAAGTCCTACAATAAAAACACAGATGATGTTGTCACCACCAATTGACAATGCCTTTCACATGTAGTAATTCCTATATTTCACTATATAAAATTATTAAGAACCTTCAGGGAAATATCAATTACAAACTTAATTACACATCAGTGAGGTTTTCATATTCTTTTATCTTAACAGATACATGTGATTACAATTTCTTATAATACACATTTTTTATTATACTTACATTTTTATTTGGTTTTTGTTTTGCTTTGGGGGATTGAGAGAGCAATTGGGAGAGACAGAACCTCATTCTGCAACCTATACTGTCATTTCTATCACAGGAATGCTCTTGTTTCAGGATTCCAGGTGTTATGTTGATACATAAGAGTCCTCATGTGTATGCTATTTTGACTTTCTAAAACTCTTTACTTGTGAAAATTGTGAATAAAAGAATAGTTGACAGATTATACAAACACAGCAGTTAGTGCTGCTTCACTTACTGAGGAAATCAAATGAAATATATTCATAATTATATCTGTTTCATCATTCCCTATTCAGTTTCTTTATTGCATGAGACATTAAGTTGTAAAAACAGGATATTCAGGAACTCAAAATTCTAGTATTGACATTTCCAGCAACTGGAATTTCAACAATGAGAAGGTTCAATAACAACCCCCCATCTCACCAATGGCTTTATTCTGGTAGGCTTTTCTGAATGGCCACGACTGGAAATGGATCTTCTTGTGGTGATCTCCATCTTCTATATAGTGACCCTCTTTGGGAACTCAGCTATTATCATTTTGTCTCGCCTTGATTCTAAACTTCACACCCCTATGTATTTCTTCCTGGCCAATATTTCTTTTTTGGATCTCTGCTATACCACTTCTACTGTCCCCCAGATGCTGAAAAATATACAGAGCCATGAGAGAAGCATCAGCTATGTTGGCTGCATAACACAACTGTTCATCTTCCTTAGCCTGGGTTCTACAGAATATGTACTTCTCTCCATCATGGCCTTTGATCGCTATGTGGCCATCTGCCAACCTTTGCGTTACACAGTAATCATGCACTCCCAACTGTGCCAACAGTTGGCAGCTGCATCCTGGATAACTGGTTTCAGTAACTCCTTGGGGCACACAGTGTTGACTTCTTTGTTACCACGTTGTGGCCAATACCAGGTAGAGAATTTTTTCTGTGAAGTATCTGCCATGCTTCAGTTATCATGTGTTGACACCTGGGTCAATGAGGTAGAGATGTATGCTGCAGTGGTTGTCATAAAAGTTATCCCTCTTGGTTTAATTCTTTTCTCTTACATCAACATTGTCAAAACAGTCATAAGGATACAATCTTCTGAAGATTGAAAGAAGGCATTTAACACATGTGAGTCTCATCTTCTGGTGGTTATAATGTTCTATGGGTCTGCCATCAGTGGATATGCATATATGGCACCCAAGAGCAGCTCAGCCAAACTGAAGGACAAACTTTTAGCACTGTTCTATGGAATTATGACCCCAATGCTGAACCCTCTTATTTATACTTTGAGAAATAAGGCTATCAAGGCAGCAGTGAAGAAGGTACTTGGAAGAGAACAAGAACAAGGATGGAAATTGGATTAGGTAAAAAGCACATCCCATAGCAATCCAACCCTTGGTTCCATAGCAGAATTGCTAACAGCTCTCATTGCTCCATCCAGAAAAACAAAGGCTGATTGTGATCACTTATTATTCAGTATATGCAATCAATGTAAGAGTCAATGTAATCATTGTTATGGTTCAATAGTTCAACAACTACAAAAATATTAATACAGACAGATTTGAGTAAATGCTAAATTTGTTGTCCTGGTTATTGATTTTTTTAAATATTCTTTCTTATTCCGTAATACATTAAGAGAAATGGAAGGGATATGTTAGAAATTTAAATAAAAACCCAAAGATATCTGCTTGAAATTTAGTCATTTTAAGCCATAAACAAAAGAGATGAAAATGTCATTTCCTCCTTTCAAATATTTTGCACATTATAAAGATAAATTTTTACATTTAATTTTACTTTTGATGAATGAAAGGTTGTGATAATGATCTGCATTGCTATGGAAGACAATAATGCAAAGAGAGCCCCCGCCCAATGCGTTTGAGTGTTTATGTTACTTGCAGTCTTCTTTAGAATATGTTTTTAATTTTAGATTGCAATGTTAATTAAATTTGCCTCCATTGTGATTTTTTTGGATGTAATGAACACAAAGTAATATACTGAAGAACATAATTGTGTATATATTCAAATGAATTGTGTTCTATTTCTTGATAACAGATAAAAACTATCAATGTAGTAAATAACCATTACAATATTTGTTATTCAATAATGTCATGGATATTATTAGGTTTACTTTATTGTCCTGTTTCTTTGCGGAGATATTCATTTATTTTATTTACAGAAAAGGTTTAAAATTTGTTATTAAGTTTGTTTATATAATGTATTTTCAGTATATTTTGATCATATTCTTTGCCCTGTCCCAAATTTTTCTATATCATTTCTACTTTCTTGCCAACCCAACTTCATTTTCTTCCTTTATCTAAAATAAAAAACAAGCAAGAAAAACAACAAAAACACGAAAAAATAAATAAAAATCAAAACAGGTGAGCTACAAGAGCAGATTCAGTAAGACTGAAAACCAAAGCAAAATCGCATGTGTGCATACCGACACACACACCAACAGGGAGTCTGTTTTGTGGTAGGTCTACCCTGGAGCATGATTATACACCCAGCGGTAGCTACATGAGAGAAACCTACTTTCTCTTTTACAACAGGTATCAGTTGCAAACAAATTGTTGGTGGGCTTGGAACTTTGTGTCTACCTGTCTTTCTCACTGCTAGAATTTTGTCTAGTTTAAATCTGTTCAGGTTTTCTGCATGCTATCACAGTCTTTCTGTATATTGGGCCTTCGTATCTGTAGCACCTTGATATTCCTAAGCTATATAATTGCTCTAGCTAAGACTTCAAGCACGAACTAAAGAGGTACAGAGATAGTGGACCTTTTCTTGACCTGGTATTACTGGAAATCTTTTGAGCTTCTATCCATTTAGATTGGTGTTAGCTACAGACTTGGGGTATAATGCTATTATTATGTTACTTTTTATCGAACAACTTTATTTTTTAAAAAGAGATAAATGTACAGATTTTAAGCATTTTGCATAAAAGTATAAGAATACATTGTTGTCAGTGCTTATTTTTTTTTTAGAGGATTGATAGTGTGCATTAAGATCTTACTAGTTACAATGAGCATAAAGTACATGTAAAACAATATGTAACCTGGAATTAGTCAAAGTTTTCTTGGTGTGGAAAGATAAAGCATAATGGTTTTTTCTTTTCTTTTTTTTCTTGAACTTCATATAGTGTGTAAGTAGTTTCTGGGGGGTTCAGAGATTTCTGGGGTTAGTATCCAAATATCAGTGACTGCATATTTTGTCTGTTCTTTTGTGACTGGGTTATCTCACTCAAAATTATAGATGCATCCATTTTCTTAAGAATTTCATAAAGTCATTGTTTCTGATAGCTGAGTAGTACTCCATTGTGTAAATGTACCACAAGTTTGTCATCTACTAAAGGACATCTGGGTTCTTTCTAGCTTCTGACTAATATAAATAGGGATGCTATGAACATAATGGTACATGTGTCTTTATTGTATGTTTAGGTTCTCTGGAGTGTATGCCAAGAAGTGGAATAACTGGATCTTCAGGTAGTACTATGTATAATTTTCTGAGAAATCACCAGACTGATTTTCAGAGTGCTTGTACCAGTTTACAAACCCATCACCAGTGGAGAAGTATTTGTCATTCTCCACATCTTCACAAGCATCTACTGTCATTTGAATTTTTGATCTTAGCTAATCTGACTGATGTCACTGAGGGTTGTTTTGATTTGCATTTTTCTGATGGCTAAGGATGTCGAGCACTTCCTTAGATGCTACTCAGCCATTCGATATTACTCAATTGAGAACTTTTTGTTTAGCTCTGTACCCTACTTTTAATAGGATTGTTTGATTCTCTGGTGACTAGCTTCTTGAGTTCTTTGTATACCTTAGATATTAGGCGTCTATCTGATGTGGGGTTGGTAAAGTTTTTTTCCCACTCTGTTGGCCGCCATTTTGTTTTCTTGACAGTGTCCTTAGCCTTACAGAAACTTTACAATCTCATTAAGTCTCATTTGTCAATATTTGACTATAGAGGATGAGCCATTGGTGTTTTCTTTAGGAAATATTCTCCTGTGCCTATGTGTTCTAAGGTTTTCCCTACTTTCTCATCTCATAATTTCAGTGTATCTGGTTTAATGTGGAGATCTTTGATCCACTTGCACTAGAGCTTTGTATAAGCAGATATAATAAAGGGTCTATTTTCATTCTTCTGCATGCTGAGTGCCAGTTGGACCAATACCATTTGTTGAATAGGCTGTCCTTTTTCCATTGAATATTTACAGCTCCTTTTTCAAAAATCAAGTGACCATGTAGGTGAGGGCTAATTTCAGGATCTTTTATTCTATTTCGTTGATCCACTTGCTTATCTCTGTACCAGTACCATGCAGTTTTTAGCACAATTTCCTTGTAATATAGCTTGGGGTAACAGATAGTGATTCCCGCAGATGTTTTCTTGTTGCTGAGGATGGATTTTGCTATTCTAGGACTTTTGTTATTCCAGATGAAATTGCACATTGCTCTTTCCAAATCTATAAAGAATTGGGTTCAAATTTTGATGGGAATTTCATTGAATCTGTAGATTGCTTTTGGTATGATGGCCATTTTTAAAATGTTGATTCTTCCAATCCATGAGCATGGGAGATCTTTCCATTTTCCGAGATCTTCCTCGATTTCCTTCTTTAGACGTTTAAAGTTCTTGTCATGCAGGTCCTTCACTTGCTTAGTTAGAGTCACACCAAGGTATTTCATATTTTTGTGACTATTGTGAGGGGTATCTTTTTCCCAATTTCTTTTTCTACATGTTTGTCCTTTGTATATAGGAAGGCTACTGATTTGTTTGAGTTAATTTTATATCCAGCCACTTTGCTGAACTTATCAGCTGTAAAAATTCTCCAGTGGAATTTGTGGGGTTACTTAAGTATACTATCATGTCATCTGCAAGTAGTGATGTTTTTACTTCTTCCTTTCCAATTTGTATCCCTTTGATTTCCTTTTGCTGTCTAATTGCTCTGGCCAGGACTTCTAGTACTATGTTGAATAGGTGGGGGGAGAGTGAGCAGCCTTGTCGAGTCTCTGATTTTAGTGGGATTGCTTCAAGTTTCCCACTATTAAGTTTGATGTTGGTTGTTGGTTAGCTGTATAGTGCTTTTATTATGTTTAGGTATGGACCTTGGATTTCTATTCTTTATAAAACTTTTAACATGAAGGGGTGTTGAATATTGTCAAGTGCTTTCTCAGTATCTAGTGAGATGACCATGTGGTTTTTTTCTTTGAGTTTGTTTATATGTTTCTATTCCTATTATCCATAGGTTTGGTCTTCTCATTGTGTCCTGGATCTCCTCTACATTTTTGGTTAAGAGCTTTTTGGTTTTTGCATCTTCTCTGACTGTTTTGTCTATGGTTTCAATATTGTCTTCGGCCCCTGAGATTCTCTCTACCATTTTTTGTAGTCTGTTTGAAATGCTTGCATCTGTGACTCCTTATTTTTTTTTTTAGGATTTCTACTTATACAGTTGTCCCTTTTAGTGTTTTCTTTATTGTGTCCATTTCCGTTTTAAATTTCTTTTTCATTTCCTCATTTCTTTGTTTCTGTTTTCTTCTATTTCTTTGAGTTCTTTGAGTTTTTTTCTTGTTTCTTTTTTAAAAGCTTCTAATTCTTTATGCTTTTCCTCCCGTTCTTGTTTAAGGATCTCTATCATCATCTTGAGTTAGGATTTTGTGTTTGTGTCTTCTTTTTCTGGAGTATTTGGCATTCTGCTGTTCACTGTGATAGGAGAGCTGGGTTCTAATGTTTCCAGGTTGTCTTGGTTTCCTTGGGGTACACTCTTTTTCTTTCCTCTTGGCATCTTATTTTCAGTGATTGGTTCTCCCCTTTCCCTTGTAACTGGCCTGTGTCTCTGGATCTCTGCTGTTCCTGGTGGCAGATGGTTCTGCACCCAAAAGCCAGCAGCTGGGAACAGATCACCCAATGCTGGGTTCCTGGTTCCTGGATCAGGCAGGGCAGGGGCACACTTTCCTTGTGTGCTTGGTAGAGATCTCTTTGACCCCTAGCTAGTCGGAACCCCTTCACACCAGGCTTGTGTCTCTGGGTCTCCGCTGGTCCTGGTGGCATATGATCCAAGCCGTATTCTGTGCCCCCAATGCCATTGGCTGTGAAAAGAGGGCCCAATGCTGGGTTCCTGGTTTCTGTATCAGGCAGGGCAGGGGCGCGCTTTCCGTGCGCACTTGGCAGAGATCTTTCTGCCCCCTAGCTAGTTGGAACTGCTTCTTACCAAGCCTGTATCTCTGGGTCTCCTGAATTAAATTTATTAACATCCATTTTCTTCAGGTCTTTTGTTTTCTTTATTTGCTTGTCTGCTTTTTGTAGGCACTTAGTGCTATTATTTCGCCTCTTAGAATTTTCTTCCTCATGTCCCATATATATGGCTATGTTTTGTTTTCAATTTATTTAATTTCAAAAGGCTTCTAATTTCCTTGATGATTTCAGTCTTGACCTAATTTTTATTCAGTAATAAATTGTTCAGATTCCATATGTGTGTATACTTGCTGTCATTTCTATTGTTGTTGATATCAGCTTTAATCTACAATGGCCAGATAGGATTCAGGGTATTATTTTAATTTTTCTTATATTTCTTAAGACTTGCTTTGTGTTCTAATATGTAATAAAATTTGGAGAAATGTCTGAGGCTTCTGAGATGAAAGGATACCTAGTGTCTGAGTGTAGATATCTGGTGAATCGATTTGACCCAGGATCTTACTTAATTTCAGCATTTGTCTTTCATTTTGGTCTGGATGACCTGTCTACTGGTAAAAGTGGGGTAGCAAAGCAATATGATTTCACTATGTGAGGATCAATATGTGATTTTTGCTGTTGTGTTTTTTATGGATTTGGATGCCATCATTTTTTGTACATATATATTAAGAAATGAAGCATCCAAGAAATGTTAAACATCCTTAGTCATTAGAAAAATTCAAATCAAAACAACCCTGAGATTCTATCTCATATCAGACAGGGTGGCTAAGATAAAAAACTCAGGTGCCAGCAGGTGCTGGTAAGGATGTAGAAAAAGAGGAATATTTCTCCATTGTTTGTGGGATGGCAAGCTGGTACAATGACTCTGAAAAATTAGTCTGGTGATTCCTCAGAAAATTGGACATAGTACTACCTGAGGACTGAGCTATACTGCTCCTTATCATATTCCCAAAATGTGCTACAACATGTAAGAAGGACACATGTTTCACTTTGTTCATATCAGCTTTATTTATAATCGCCAGAAGCTGGAAAGAACCCAGATGTCCTTTTGACAGAGGAATGGATACAGAATATTTGGTGAATTGAAACAATGGATTATTACTCTGCTATTAAAAACAATGACTTTATGAAATTTTTAGGCAAATGGATGGAACTAGGACTATCATCCTGAGTGAGGTAACTAAACCAAAATAGAACACATATAGTATGTATCCACTGATAAGTGGACATTAGTCCAAAAGCTTGGAATACACAAGACACAATTCATTGACCATATGTTTCTCAAGAATTTGGAAGACCAAAGAGTGGATTCTTCAGTGTTTCCTAAAAAGGGAACAAAATATTTACTGGAGAAAATACAGAGACAAAGTGTGAATCAGGAAATGCCATTAAGTTATTGCCCAATTAGGGATCCATCCCATAAACAGTTACCAAACTCAGACAAGATTGTGGGTGTCAAGAAGTGCATGCTGACAGTGCTTGATATAGCTGTCTCCTGAGAGGCTCTGCCAGAGTCTGAGTAAAAGAGTCATATGCTCTCATCCAACTATTGGACTGAGAATGGGATCCCAAATGGAGAAGTTAGAAAAAGGGCTAAAGGAGGTAAAGGGGTTTTCAACACCACAGGAAGAACATCGACCAGACACACCAGGGCTCCCAGATACTAAAGTACCATCCTTAGAGTGCACAAGGAAGGACCCATGGCTCCCGCTGTATATGTAGAAGAGGATGGCATTATCATGCATCAAAGTGAGGAGAGGCCCTTGACCCTGTAAGTCTCAATATCCCATTGTAGGGGAATGCTGGAGGGAGATGAGTGGGTGGGTGGGTAGAACACTCTCATAGAAGCAGGGGGAGGGGTGACGAAATAGGGGAATTCCAGAAGGGAGATCAGGAAAGGAAATAATATTTAAAATGTAAGTAAAGAAAGTATCCAATAAAAAGGGGAAAAATACAATGAAGATAATCGCAAAAGTGCAATTTCTTTGGTCTGAAAGTAGGGAAATTATAATCTTATGAGAAATTTGGCTCCTAAGAGTTTTTCATCTACTGAGTCTGAGAGCTGAATACTTTATATTTTTCATGAATGAATAACAATTAATGAGGAAAATTTAATTGCCTTGTGGTGTAAAATAAATTAGTTACAAAAGTAAAAACCCAAATTTCCATCTTAGATTCCATGAATTTCATGTGTTTCTTCAGACCATCATCCTTTACAGTAGGCTACATCTGACTCTGCTCTGAGACCCCATCTGCAGGTTAAGAGTTATCTGGAAAAAGAGAACTTTAATCCAGGAAAAAACACCTCCATCAGAATGGCCTGGGAGCAGCTGTGAGCCAGCGGTGAGCCACCAGTGAGCCAGCAGTGATCCAGGGACACAGGACTGTCCACGAGGCAGTCTGACTAGCCTGGGTGAAGAGAGATCTCTGCCAAATGTGCAAAAAAGTGCAATCCCCCGGTTCCCCCTCACCGCCCCAGCTTGCTTCAGGGAACAAGTAACCCGGCATCAGGCTATTCCCAGCCAGAAAACACAGAGAGTGCAGAATGTGCACTCAGACCATCTGCCACCAGGAACAGCAGTGAGCCAGCTGTGAGCCAGCTGTGAGCCAGCTGTGAGCCAGCTGTGAGCCAGCAGTGAGTCAGGGAAACAAGACTGGAACAGCAGTAAGCCAGCTGTGATCCAGAGGTGATCCAAGGACACATAACTGGAACAGCTGTGAGTCAGTGGTGAGCCAGAGGTGCACCAGCAGTGATCCAGCAGTGATCCAGGGACAAAAGACTGACAACAAGATGGCAAATGGAAAGAAAAACAATGTACCCCAGGGAAACCAAGACAATCTGGCAACACCAGTACCCAGCTCTCCCATCATAGCAAACAGTGGAATGTCAAACACTCCAGAAAATAAGATGCAGATCTAAAATCATACCTCAAGATGATAATAGAGATCCTTAAACAAGAATGGGTGGAAAAGCATAAAGAATTAGAAGCGTTTAAAGAGGAAACAAGAAAAACACCCAAAGAATTCAAAGACTAGAGGAAAACAGAACCAAAGAGATGAAGGAATGGAAGAAGGAATTTAAAACAGAAATGGACACAATAAAGAAAACACTAAAAGAGGCAACCCTAAAGTTAGAAAACCTAAAAAATAAATCAGTAGTCACAGATGCAAGCATTTCCAATAGACTGCAAGAGATGGAAGAGAGAATCTTGGGGGCTGAACACAACACTGAAAACATAGAAAAAACAGTCAGAGAAAATGCAAATACCAAGAAGCTCCTAACCCAAAATGTCCAGGAGATCCAGGACACAATGAGAAGACAAAACCTAAAGATAATAGGAATAGAAGAGGGCAAAGAATATCAACTAAGAGGCACAGTAAATATCTTAAACAAAATCATAGATGAAAATTTCCCTACCCTTAATAATGTGATGACCACGAGCATAAAACAAGCCTACCGAACACCAAATAGATTGGATCAGAAAGTAAATTCCTCCCGACACATAATAGTCAAAATGCCATGTGCCCAAAGTAAAGAAAAAATATTAAAAGCAGTAAGGGAAAAAGGCCATGTACATATAAAGGCAGACAAATCAGAATCACACCCGATTTCTCAACAGAGACTATGAAAGCTAGAAGATCCTGGGCAGACATCATGCAAACCCTAAGAGAGCACAGGTGCCAGCCAAAGCTGCTATACCCAGCAAAAATCTCAATCACCATAGATGGAGAGACTAAGATATTCCAAGACAAAACTAAATTTACACAATATCTGACAACAAACCCAGCACTACAACAAATTATAGGGAAAAACCAAATACAATGAGGGGAACTACATCCTAATAAAAACAAGAAAACTCTGGAGCAAGAAAACAAAAAGAAGAAAGACATACAACTACAACTCAAACTTCAAAAGCAAAAAGAGCAGAAAACAGCAACCACTATTCCTTGATATCTGTTAACATAAACGTACTCAATTCCCCAATAAAAAGACATAGGCTATCAGACTGGATACATAAACAAAATCCAGCATTTTGCTGTATACAGGAAACTCATCTCAGAGACAAAGAACGCACTATATCAGAGTAAAAGGTTGGGAAAAAAAAAAAAACTTCCAAGCAAATGGCCCCAAGAAGCAAGCTGGAGTGGCCATTCTAATGTCGAATAAAGTAGATTTTCAACCAAAAGTTATCAAAAAAGATAAGGAAAAACACTTTTTACTCATTACAGGGAAAATTTTTCAGGAGGAACTCTCAATCCTTAACATATATGCTACAAACACAAAAGCACCGATATTCATAAAATAATCTCTACAAAAGCTCCAAAAATACATTGCGCCCCACACAATAATAGTGGGAGACCTCAATACCCAACTCTCACCAACGGACAGATTAGGGAAACAAAAACTGAACTGTAAAACTAGCAGAGGTTATGAACAAACTGGAATTAATAGATATCTACAGAACATATCATCCTAAAAAAAAATACAATTTTTCTCAGCACTTAATGGCACCTTCTCAAAAACTGACCACACAATCAGTGACAAAATGAGACTCAATAGATATAAGAAGATTAAAATACTCCCATGCATCCACTCAGATCACCATGGTCTAAGGCTGGTCTTTAACAACAACAAAGACAACAAAAAGCCCACATTCACATGGAAACTAAACAACGCTCTATTAAACAATAGCAGGGTCACAGAAGAAATAAAGAAAGAAATTAAGGAATTTCTAGAATTCATTGGAAATGAAAACACAAAATACCCAAACCTATGGGATGCAATGAAAGCAGTACTAACGGAAAACTCATAGCTCTGAGTCCTTCCAAAAAGAAACTGGGGAAAGCATACATCAGCAACTTGACAGCAAGCAGAAAGATCTAGAACAAAAAAATCAGATATACCCACGAGGATTAGATGGCAAGAAATAATCAAAATTAGGGCAGAAATAGACCAAATAGAAACAAAAAGAACCATTGAAAGAATTAACAAAACCAAGAGCTGGTTTTTTGAAAAAATTAACAAGATTTATAAGCCCTTAGCCATACTAACTAGAGGGCAAAGAGAGAGTATCCAAATTAAAAAAATCAGAAAGCAAGGTGGAGAAATAACAACTAAAACTGAGGAAATTCAAGAAATCATCAGATCCTACTACAAAAGCCTATACTCAACAAAGCTGGAAAATCTGGAAAAAATGAATGAATTCCTAGACAGATACAAGATACTAAAGTTAAACCAGGACCAGGTATACGATATAATAATCCCATACACCTAAAAAAATAGAGGCAGTCATCAAAAGCCTCCCAACCAAAAAAAGGCCAGGTCCAGAAGGGTATAGTGAAGAATTTTATCAGACATTTATTGACGACATAATACCAATACTTTCCAAATTATTCCACCCAATAGAATCAGATGGAACACTACCAAACTCATTTTTTGAGGCTACAATAACCCTTTTTCCTAAACCACACAGAGACCCTACAAAGAAAGAGAACCTCAGACCTATCACATTTATGAACATTGATACAAAAATACTCAACAAAATCCTTGCAAACTGAATCAAATCAAAACGATCATTCACCATGATGAAGTGCTTCATTCATGTCATGCAGGGATGGTTTAACACACAGTAATCCATCAATGTAATCCACCATTTTAAACAAACTCAAAGAAAAAAACCACATGGTCATCTCATTACATGCTGTGAAAGCATTTGACAAAATTCAACACCCATTCATGTTAAAAGTCTTGGAAAGAACAGGAATCCAAGGTCCATAACTAAACATAATAAAAGCAATATAAAGCAAATAAACAGCAAACATCAAACTTAACAGTGGGAAACTTGAAGCAATCCCACTAAAATCAGGGATTCGACAAGGCTGCCAATTCTCCCCCTACCTATTCAACATACTACTAGAAGTTTTGGCCGGAGCAATTAGACAGCAAAAAGAAACCAAAGAATTCAAATTGGAAAGGAAGAAGTAAAAACATCACTATTTGAAGATGGCATAATAGTGTACTTAAGCGACCCCACAACTTCCACCAGAGAACTCCTACACCTGATAAACAAGTTCAGCAAAGTGGCTGCATATAAAATTAACTCACACAAATCAGTAGCATTCCAATATTCAAAGAACAAACATGTGGAGAAATTAATCGGGGAAAAGATACCCTTCACAATAGTCACAAAAACTATGAAATACCTTTGTGTGACTCTAACTAAGCAATGGAAGGACCTGTATGACAAGAATTTCAAACCTCTAAAGAAGGAAATTGAGGAAGACCTCAGAAAATGGAAAGATCTTCCATGCTCATGGATTGGAAGTATCAACAAAATAAAAATTGCCAATTTACCAAGTGCAATGTACATATTCAATGCAATCCCCATCAAAATTCCAACCCAGTTCTTCATTGAGTTGGAAAGATCAATGTGAAATTCATATGGAATAACAAAAGACCTAGAATAGCAAAATCCATCCTCAACAAGAAAACATCATCGGGAATCACTATCCCTGACCTCAAGCTATATTACTAGGTAATTGTGCAGAAAACTGCATAGTATTGGTACAGAAATAGGCACAGGGATCAATGGAATAGAATAGAAGATCCAGAAATGAGCCCTCATTTATATGGTCACCTGATTTTTGACAAAGGAGTTGTTAACTTTCAATGGAAAAAGGACAGCCTATTCAACAAATGGTGTTGGTCCCATTGGCACTCAGCATGCAGAAGAATGAAAATAGACCCTTTCTTATGTCTTTGTACAAAGCTCAAGTGCAAGTGGATCAAAGATCTTCACATTAATCCAGGTACACTGAGGGCACAAAACAGAGCCTGGCCCATCTGCCACCCGGACCGACAGGTCCTAAAGGTTTAAAAACTGGTGAGTAGGAGATGTAGGCAGCCAGGTAGCAGAGAGATCTCTGCGGAGTGTGCACAGAAAGCGCACACCCACCCTGCCCTGCCAGATCCAGGGACCAGGGACACAACATTGGAACTTCTGTTCCCACCCGGCGACTCTGAGGCAAAGAACAGGGCTTGGCCCATCTGCCATCTGGACAAGTGGAGATCCAGAAACACAGACCAGACTGATACAACGGAAAGGCAAGAACATATCACTGACAACAAAATGGCAAGAGGAAAGCGAAAGAGTATATCCCAAGGAAACCAAGACAACCTAGCTATTCCAGAACCCAGGTCTCCAATAACCGCAAACATCGGAATGCCAAACACTTTAGAAAAACAAGAGGCAGACCTAAAATCATACATCCCTTCCTTTTTAATTTGTATCCCCTTGATCTCCTTTTGCTTTCTAATTGCTCCAGCTAAGACTTCCAGTACTATGTTGAATAGTTAGGGGGAGAGTGGGCAGCCTTGTCGAGTACATGATTTTAGTGGGATTGCTTCAAGTTTCCCACCATTAAGTTTGATGTTGGCTGTTGGATTCCTGTATATTGCTTTTATTATGTATAATATGGACCTTGGATTCCTGATCTTTCCAGAACTTTTAACATGAAGGGGTGTTGAATTTTGCCAAATGCTTTCTCAGCATCTAGTGAGATGACCATATGATTTTGTTCTTTGAGTTTGTTTATATGGTGGATTACGTTGATGGATTTCCTTATATTAAACCATCCCTGCATCCCAGGGATGAAGCCTACTTGGTCATAATGCATGATCGTTTTGATGTGTTCTTGGATTCAGTTTGCAAGGATTTTGTTAAGTATTTTTGTGTCAATGTTCATAAGTGAGATTGGTCTGAAGTTCTCTTTTCTAGTAGGGTCTTTCTGTGGTTTAAGTACGAGGGTTATTGTAGTCTCAAAAAATGAGTTGGGTAGTATTCCATATGATTCTATCTTTTGGAATAGTTTGGAGAGTATTGGTGTTATATCCGCAATAAATGTCTGATAAAATCTGCACTGAACCGGTCTGGACCTGGGCTTTTTTTGGTAGGGAGGCTTTTGATGACTGATTCTATTTCTTTAAGTGTTATAGGGTTATTTAGATGGTTTACTTGGTCCTGATTTAATTTTGGGATCTTGTATCTGTCTAGGAATTCGTCTATTTCCTCCAGATTTTCCAGTTTTGTGGAGTATAAGTTTTTGTAGTAGGATCTGATGATTTCTTAAATTTCCTCAATTTCAGTTGTTATGTCTCCACTTTCCTTTCTGATTTTGTTAATTTGTATGCTCTCTCTTTGTCCTCTAGTTAGTCTGGCTAGGGGTTTATCAATCCTGTTAATTTTCTCAAAGAACCAACTCTTGGTTTTGTTGATTTTTTTCAATGGTTCTTTTTGTTTCTATTTGGTCTATTTCTGCCCTAATTTTGATTATTTCTTGTCCTCTCCTCTTCTTGGGTATATCTGCTTCCTTTTGTTCTAGGGCTTTTAGCTGTGCTCTCAGGTTGCTGATGTAAGCTCTCTCCAGTTTCTTTATAAAAGCACTTAGGGCTATTAGTTTTCCTCTCAGTACTGCTTTCATTGCATCCCATAGGTTTAGGTATGTTGTGTTTTCATTTTCGATGAATTCTAGAAAGTCCTTAATTTCTTTCTTTATTTCTTCTTTGACCCTGCTAGTGTTTAACAGAGCGTTGTTTAGTTTCCATGTGTACGTAGGCTTTTTGTTGTCTTTGTTGTTTTTAAAGAGCAGCCGTAGACCATGGTGATCTGAGAGGATGCATGGGAGTATTTCAATCTTCTTATATCGATTGAGGCTCGTTCTGTGTCCAATTATGTGGTCAATTTTTGAGAAGGTGCCATGGGATGCTAAGAAGAAGGTGTATTCTTTTAGTTTAGGATGATATGTTCTGTATATATCTGTTAATTCTAGTTGGTTCAAAGTCTCTACTAGTTTTGCAGTGTCCTTATTCAGTTTCTGTTTCCAATATCTGTCCATTGATGATTGTGGGATATTAAAGTCTCCCACTATTATTGTGTGGGGTGAAATGTATTTTTTGAGCTTTAGTAGGGTTTCTTTTATGAATGTAAGTGCTTTTTTATTTGGAGCATGTATGTCAAGAATTGAGAGTTCCTCCTGACATATTTCCCGGTAATTAGTAAAAAGTGTTCTTCCTTATCTTTTTTGATAACTTTTGGTTGGAAATTTACTTTATTCGATATTAGAATAGCCACTCCAGCTTGCTTCTAGGGGCTGTTTGCTTGGAAGTTTTTTTTCCCACCCTTTTACTCTGAGATAGTGTCTGTCTTTGTCTCTGAGATGAGTTTCCTGTATGCAGCAAAAGGCTGGATTCTATTTATGTATCCAATCTGATAGCCTAGGTCTCTTTATTGGGGAATTGAGTCCATTTATGTTAATAGATATGAAGGAATAGTTGTTTTTGTTTCCTGCCATTATTGCCTTTGTGGGTTGAGTTGTGTCTGTGTCTTTTTCTTCTTTTAGTTTTCTTGTTGTGGAGTTTTTCTGTTTTCACTAGGCTGTATTTTCCCTCATTGTATTGGGTTTTCCACCTATAATTCTTTATAGTGCTTGGTTTGTGGTCAGATATTGTGTAAATTTTGATTTGTCTTGAAATATCTTCATCTCTCTATCTATGGTTATTGACTTTTTGCTTGGTATAGCAGCTTGGGTTGGCACTTGTGCTCTCTTAGGGTGTGCATGATGTCTGTCCTGGCTCTTCTAGCTTTCATATTCTCTGTTGAGAAATCGGGTGTGATTCTTATTGGCCTGCCTTTATATGTTACCTGACCTTTTCCCCTTACTGCTTTTAGTATTCTTTCTTTGCTTTGTGCATTTGGTGTTTTGACTATTATGTGTCGGTATGTATTTCTTTTCTGTTCCAACCTATTTGGAGTTCTGAAGGCTTCTTTTATGCTCATGGTCATCTTATTCTTGAGGGTAGGGAAGTTTTCTTCTACAATTTTGTTGAAGATATTTACTGTGCCTCTTAGTTGATATTTTTCTTCCTCTTCTATTCCTATTATCCTTAGGTTCGGTCTTCTCATTGTGTCCTGGATTTCCTGGACATTTTGGGTTAGGAGCTTTTTGTTTTTTGCATCTTCTCTGGCTGTTTTGTGTATGTTTACAATGTTGTCTTCTGCCCCCGAGATTCTCTCTTCCATCTCTTTTAATCTATTGGAAGTGCTTGCTTCTGTGACTCCTGGTTTCTTTTTTAGGTGTTTTGCCTCTAGGGTTATCTCTTTTAGTGTTTTCTTTATTGTGTCAATTTCTGTTTTAAATTCCCTCATTTCTTTGGTTCTGTTTTCCTCTAGTTCTTTGAGTTCTTTGAGTGTTTTTTTTTTTCTTGTTTCCTCTTTGAAAGCATCTGAATCTTTTTGCTTTTTCTCCCTTTCTTGTTTAAGCATCTCTATCAGCATCTTGAAGTATGACTTCAGGTCTGCGTCTTCTTTTTCTGGAGTTTTTGGCATTCCAATATTTGCTGTTATGGGAGAGCTGGGTTCTGGTATTGCCAGGTTGTCTTGGTTTCCTTGGGACATACTCTTTATCTTTCCTCTCGCCATCTTGTTGTCAGTGATATGTTCTTGCCTTTCCTTTGTATCTGGTCTGTGTCCCTGGATCTCCACTGGTCCAGGTGTCAGATTGGCCAAGCCCTGTTCTGCGCCCTGAGGTCACTGCAGGGTGGAACCAGAAGTTCCAAAGTTGTGTTCCTTGTCCCTGGATCAAGCAGGGCTGGGAGTTGCGCTTACTGTGCACACTCCACGGAGATCTCTCTGCTCCCTGGCTTCCCAGATCTCCTACTCACCAGTCTTTAAAGCTTTAGCAGCTGTTGATTTGAGTGGCAGATGGGCCGCGTCCTGTTCTGCGCCCTGAAGTCGTCATCGGGTGGAAACAGAAGTTCCAAAGTTGTGTTCCTGGTCTCAGTCTTTAAGCCTTTAGGAGCTGCTGCTGGAAGGGGGGCAGGTGGGCCAGGCCCTGTTCTGTGCCCTGAAGTTGCCGCTGGTTGGAAACAGAAGTTCCAATGTTCTGTTCCTGGTCCCTGGATCAGGCAGGCCTAAGGGTATGCTTACTGTGCGCACTCCGCAGAGATCCCTCTGCTCCCTGGCTGCCTGGATCTCCTACTCACCAATCTTTAAAGCTTTAGGAGTTGCTGATCCGAGTCTATTTTGTTGTTATTATGCTGTTGGTTTTTGCCTTCTCTTTTAATTTGTCTCTTGGGAATATTTGTTACTTGTATTTTCTTGGGTATGGTTAATCTCTTATATTTAAGGTTTCCTTCTAGAATCTTCTGTAGAGATAGATTTGCAGATAGATAGGGCTTAAATTTTATCTTATTATAGAATGTTTTTCTTTATCTACTGTAATTGATAGTTTTTCTGGACATAGTCATCTGAGTTAGCATCTATCATGTTCTTAAGTTTATATAACATCTGTTCAGACCCTTTTAGCTTTTAGAGTCTCCACTGGAAAGTTGGGTGTTATTTTAGCAAGGTGGCTTTTATATGTTACTTAGTCTTTTTCCCTTGAACAGCTTATATCTTCCCTGTTCAATTTTTTTCTGAGTCTTGGGGACAGACTGAACAGTCCTTGCTTAGAATTTTTCTCTTTTTCACCCACGGACTCATATAATTTAGATAATCAAACCAAATGTGAGTAACTAGTGGCACCCTAGATACCAATATGTTTTGGGACCTTCACAAATATTACAGTCAACTAGGGGAAAATTGGTGGAGGTTCACCGTTCCCTATTTCTCTTTACTCCACTTTAATCCCTGTTGGGGTTTTGGTATTGTTTTTGGTTTTTTTTTTTTTTTTTTTTTTTTTTTGACACTCACACTGTGTCTAAAAGTGTTTTCTTTAAGCTAAAGTTGATAGATTTGTAAGTTTATTGCAAAGTGAGAGCTAGGAGCCAGATCTAGAAGGAGGGGGAGAAAGCACAGAAGTAGGCCAACCATAGCATGCATACCCACAGTATCCCCTTTGCTTGATTTTATGTTTCTCTGTTCCCCACTTTAGCATCCTCTCCTAAGACATATACAATTTGTTTTTGCTGGCTTCTTCCATCCTCAAAATATGATTGCAAATTCTGGAGCCTGATTTTACAGCTACCTCTATACTATACTCAACCTCCTTTCTAACTATTTGTTTCTAATCTCTCTGGAGTTTGGCCTTCTATTGCTTCCATGTGGGTATGTATAGTTGCCCAGAGTTGGGAGACTTTGGAGCTTTGGGAGCATCAGAGATAATGAAACACATTAAGACACATAAAAGGACAGTTTTAATGATAGAAATAGATTATATAGATAGACTCTTCTTGCATTAAAAAATGGGAAAATTGCCTTTTGGTTGCAGCAACCATCTTTCAGTTAATTCACCAACATGACACTTAACAAAATTCTTAAGAAAATGGTTGCATCTAGAGAATATCATCCTGAGTGAGATAACCCAGTCACAAAAGAACAGACATAATATGTAGTCACTGATAATGGGATACTAACCCCAGGAAGCTCTGAACACCCCAGAAACAACTCACAGACTACGTGAAGTTCAAGAAAAAAAAATTTCACCAACATGACGAGCACAAAGGGAAAGAGAAGAAGCACTCACTACATGTTCTTTAGGTCGTTTAGGAAACATGGAGTTGTTCTTTTGGCTACATACATGGGCATCTACAAGAAGGATAATATTGTAGACATCGAGGGAATGAACACTGTTCAAATGGAATGTCCCATAAGTGTTACCAAGAAAAAACCAGAAGAGTCTACAATGTCATGCAACATGCTGTGGGCATCATTGTAAATAAACAAGTTAAGGGCAATATTCTGGCTTTATGACCTTTAAATTTTTTAAATGCAAGTGAGGCAACAACTACTATATAAGAAGCTCCTGAAAAATAATGGATTAAGGAAGAAAATACCAAATTAGATCAATCTGTGTACTTTAAAGCTATTTTACCCTCAGAATGAAAGTCAGGAAATGTATAACATTGGGGGAAAGGTTTTGTCTATATTTCCCCAGGTGATGAAGGACTATGGGTTCTATCAAAACTGATAAAAATACAATCTTAATAATAGAAATTTCCAATGATAGACAACTCAAGGAAGGAATACTGAAAGACAGAAATGCAGGTGACACATAAACTGATTACAGTAAACCCAAACTCTCCCAACTGAGCATGGAGATAGCTCAACAAACTGTGTGAAAACAGGTTGTTAATCAGATTGTCAGACTGGAAAACCCTGATGCTGAACCAGACATTTGCTGAATAAAAAATGATCTGGATTGCAGTTATAAAGGATCATCTCATCAACTGATCTTCATAAAGATATTCAGAATATTAAGTTAGTGGGATTGATAATTGTTTAAACTGCACATAATTTTTAGATTAAATATAAAGGGGCATGATGTAGAGGAATTTTAATCATCAAAATGGCTCTTTGGCAAGGGATCAAATGGGAAAAATTTTTAGATCTATACGACCTATGTGAAATGCAGACATGCCTTGGATTATAGTGTCTCTTGCTGGAATACAAACATCCCGAGTAAACATTTTTAAATCCTAAGAATGAAGGTAAGATCGTTTTATAAAAGGAAGCAGTCATATTTGAAAGTGATATCTAAGTCTAATCAAGGGGCAGACAAAGTGACCAATCAGAGGAAATTATTACAGAATGAATCCAAGATAGGATCCAGCAAACTCTCATGAGAACAGACAGGAAGGAGAGGCTACTTAAGAGCAGCAAGAGACAGGGGTGAAGGTAGGGAGAGATGGGTGACAGAGTATGTGAGGAGGGCAGTGGAAGTTGATATAGAATCCTCAGGATGTAAGATGCATAAATAAGTTAATTAATGGGGAAAAACAGAGAAAGAGAAGGGCAGTGGTAGTGTGATAAGGTGTGTGTTTGTGTGTGTGTGTGTGTGTGTGTGTGTGTGTAAAGAGTTTTAGCAGGACAGTTTCACAGACAGGTGGAAGAGAAAAGAAGCTAGTTAAACACAGGTGAAGACGAAAATGAACCAGAAAATGAGAAGACAATATTATAACATATGGTTAAAATTAATAAGGGGTCAAGCAGAGCAATTCAGTCAGAAATCGAGAGAATGTGTATGGAATCAGGCAGCTTGAAGCTCTCAGGCCTAGGCCTAGGGATAGTTAGAAAAAAGAAGAAAAGCCCAAGCAATATATTCACATAGTTTGTTTATTGCTTTCATCTTATCTCATCATGTGAGGAAATAAAAGTATCTTTTACATTTTTTTATTTCATCTTATATACTAAGCTAAGAGTCAGTCATAAAGGGAAGCCATAGTGAGAACTTAGAGCTTAAACTCACAGAAGCAGGGTGCTTATTGGCTTTCTTCTAGGCTCATATTTAAATATATTTCTTATAAAACACAGACTCATTTGCCAAGAATGGTACCAGCCATGTGATCTTGGTTCTCCTTTATAAATTAAAATCAAGAAAATTCACCTAAAATGTGCCCTTGGGCCAGTATGATTGAAACAACTTCTCAACTAAGGTTCCTTCTTCCCAGGTGTTTCTTGTTTGCTTAAAATTTATAAAGACTAACTAGCACAAATTTCTCAAGAGTAAATACAATTTAGGACAGAAAATATGTCTTGACTAATAAAATCTGTACTAAAGTTATTTAAATATCTTTTCTGATCACCATGGCATAGCAATAGGAATCAATAGTAAGAGAGTCTTTCTAATATTCACTAACACATGGAATTTAAGCTGCATAGTCCTCCAACTACCCATTGGTAAATGAGAAATTACAATGAAAATTACAATGGATGAGAGTAATTAATGTGCATTAGCACATGTGAAAAATAGTTTAAATAAATTTAATCATAAAAACAATTCTTCTTACTCAAAATAACACCAATAAAGAGGAAAGTATAGTATAGCAAAACCTTAGGGGTTCACCGAAAACAGTTCTAAGAGGGAAGTTGATTATCCCAAATGTCATCAAGGGAATGCAGATGCTGCATCAGCACTTAAGAGTGTATACTGCTTTCACAAAGGACCTGAGTTTTGTTCACATTGTTCTCAGTGCACACATTGGACAATTCCAGTCCTATAGAGACCAATAACTCTTCTGGCATCTGTGTACATGTGCACATAGACACACAAATGAATTAAAAAATACATTACATATTTTGAATGGATACATAAGAAACTAAAGAAGCTATCAAAAAGATGCTGTTAATTTAAATTACTCATAGATGACCAGAGGGATCAAGAATGGTACCAGAATAGAACCCCTGGTCTATTCTGCTTTATGAATACTGAATACATCACAGTGTTTCAACTCCAAATCTTTGTAGTAATATTAAATCAGAAGTGAAAATGGTTTAATTTTATTTGAAATGTGTTTATCTATTAGGATCTTAGTCTGTATCTTCTCTCTTTGATTTTAGTTAATAGTGTTGGTTGTGGAACAATATCTGGAATCTTGGAATTAGAAGCACTAAGTATTAGGTAAACTCTTGTAGATGTAAGTAAAAATACCAGCACATTAGCAATCTCACTATAAAATTGATAGTGCTATGAAAATGATTCAACAAATTTTGATAATCAAACTTACTTTTTAATGTTATTAATGGATTATTTAATTTAATATTTTAATGTTAATGAAATAAAAATAAAGATAATTTGTGTGACTTTTAGATTAAATTTGTATGGCTTTAAGAGCCACATTTTCTTCTTAATTTGCTCAACTTACATACCTATAAGGTTTTTACGTCTCTTTTACTTATCCTAACTATAGAAATAGAAAAGAGCATGGATTTTATATAATGTAAACACTTGAAATTTTTATAAACTAACTAGAGAAGGCTGAATCTGAGAACCTCAGAATTCATAAACCCTTTATAGTTACTATTGAGTACGTAGTTTATAAAAATGAAAAATATTTATAGGAAATAATGGTGAAGTAGATTGCCTTTGTTACACCAATTTGTTTTCTCAGATATTGAGAAATACTGGGCCTACAAAAGATATTCATTTTTTAAAAAATAAAAATTATATAGAAGTTGAGAAATAAAAAATTATGGAAGAGTGATAATCTTCATCAGTGAATTGATCATAGTGCAAACACAAAAGCAAGAAGAAGAGTCCATTAAAAGTCATAAGGAAAGGTAACTCAGAATCTCACAGTCCTACATCTACATCTACAGACACTGGAATATTCAAAGGGACTTCACTCCTCTCTCTCTCTCTCTCTCTCTCTCTCTCTCTCTCTCTCTCTCTCTCTCTCTCTCTCCAACTAGATTAGGCTCAAATTTTATGTCTAGTTTTGGCTAGAATAAAGAGGATTTCTAATATCACATGATAAAAATCACCTAATATTCTGAATATAAAAATCAAAGCTCAGAGTTCATCATTTAATTAAAATACTTAGATAGAAAAAAACTGAATTTGTAGTGAAAATCTGACTTAGCAAAATACCAAATGTAAAAGTTAACAAAACTCCACTAATAGACCCACTGGAGCAGACCAGTGAGGTAAAACTCAGGTGTCTATTTTAGACTAGGACATTACCAAGAAACATTGGTTCAATGATATAGGAGGCCACATTTAACTGGGTCCACAAAAACACACCATGTCAGAATGCTTCAAAGACTTCTAGCTATCTGTGAATATACTTTTATCGTTATATGACAGAGAGAAACTTGTAGACATACTTAATCGAATATGAATCAGAATTATTAATAAAAGAGTGACCATTAAGTAAGTAAAAAAATGAATTGCAAGAGTCTTGACAACAGCAAATGTTTACAGTTTATTAGAAAATTGGATTGTCAGGTCTAGATGGAATATCTCTGGTTATTATAGTTAGGGGAGTAGTTTCCTAGCTTGTAGCACTCCATATGTGCTGTTAAGTAGTTTTGGAGCATCTGTCTCACTGTGACCCTGGGTAATGCATCTGAATCAGCACCTTCATTTTTGTGAGGACAGACAGAACTACACCTCTACCTGAAAAGAATTTTCTTTCCAGTGCTGTTATCTTTTCTCACCAGCCTCTTCAATGCTCCCTTTACATCTTTGTTTCTTAAAGTGTAAATGAGGGGGTTTAGAGTAGGAATAACCACGGTATACAAAAGGGTGATAAACTTCCCCTGACTGTGTGCATAGGAGCTGTTGGGCTGGATATAGATAGCTGTGATTGTGCCATAAAATAGTACTACTACCAGCAGGTGGGATCCACACGTTCCAAGAGCTTTACCCCAGGTTAGACCTGACTTTAACCTCATCAGTGCTTGGGCAATGTACCCATATGATACCAAGATGAGTGTCAGGGGGAAGAGGAGCAGCACCAAAGAAGCCATGAACAGCTGCACTTCATTGGCATGAATGTCTACACATGCTAACTTGATCATGGCAGGAACTTCACAGATGAAGTGATAAATCTTGTGGTTCCCACAGCGAGGCAGGCGGAGGGTGATGGTGCCCTGAATCAGTGTATTGCCCACCCCACTCAGCCATGCTATTCCTGCAAGAGACTGGCAGAGGCGTGGGTGCATAACTGTTGCATAGTGAAGTGGTCGGCAAACAGCAGCATAGCGATCAAATGCCATAACTGCGAGAAGGACACATTCAGTGGACCCCAGAGCCAGAGACACATAAAGCTGAATAGCGCAGCCTGTGGCGGTAATTGTCTTGGCTGGACCATGGAGGTTCCACAGCAGCTGAGGAACAATGCTGGTGGAAAAGCAAATGTCAACGAAAGAGAGGTTGGTAAGGAAATAGTACATGGGCGTTTGGAGAGCAGAATCCAAACAGGAAACGAGGATGATCGCTGTGTTGCCTACCAGTGTCAGGAGGTAGGAGATCAGCACCACCACAAACAGTATCTTTTCAAGTTGTGGCTGATCAGAGAAGCCAACCAGGACGAAATCACCACCAGAGGTCTTGTTAATTGTCATCACTCTACTCACAAAAAGGAGGGTGACAGGTGAAGAAATATATGTTAGATAAAGAGGAATGTAATGGGATCAGAAATTCCCTTGAGAAATGTGGACCCTAAAGGTAGAAGGTGGTAGATGTTCTATACAGGAGAGAGAGAGAGAGAGAGAGAGAGAGAGAGAGAGAGAGAGAGAGAGAGAGAGAGAGAGAGAGAGAGAGAGAGAGAGAGAAACAGAGACAGAGACAGAGAGGAGGAAAAGGAGGAAGAGGAGAAAGAGGAGGAAGAGTAGAATGAGAAGAAGGAAGAGGAGGAAAGAAGTTGTAGGAAAGGAGGAGGAGGAGAGGGAAGAGAGAGAAAGGGAAAGAAAGACAGAGAGAGAGACTTCCTGGAGGAAACTAAGAGAATATAGAATGTACTGAGAACCATTTAAGGTACAGAGCTACACATAGAACTACATCCAGGAAAGAAGAATGTGAGAAAGTCTCTTACCTAGGGAAGAGCACACAAATTGGTTAATAAATTCCAAATGGTCAGTCCTAAAAATACATAGGAGTAACATTATACAGACTGAGCAGGATACTCTCTCTCTCTCTCTCTCTCTCTCTCTCTCTCTCTCTCTCTCTCTCTCTCTCTCTCTCTCAAGTTTATGTATACATGTAACAATGAATGAATAAAATCCATAAATTGTAAAGAGAGCAAGAGGAGTGAGTTTATTGGAGGATATCAAGGAATCGAAGGGAATGGGGAAATATGTAGTTATATTACATTCTCAAAAAGAAAAAAATGTTTTAGAATGTTTCAGACCTACAAAATGATCACATAAAAATACTCAATAATTAATGATTGCTCGGTTCTGCCACCTTGCTTCAATTGTTCTTTCAGGAAATTTATCCTTTTTTTCCCTCAACACCCCTTGTAAGACTATCAGCCATAGGTAGAAAAAGACACTTCAAATATGTAAATAAATTCTTGGTAAGTATCCAACTGTGTCATTAGGAAAACTAACAAAGATGCTTATTCAGAGAAAAAAATGGGACAGGATACTCTATTTCTCTACTTTAAATGTATATTTATAAGCACCATGTTAAGAAAGAAAGTATATGACCATAATGACTTAAATGGTTGATATCAT
The DNA here is from genome assembly GCF_963924665.1 of Micromys minutus. Classification (NCBI taxonomy): domain Eukaryota; kingdom Metazoa; phylum Chordata; class Mammalia; order Rodentia; family Muridae; genus Micromys; species Micromys minutus. Next base: position 188,235 of record NC_137960.1, on the reverse strand, counting down.
GAATGGATTTGCTTTTATCAGAAGTTTTATTATAATATAGAAACAGGCAGTTTGGAGTCAATACAGAATATTCTCATTAGTTCTGAATAATTTTAGAGCATTGTAAAATTATTTTAGAGTTGTGCATTTTTATAATACGGTACCTATGACTGAAGTTTTCATTTTTAATAGCTCTCCCTATGAACTTGTGCTTTATAAAATATTTTCCTTATTATTTTAGCTTTATAACCCTAATGAATTTCTTACTTTACTTAGTTCCTTTAAATGTGTGTGTATATACATTGTACATAATATTGTTCTACATGATGCCATTTCCCATTAATTTTCTATTTTATTTGTGTTTTATTAAAGACTTTCTATGACTATTCCAGATAGAACACCTTATAGGTGATCACTTATCTTTTGGCTATAACACTTTATTTCTTGACCTCTTATGGCCATAAAAATAATATATAAGTAGAACATTCATTAATGTAAAGTCTTTTCTAAAAAATAATCAGCTTCACACACTATCAATTAATTCAAGGTTCTGTGCAATTTTTATCCTCTTTTCTATTTTTGGAATGATATTCCACTATGTTACTTCTTACCAAATAAAGTTTTAACTTCTTTATTCATCCTGTGCCTCTTCCTAACATTATTTCAGTTATACCTACCAAATTCTGTCCACATGTCAGTACCTATTTCCAGATGGAGATCGCCCGTGTAGCACTGTCAGTCACTGAACATCCCTCCTGAAACCCTCAGTTGCTTTGTAACCAGGTAAATTTACATACAAGCCCATTTCACAGAGCAGACCACATGTCTTAAAAGTGAAGGGAAATGTCTAATGAGTATAAATATTATTTTAATACTTTTATTATTGTCTAAAATGATTATTTTAAAACAACAGGATAGACAAAAATATACTTTTAATAAGTGTTATCTTTACTGTTTTATTAAACTCTTACCCTTTCTATTTTTCTCTATTAACTAGCCTATGTTGCTTAAAGAATTTATTAAATATATGGTGTGAAAACATAGTGTTCCTTATTACCTAATTCAAAGCTAATATTTATATATTAATATATTCATATTTATTAAAAAATAAACTTAGCAATCTGAAAACTTCAATTAAATTTTTAGAAATTAAAGAATGTGGCTAACACTGTTAGACTAACAACACAAATTTCTCTCCAACAGAATCCATGTATGAAAATCTATTCCTGAACAATGATTTGCATGTCATACATTCACCATATTTAGGTTAGAAGACATGAACTTATTCATTCATACATGTTTATTTTAAAAGATATGTGTTTGTTTCCTATCTTTGTGCTCACCACATTATTCAGTAAGTGTATTTGAGTGTCCTTAGAAATTGTGTAAACCATATTTAATATTATAATAATGTAAAATAAAAATTTCCAAATATGTTAGAGTTTTTGTTAGGGTAGCTACTAGTATATATCATATTTTCAAGATTTTCTTCTGATATAGTCATCATATCCAAATGTATTTATTTAACTCAACCTTGTTGAGAAACTAAAGGGCATGAACACCTCAATTTACTCACATTTTAAATGTATTTAATATGAATTTGATGTTTTCATTCTTTATATTTTTCTAAAACACAATAATTCAATGTCAAGGAAACCTAAATAGTTACCCTACATATACATAAGCAAAAGAGCCATAGACCATAGGCTACCTCCTCAGTAGCCCAACACTATTGTTGTATCAGAAAGAACTTAACATTTTTGTTCTTCAGAAAACTATAAAATTGGAAAGAATTTAAGAAATCTAAGTCATAAAGAAACCTTTCTAAATATAAAAGTGCTCTTTTTTGTTTATATATCTTCTTTTTTGTTGCTGAATGTGTTTTTCAAATTAAAGATAACTGCAAAATATGAATTATTTCAAATCCAATTTTATAGTGAAATTTAATTTACTGTATTATTCAGAAATACTTTAAATGCTTGGCATAATAAAAGGCATGTGTATTATTAGCTAAAGCATTTAAAGAAAGCTAACTTGACAGCTGATGAAAATAATATTGATTTTTAGCTAAAGAGTTTATAGTACAGAGAGATGAGTAAAAGAAAAATGTATGGTTATTATATTCTCACCTCTGAAATTTTTGTCCCTTCATTCTTTAGTTACTTTCATAAAGCCGCCCTGCCCAATCCAGGCTGAGAAGATGATGCATTCCAGATATTAGAGTCTGAAAATAAATCTTAGAATTCAAGGCAAAATATCACATTATGCTTTGTCCAGAGCCCTGAAAGATTGAAATATGTCACTACAGTAGGAAATGACATCAGCCTACACTGGGACCTGGGGATTACTATATTCCTAATAGGGCAATTATCACCAGGAATGAGAATGACCAAGAGCAAAATCTCCTGGGAACCTGCATTTTAATCACAGCTTCTGCACAAGTAGAGCTTTAATACAAGGTAATTCCAGGCTGTCAAGTCACATTCTGGACTAGGATGTGAAGAAAATGAAAATAAATTACTTACCCTGAGCAAGTCAAGATTAAAGACCTGATTATTGTGGAGTAATTGCCTTTATTGACATAATTTATAGTCTGTATATAATCAGAACATAACTTATAGGTCACCATAGCCTGAATATAGGTGAATATATGATATATATCAACCCTTGTTATGGGGGTGAATTTTCTTATGTAGAGTCTGTAGGAAGAAATAAGAGTAGCTATTCTGAAAGTATTATCCACATTCTCCTATTTTTGTAAAAGGTTCTTCAGTCAATAAACTGGTGAGGCCTCACATAAAAAGTTTTTAAGGTTTCCACCCAGCGACTCTGGGGTGCAGAACAGGGCTCGGCCCATGTGCCACCCGGACCAGCAGTTACTAAAGTTTCAAAGACTGATGAGTAGGAGATCTGGGCAGCCAGGGAGAAGAGAGATCTATTCGGAGTGCTCACAGAAAGTGCACCCCCGCCCTGCTCAATCCAAAGACCAAGGACACAGCATTGGAAACTCTGCTTCCACCCTGCAACTCTGAGGCGCAGAACAGGGCTCGGCCCATGTGCCACCTGGACCAGAAGTTCCTAAAGTTTTAAAGACTGGTGAGTAGAAGATCTGGGCAGCCAGGGAGCAGAGAGATCTCTGCAAAGTGTGCACGGAAAGCGCGCCCCCACCCAGCCCGATCCAGGGACCAGGAACACAACATTGGAATTTTTGTTTCCACCCAGCGACTATGGGGCACAGAACAGGGCTCAGCCCATCTGCCACCAGGACCAGTGGAGATCCAGAGACACAGACCAGATACAAGGGAAAGGCAAGAACATATCACTGACAACAAGATGGCAAGAGGAAAGCAAAAGAGTATATCCCAAGGAAACCAAGACAACCTGGCAACACCAGAACCCAGCTCTCCCATAACAGCAAACATTGGAATGCCAAACACTCCAGAAAAAGAAGACACAGACCTGAAATCATACCTCAAGACGGTGATAGAGAAACTTAAAGAAGAACAGGAGGAAAAGCAAAAAGAATCAAAAGCTTTTAAAGACGAAACAAGAAAAACACTCAAAGAACTCAAAGAACTAGAGGAAAACAGAACCAAAGAGATGAAGGAATGGAAGAGGGAATTTAAAACAGAAAGTGACACAATAAAGAAAACACTAAACCCTAGAGGTAGAACACCTAAAAAAGAAATCAGGAGTCACAAAAGAAAGCATTTCCAATAGATTACAAGAGATGGAAGAGAGAATCTCAGGGGCAGTAGACAACATTGTAAACATAGAGAAAACAGCCAGAGAAGATGCAAAAAACAAAAAGCTCCTAATCCAAAATGTCCAGGAAATCCAGGACACAATGAGAAGACCGAACCTAAGGATAATAGAAATATAAGAGGGAGAAGAGTATCAACTAAGAGGCACAGTAAATATCTTCAACAAAATTGTAGAAGAACTTCCCTACCCTCAAGAATGAGATGACCACGAGCATAAAAGAAGCCTTCAGAACTCCAAATAGGTTGGACCAGAATAGAAATGCCTCCCGACACATATTAGTCAAAACACCAAGTGCCCAAAGCAAAGAAAGAATACTAAAAGCAATAAGGGAAAAAGGTCAGGTAACATATAAAGGCAGACCAATCAGAATCACACCCGATTTCTCAACAGAGACTATGAAAGCTAGAAGAACCTGGACAGACAGCATGCACAACCTAAAAGAGCACAAGAGCCAGCACAAGCTGCTATACCTAGCAAAACTATCAATCACCATAGATGGAGAAATTAAGATATTTCAAGACAAATCTAAATTTACACAATCTCTAAACACAAACCCAGCACTACAATGAATTATAGGTTGAAAACCCAATACAATGACAGAAAATACATCCTAGTAAAAACAAGAAAACTCCTAAACCAGAAAACCAAAAGAAGAAAAAGACACAGACACAACTAAACCCACAAAGCAATAATAGCAGGAAACAAAAACAACTATTCCTTGATATCTGTTAACATAAATGGACTCAACTCCTCAATATAGAGACATAGGCTATAAGACTGGATACATAAACAAAATCTAGCCTTTTGCTGCATACAGGAAACTAATCTCAAAGTTCACTGGAACTTCTTTCAAACTCACAAAAGAAAGCACATAGTGTAGAGTTGCTTGAGACTACTTTCTTTCAATTCACTTACCTAAATTTATTTTGGGGTAATATTTTTTAATAACTTATATGAACAAGTTATTATAATAAATGCCTAAAGACATCATTACAAATGCATTTAGAAATAGATGGGGCAAACGCATGTTAACATCAGTCATAAATCACAGCTAATAAACATTTAAGCAGCATGAGTCTAATGAAGAACATGGACATGAACACAGATAATTCTCTTATAATCATTTAATGTCACATCTAAAATTAAACTGAAAATAAGCACATGCATCAAGAAGAGATATATAGGAGGTGACAATTTTTCAATAAAATACTCTCATGTTGAGAGATTTAATGGATTTACCTATCTTTATGTCTCCAGACCAGAGTTAAAACATTATTAGATCAGTGTTAGATAGTGTCCAATTTAGTAGTAAGGCTTTAATGCAAAAATGCTTTTTAGTAAGCTATTAGACACTGGAAAATTTTGACTCATTACATCATAGCTATGAGATATGCTCCAGGTTTCCTAGGTTCCTTGATTGAAAAACTATATTGGCTAGTTTTATGTCAGTTTCACAAAAACTATAGTTATTGAGAAGAGGTATCCTGTGCTAAGAAAATGGATCTACCAGATTAACTGTGGACAAACTTGTTGTTTATTGGTTTGATTAATTGATGTGGGAGGACACATCATTTTATGGCTGGTGTCATCTCTTGACTGGTGGTCTTGGGTGCAGACTGATCAAGCTATAATTGAGTAAGACAGTAAGCAGCAGTCCTCTACGGCCCCCTGAATCAATTTACTTCTAGATTCTTGCTTTGAGCTCCTTTCCTGCCTTCCCTGGGTAATGTACTGACTGAAAATTGTTAGATTAAATAAACCTTCTTTTCCCCAAGTTGCTGATGATCACAGTGTTTGATTTTAGCACTAGGAACCTAACTAAGACAAACAATATAAGCCATACAACAAACTGGATAGCTATTGTGTCAAAACCAGATGCTGCAAACACTAAGGCCTTGAGGAATGAAAAAATTACATCTGTTTACAGCTGAAATACATTATCAGCTCCATAAGGGACTCTCTCAGCCTTAGCTTCCTCAAACAATTTGAGCCAGACCTTCACACCACAATGCTTGAGGAACTTCAGATCCTACTCATTCTTAGATATTCTCAACTCAAGTGGGGAGTATCACTCAGTCAGCCTAAGAGAAGTTTCATGATTTATTTAAAATGAGTTATTCCTATGCAAGGTCCATCTCAGAATCTTCTCTAAGGAGTGCATTTGTGTGTTTGTGAAAACTTGTGAAAGTTATATGTTCACTTAAATTTAACTCTGGGAACTTTCAAATTTACTTCTTGATTCTTTCAATGATTGACTAGTTTCCCAAATGTATCTTGATCAAATCAAAGTGATTTTTTAGTTTCTGTACTCTCTACTGATTTCTAGTTTTATTATACTACACTATGATATGGTAAAATAAATTAATTCTTTTGTGGTTATATTTCCCTTATGTCATTATATGCACAAAGTACTTGGGAAAAAAAGCTACCAAAATGGATTGATGTAGAAACACAAAAATCTGCATTTACCTAAAAGAGTGTTCATGAAGTATAATAGTTGAACAGCTGAGTTTTTGTGGGTCCTCACCCAGGATGAGCTGTTGCACAGCAGTGGTCTCTGGGTGCTTAAGAGTAGCTGGGGATCAGTTTCTCAGGTAGTAGTGGGTATGGTTTGCATATTAGTTCCAGGAGACTGTATCAGACATCAGCCTGTGAACTGAAGTAGCAGAACTTGTTTATAGAGCTGGAGAGAGAAGCAAGGGGAGAAAAAAGGACAGGGAGGAAATTTCACCTGATTTATATATGCAGACCTACCACACAATAGTAGGGACTGAGTACAGCAGTATGGTAGAACAATTTACACACTATGTGATTTCTCTTAGAAATTTGTGGGTGTATAATACCAGTAACATAATTATTATAGATGGTGAAAAGTTCACTTCATAAAATCCAAAATATGTTTATGATTTAAAAAAAATAAGTTAAGCAATAAAAAGAAATAACCAGCATCTACAGCAAACCCAAACTCAAAACTTGGAGTGCTTAGGCATGTGGTTTATATAACTTTTTCTCCAGGAGACTGTATGTTGAATTTTTGTCATCAGTGTGGCAATTTTGATTCAGTAGAAAGATGATTAGCTTACTGTAATACTTCCTTGTGGATGGAATGATTTAAATGTTCTATGAGAGAACTATTTCTCAGGAGTAAGAGCTGTTGCAGAATTCAGCTCCTCTGCACAGAGCTATTGTGCTATCCATAAGGACTCTCAGGAGATCAATGAGAAACCTCCTGCAACTCACCAGTGAGAAGAGATGGTGTCTCATGAGAAGAGTGAGAGGAAAAGGAGTCAGAAGACAGAATAATTTTTTTGTATAATATGTTTACAGCTCATTATTTTCCAGGAAAGGAGAAAATGCATATAATGGAAATAGTAAAGTGTCTGTCTGTGTGTGTGTGTGTGTGTGTGTGTGTGTGTGTGTGTGTGTGTGTGTGTGTGATACTGTACATTTCATTGAAGAACATGGTGCTCTCTCCTGAAAGAGACAATCTTCTTGACATCAGGCATGGTTTCTGACTGTAACTGAAGCTTTCCAGTGCAATGTAGAGAAGATGGGGATGGTGTGTGTTTCCTGTATGTTGTAAGAACAGGATAAACAAAAACCCAAGAGTGACTAATCAGAAGTAGAAACTACTCTATTATCTTTTCATATACTGTGATTTGAGGTAGGTGTCACAGTTAAAATTTCAAGAGTAAGCTTGAGGAAAGTGAATTAAAGTATATAAAAGGACTTCTGATACTCAAAACATTTTCCATCCTTGTTACTCTAAGTAATTATTGTCTCTTTCATTGAAAGCTGTTAAAGACTCCAGTATCCCTCAGAAAACACCTGTGTATTGTGTTAATCACTTATTTCATTGTAAATTAGAATTAACTTCTACTGTCATATTTAGGTTATACGGTACAGTGTAATCTACTTAAGTGATTCCACAGTGTCTATTGTGTTGAGCTAAAGTGTCAGTCACCTGTATAAATGTTACTAGATGAGTGAATAGGAGGAATCTGGGAAGTCAGGGGTAAGTCTTTTAATAATGTTTTCCCGAGCAATCTACACAAGTTGTATTTGCTGTTACAAAATTTTAGAAATAGTTACTATATAATAGTGAAGATGAACACTTCTTGAAAATTTGTACATACAAATACTGCAGTTTTTCAGAAAATTTTCTAACAATATATGGTGGCCTTAAAAGATCAGATAAGAGACTGAACCCACTAGTGAACATTTCTAACGTGGTGATACTGTGGAAAACAATGTTTTTTCATCATTCCCCAAAGCAGAGCTATGTACAGTGTGCTTGACTTCTATCTTCAGGCCATGTAAAATATCATGCAAAGCCCAAACAGTAAGATTTCAAGTTTCACTCATGTCATGCACCATCTCTTACATCTATAGAGTTGCCAATAAAAGCACAGCTTGTGATATGAACCTTCAGAATCTTAGCAGTGCTTAGTGCACACCTGATTTTATAACCATGAAAGTCTATGTATAAAACAGAGCTGATTATTGGTAGGAAACCAGTTCAAACAGTTCAACTAGGGAAAGATTACATTATATATAGCTTAAAAAGAAATAGTGAGCATACAATTTAGGTCAAGAAAATGTAAGAAATGAGAGGCAGATGAGACATCTACATCAGAGTGTTGTGACACTTGTTAAGAATTTTGAGATGCTTTTTGAGAAAATCATTTTTATTAAACAAATTTAAATAAAAATAAAACATTCTGGGTCTTGAGCTGAGTTTCTGAAAATTTATCTGGGAGAGGAAAGGCCTCACACTCTAACTAGAGAGCTATCTATACAAATATAGACTACTAATGAAAGACAAGGTGCTTAAAAATAATTCAGATTTAAAAGTAGCCTTTTTCTGTGTTGGCTTTGTGATCATTGTTTATTTGGGTTTTGTTTTGTTTTATTTCAATATAATACAGAGAAATAATTGCAGTACATTAAGTTTAAAATGCATCACAATAGAATCCTCTACATTTCAGCAATTTTTTTTTATCAGAGCAGAATCCACTTAGAGGCCCAATAAACACAGCAGATTTCCTGCTTCATACTTGTCAGAGCCTTAAGTCCTTTATATTTTTAGAACTTTTGCCTGAGTAGGTGCATGCCTAATGTAATAGATGTAATAAACTATGTTATATAACTATATTCCCCTAGGATAAAATTTATGTATGTTTTTTGAGTTTTTGGTCTATTTTTCTGTTTATTTTCCATTATCCCCAATAGAAAAACAATCTTGTGATCAATTAATGAATAGAAACAAACAGTATGGACTACAGTGAGATATTGGCCAAATTAGAGTTATGCAAAAGAAAATCTAAATTGGTTATGAGTAGACATACACACATGTTCATGTCCTGTGCAGCTGATAAGCACTCAGCACCTGATCAACTTAAGTGATTTGGGAAATTAACTTAATTCTCACTGCAACAACTCCATGGGAAACATGTCTTTTTCTTAGCCCCATTTATAAGTGACCAAATGTAGAAACAGTGTGTGAACAAATGCTGTTACCATGAATTGTTGTTTATACTAATATTTTAACTCATACACAATCTCCCCCTTGCTCTGCTCTATTGTGCTTCTCTGTGTCTGAGTTTCTGCATGAGTATACAGGCACACACATGTTTTTGGCATGTATATATGTATATAAACTTGAGTAACATGTTTATTTATAATTTTGAAATACTGAAACCCACCGTTGATTTGTGGATCAACAATGAGCTGATCTACTTACATGTAATATAGGATAACCAGTGACGTTTCATTATATCAAGTTAATAGAGGGAGGGCATAAGAGGCTGGTGGTATCAACCATCTTACCCTTGTCACAAAAAAATCTGAATACACAAAAAGTTTGGTGTATTCAGATTTTTGGCAAGAAAACACAAACTTCATCAAAGACACACACACACACCAAAAACAGTAAAGGTTATCTTATTTGAAGGAAAAAGTTATCAAACTAGGAGAAAAATAAGTTCACTGCATCTCCAATATTTGAGGGACATAAGATTAAACTTCATAGGATATAATAGGCAGTGACAAACAAAGTACCTAAAGAGCCAGAGTAAGCTAAACACTGGAACTTCTTGTTGCATGAGAACTTGTGGATTAGTAAAGATGGTAAATATGATGATAAGAACATTGAAGTCCATACTCTGTCTCTGTACAAGGCTACAAGGTGCAATAAATGAGTAGTCACCAGCAGAGTACTAAAGGCCCATTTAGCAGTTATAGTGTGAAAACAGAGGGTAACTATAGGCAGAAGAGGTAGATGATATCTGGAAAACAGACAAGGCTGTGCTGAAAAAGAACAGTTTTCCATGTAAGCAAACAAGCAAGCACACAGCAGCTGCCCTATCAAAAATGAGCAAAGAGGAATGAAGTGTATATTATGTGTACAGAAATACAGGGAGTTTATGGGATTGTAATGTAAGGTCTATTGAGATGGAACATTAGGAAGAAATTTCTATCAGTCCAGGCACCAAGTCTTGCTCCTAGAATTTTAGCATTCAAGAGACTGAGGAGAGAAATTAGAAATTCTAGGTAGCCTGGATACATACCAAGAAACCATCTCTTTTACTTTTTTAGTTTTTATTTAACTCAATAGTTTGATTCATAGTACATCATGGACAATATTAAGAAAAGAAAATATTAATGCATATACAGTGATACGCTCACTAACAAAACATGTTCTATAAGGAGATAGGAACTACTAAGTTTCAGAAATCAGCTACCACATTGAGGCTTGTGAGCACAAAAGGATATGGTGCTGTTTGGTTAACCTTGGTATACTTTATGGCTCAGCTTATTCATTTTAAGAAGCTTCTCTGAAAACTTCATTACTACCCAGACATCAGGATGTGCCCTGCCTTTAATTATATGCATTAAAACAGCAATCATTTTTTATCAAATTGTTATTTGATTTTAATTTCCCTTCAAAAATATGAGTCTTACTTGAGAAAGTGACACTTTTAATTCAGGGACCTGAATATCAGCAAGAACAATCACAGAATAACCTGGGCCCAATACAATTCAGAGAATGGTTGGGGAGACTGTATCTGCAGCAAAAGGAAAGCATAGGGAAGAGTGGTTATATCAGTTCATCTGTGTAACATTGATAACGAGTTAATGAGAATAATGTGTAAAGAACGGAGATACAATTATATTTTTCCTTTCCTTCTATTTGAATGATAGCTTGCACAACATGTGAAGCTGAACTCAGACCCCATGGTAAGCCTTCTTCCTGAGCTTCATTAATGCCAGGACTATAAATGTACACCATCTTCTGTAAATATTTGTACACTTTACAAAATGCTCAGTATGCTTTGGAAAATCCTCTGATGTAAACAGAAAAAAATATTGAATATGAAAATATGTGAAGATAAAACATTTCTAAACTTTGATTTTCTGACTGCAGAGAAAGATTCTGTCTCTGATGTAACTGAGGCTCTAAAAGTATTAGAATGATTAATTTTCCTCAACTGCAAGAATCTTTCTAATGATTTACTGTTTTGTCTTCCAGAAGATGAGTGTCAACTGTTCTATATGGCAAGAAAACAGCTTGTCTGTGAAACGCTTTGCATTTGCCAAGTTCTCTGAGGTCCCTGGAGAATGCTTCCTCCTGTTCACCCTCATCCTCCTCATGTTCTTAGTATCACTGACAGGAAATGCTCTCATAGCCCTTGCTATCTGCACCAGCCCATCTCTACACACCCCCATGTACTTCTTTCTGGCCAACTTGTCTTTCCTGGAAATTGGCTATACTTTTTCTGTCGTACCTAAGATGCTGCAGAGCCTTGTGACTGAGAGCCGAGGGATCGCTCGGGAGGGATGTGCCACACAGATGTTTTTCTTCACACTTTTTGGTATAACTGAGTGTTGCCTATTAGCAGCCATGGCCTTTGACCGCTGCATGGCCATATGCTCCCCACTCCACTATACAACTAGAATGAGCCGTGGGGTATGTGCCAATTTGGCAATAGTTTCATGGGGAACGGGTTGCATTGTAGGGTTAGGACAGACCAATTTTATTTTCTCCTTAAACTTTTGTGGACCCTGTGAGATAGACCACTTCTTCTGTGACCTTCCACCTCTCCTGGCACTTGTCTGTGGTGATACATCGCAAAATGAGGCTGCCATCTTTGTGGTGGCAGTCCTCTGTATATCTAGCCCATTTTTACTGATCATTTATTCCTATGTCAGAATTCTGGTTGCAGTACTGGTGATGCCGTCACCTGAGGGGCGCCATAAAGCTCTCTCTACGTGTTCCTCCCACCTACTTGTAGTCACACTCTTTTATGGATCAGGATCTATTAACTACTTGAGGCCCAAGACCAGCCACTCACCAGGAGTGGACAAACTCTTGGCCCTCTTTTATACATCAGTGACATCCATGCTGAACCCTATTATCTATAGCTTAAGAAACAAGGAAGTAAAGGCAGCACTGAGAAGAACTCTGGGTCTGAAGAAAGTTCTGGTAATGAATAGGTAACTAAGGATCTTGATTTACTCGTTCCAAAGGGTACATAGTCTGTCAAAATAAACAAACCAAACCAATGAGCTCTTTCTGGCTGTCTTAAAGCAATTGTTAAGAAACATAATTTGTTTTAGTGTATTGTCTTATCTTGACACTGTTTTTAATTGCAAATAATTAAGAAGTATTCTTGATAATAAATAACTTTAGTAGTTTAAACCAGTACTTAAATATTTTCATCTAGGCAGAGTATAAATCGTGCTAATATCTCAGAAGTCTCGAAAATTCCTGTATCCATTATGAGTCATTGTCCAGCCCCTGATAGATCAGTTACCTCTGGACTATACCAAAGTTTTCAAAAAATGACACTTAATGCCTTAAGAGCTCTAGGAAACATGGTATTTTTTTCTCCTAAAAGTCTTTAAATTTTTCAGATATAATTATATACACATGTAATGTAGAATTAAATAGTTCTTTTGTGAATTCTTTTTGTAGAACATATAAATATTCTTTTTTAATTGAACAACTTTATTTTAAAAACAAAGATAAATGTACAGATTTTAAGCATTTTTGCATAAAATTATACTAATACATTTTTGTCAGTACATGTGTTTTTTAAAAAGCGTTTATAGTGTGCATTAAGATCTTGCTAGTTACAATGAGCGTAAAGTACATGTACAACAAGATGTAATCTGGAATTAGTCAAAGTTTTCTTGGTGTGTAAAGATTAAGCATAATGGTTATTCATTTTCTTTTTTTTCTTGAACTTCATATAGTGTGTGAGTTGTTTCTGGGGAGTTCAGAGCTTTCTGGGGTCAGTATCCAATTATCAGTGACTGTATATTATGTCTGTTCTTTTGTGACTGTGTTATCAAATTCAGAATATTTTCTAGATGCATACATTTTCTTAAGAATTTTATAAAGTCATTGTTTCTGATAGCTGGGTAGTACTCCATTGTGTAAATATACCACAATATTTGTATCCATTCATCTACTGAAGGACATCTGGGTTCTTTCCAGCTTCTGGCTATTATAAATAGGGCTGCTATGAACATTATGGTACATGTGTCTTTGTTGTATGCTGGAGCTTCTCTGTGGTATATGCCCAGAAGAGGAATAACTGGGTCTTCAGGTAGTACTATGTCCAATTTTCTGAGGAATCACCAGACTGATTTCCAGAGTGGTTGTACCAGTTTACAACCCAACCAACAGTGGAGAAGTGTTCCTCTTTCTCTGCATCCTTGCCAGCCTGTGCTGTCATTTGAATTTTTGAACTTAAACATTCTGAATGGTATAAGCTGGAATCTCAGGGTTGTTTTGATTTGCATTTCCCTGATGGCTAATGATGTCGAGTACTTCCTTAGATGCTTCTCAGCCATTCGATATTACTCAATTGAGAACTTTTTGTTTAGCTCTGTACTCCATTTTTCAATAGGGTTGTTTGATTCTCTGTTGTATAACTTCTTGAGTACTTTGTATACATTGGATACTAGACCTCTATCAGATGTGGAGTTGGTAAAGATCTTTCCCATTCTGTTGGCTGCCATTTTGTTTTCTTGACAGTATCCTTAGCCTTACAGAAACTTTACAATCTTAGTAAGTCACATTTGTCAATATTAGACCTTAGACCATGAGCCATTGGTACTTGTTCAGGAAATTTTCTCCTGTGCCTATGTGTTTAAAGGTTTTTCCTACTTTCTCTTCTAATAGTTTCAGTGTACCTGGTTTAATGTGAAGATCTTTGATTCACTTGCACTTCAGCTTTCTGCAAGGAGTTAAGAAAGGGTCTATTTTCATTCTTCTGCATGATGAGTGCCAGTTGGACCAACACCATTTGTCGAAGAGGCTGTTCTTTTTCCATTGAATGGTTACAGCTCCTTTGTCAAAATCAAGTGACCATATATGCGAGGGCTCATTTCTTGATCTTCTGTTCTATTCCATTGATCCACATGCCTATGTCTGTACCAGTACCATGCAGTTTTTAGCATAATTGCATTGTAATATATCTTGAGGTAAGGGATGGTGATTCCTGCAGATGTTTTCTTGTTGTTGAGGATGGATTTTGCTATTTTAGGTCTTTTGTTATTCCAGATGAAATTGCACATTGCTCTTTCCAACTGTATGAAGAATTGGGTTGGAATTTTGATAGGGATTGTATTTAATTTGTAGATTGCTTTTAGTAAGATGTCCATTTTATAATGTTGATCCTTCCAATCCTTGAGCATGAAAGATCTTTCTATTTTCTGAGATCTTCCTCAATTTCCTTATTTAGAGGTTTGAAGTTCTTGTAATACAAGTCCTTCACTTGCTTAGTTAGAGTCACACCAAGGTATTTCATATTGTTTGTGACTTTTGTGAAGGGTATCTTTTCCCTAATTTCTTTTTCCATATGTATGTCATTTGAGTCTAGGAAGGCTACTGATTTGTTTGCGTTAATTATATCCAGCCACTTTGCTGAACTTGTTTATTAGCTGTAGAAGTTCTCTGGTGGAATTTTTGGGGTCACTTATGTACACTATCATGTCATCAGCAAACAGTGATGTTTTTACTTCTTCCTTTTCCATTTGAATTTCTTTGATTTCCTTTTGCTGTGGCCAGGACTTCCAGTACTATGTTGAACTGGTAGGGGGAGAGTGGGCAGCCTTTTCGATTCCCTGATTTTAGTGGGGTTGCTTGAAGTTTCCCACCATTAAATTTGATGTTGGCTCTTTGTTTGCTGTATATTGTTTTTATTATGTTTATGTATGGGACTTGAATTCCTGTTCTTTCCAAGACTTTTAACATAAAGGTGTGTTGAATTTTCTCAAATGCTTTCTCAGCATCTACTGAGATGACCATGTGTTTTTTTCCTTTGAGTTTGTTTATATGGTGGATTATGTTGATGGATTTCCATATATTCAACCATTCCTGCATTCCAGGGATGAAGCCTACTTGATCATCATCTTGAGGTATGATTTCGGGTCTGAGTCTTCTGTAGGGAGCCGTTTGTGCTGCACCCAAACATGGCGCCGGCTTTCCGCCGAGAACTCAGCAAACAGAGCTGTTGCCCAGCCAAAAGACTTAATGCGCATGCGCCACATACGTCATAGCCCGCTCTTGGGGCATACTATTGAGTTACTGGAGGGCGCACCAATCAGGTAGCGACACGAGTCTCTTAGGCATATATAGCAGTGCATTTCTCCCCCATGAGAGAGGAAGACAGTGGAGAGATTGCGAGAGACCCCACGTGGAGGGATGGCAGAGAGATACCATGTGGAGAGAGACCCGATAGGAGAGATTGCGGGAGGTCCCACGTGGAGAGAGAGTGGACAGAGAGATCGCACGTGGGAGACTGCACGCGAGAGGTCGCCTAGACAGTAGAACCCGGTAGGGAGTTCCTGGCTCAGAGAGAAGCTTCCTGCTCAAGAAGTCCCCTGCCCAGAGTGCTGTACAATAAAGGTTGTCCGCAGAAGAATCTGTTTGTTTGTTGCACACCTGTTCCTATCAGTGGGAAGCGTGGGCGTGTGACAGTCTTCTTTTTATGGAGTGTTTAGGATTCTGCTGTTTGATGTGATGGGAAAACTGGGTTCTGCTGTTGCCAGGTTGTCTTGGTTTCCCTCCCGTACATTCTTTTTATTTCCTCTTGCCAACTTGTTGTCTGTGTTGTCTTTTAGTCAGTGATTGGTTCTTGTCTTTCCCTTGTACTTGGCCTATGTCCCTGGATCTCCGCTGTTCCTGGTGGCAGAATGCCTGAGCACCTGTTCTGCATGCACAGGCTGTTGAGAGGAAACAGACACTCTAAGACAGGGTTTCTTCTCCTCTGAACTAATGGGGGGCACACTTTCTTCGAGCTCGGCACAGACCTCTCTTCTCCCCATTTACTTGGAGTGCCATCTCACCAGGCCTGTATCCCTGGATCTCTGCTGTTCCTGGTGGCAGATGGCCTGTTCTGCACACATGGTCCTCAGGCTGTAAACAGACACCCTAAGGCAGGGTCCCTGCTCCCCTGAACCAATAGGGGTCAGTCACACTTTCAATGCACTTGGCACAGACCCCTCTCCCCCCTGGCTACTCGGAGCGCTGTCTCACCAGACCTATGTTCCTGGATCTCTGCTGTTCCTGGTTGCAGATAGCCTGAGTTCCTGTCCTGCATGCAAGGGCCACTGGCTGGAAACAGACACCCCAAGGCAGGGTCCCTGCTCCCCTGAACCAATCGGGGGCAGGCGCACTTTCCACATGCTCGGCACAGACCTCTCTGCTCCCTGGTTACTTGAAGCACTGTCTCACCAGTCCTGTGTCCCTGGATTTCTGCTGTTCCTTGTGGCAGACATACTGAGAACCTGTTCTGCCAATTGAATCATTTTTATAGTACTGTCATGTTTATAGTGAGATTGCTAATGTGCTGATATTTTCACTTACAGCTACAATAGAGTTTACCTAATTCTTAGTGCTTCTGATTTTAAGATTTTTGATATTGTTACACACTATTAACTAAAATGAAAAAAGATGCAGTACTAAGATCCTGATAAATAAACACATTTCCAATAAAATTAAAGCATTTTCACTTCTGGTTTAATATTACTACAAAGATCTAGGAATTGAGACACTGGGATGTATTCAGTATTCATAAAGGATAATAGGCCTGTGGTTCAAAATAGATGGTCATCCAAGAATAATTTAAATTCATAGCATCTTTGTGATGGCTTCTTTAGTTTTTTATGTATCCATTCAAAATATGTAATATATTTTACTAATTCATTTGTGTGTCTATGTGCATATGTACACAGATGCTAGAAGAGTTATTGGTTTCTATAGGACTGGAATTGTCCATTGTGTGCACTGAGAACAATGTGCACAGACCTCACAACCCATGTGAGAGCAGTATACACTCTTAAGTGCTGAGGCAGCATTTGCAGTCTTTTGATGGCATTTGGTATAATCAACTTTCCTCTTAGAACTGTTTTTGGTAGTACTCCATTGTGTATTCAGAATCCACAATTTCTGAATCCATTCCTCTGCTGAAGGACATCTGGGTTCCTTCCATCTTCTGGCTATTACAAATAAGGTTGCTATGAACATTGTTGAGCATGTGTTCTTGTTAAATATTGGAGCTACTGTTGGGATTCTGCAAACCCCACCCCTCAGTTACCTAGCAACAGCCAGGTATACCCCCATCCCTCAATTACCCAGCAGTAGCCTGGTATGCTCCACCCCAGTGACCTGACACTATAAAAGGAGCTGTTTGGCCCCTCCTCTCTCTCTTGCTCTTGCTCTTGAAGCCTTTCTCTCTCACTCCTAGCCCTCCTCTTCCCCTCCCTTCCCCCCTCTCTTCTCACGTGCTCATGGCTGGCCTCTACTCCTCTACCTCTCTCTCTCTCTCTCTCTCTCTCTCTCTCTCTCTCTCTCTCTCTCTCCCCTCTCTCTGCCTCTACCACCCTCTTAACTCTCCCATGACCTGAATAAACTCTATTCTGTACTATACCATTGTGTTGCTGGTCCCTCAGGGGGAAGGGATTCCCAACTTGGGCTCCCCAGAGGCATCCCCTTTACCCCCAGGCCTTACCACACCTCCATGGGTCATATGCCCCCCACTCTGTTCATCCTTCCCCTAATAGCTACTTCTTAGTACATGCTCAGGAGTGGTAATGCTCGGTCCTCAGGTAGCACTATGTTCAATTTTCTCAGAACTGTCAGACTGATTTCCGGGGTGGTTGTACCAGTTTACAATCCCACAAACAGTGGAGGAGTGTTCCTCTTTCTCCACATCCTCGCCAGTATTTGCTGTCACCTGAGTCTTTGATCTTAGCCATTCCAACTGGTATGAGGTGAAATCTTAGGATTGTTTTTATTTGGATTTCACTGTTGACTAGGGATGTTGAGCATTTCTTTAGGTGCTTCTCAGCCATTAGATATTCATCCTTTCAGAAGTCTCTTTTTAGCTTTTTAATTCTCTATGGTATAACTTCTTAATTTCTTTGTATGTATTGGACATTAGTCCTCTATCAGATGTGGGATTGGTAAAGATCCTTTCCCAATCTGTTGTTTGCCATTTTGTCCTTTTGACTGTGTCCTTGGCCTTACAGAAGCTTTGCGACTTCATCAGGTCCCATTTGTGGATTCTTCTTTTTATTAGATACTCTGCATTTACATTTGAGATGTTATCCCTTTACCCAACCCTGTTACTATAGCCCCTTCCCCCCAGTTGTCTTCATAAAGGCTCACTCCCTCCTGATCTCCCTCTCCACCCCATTGCCTTGGCATTCCCCTACACTGGGACAGAACAAGCTCTTTGGAACAAAAGCCTCTTCTCACATTGATGCCAGACACTGCTATCTTCAGTGTATATGCAACTGGATCAATAGGTCTCTCAAAGTGCACAAAGAGGTTGATGTTTTTCTCCATAGGAGTTTCGGAGGGTTTGGTTGGTTGCTAATGTTGTTATCTTCCCATGAGGTTGCAACCCCTTTCAGCTCCTTAGGTACTTTTTTGAGCAACCTCATTGGGATCCCCAAGTTCAGACCTATGGTTAGCTGCAAACATGTTCAGCTGTATCTATATGACTCTAGCCTAGTCCTTGAGGGAATATCTCTGTCTAGATCCTGCCAGTAAGTACCTTTTGGGATCAGCTATAGTGCTTAGATTTGGTGACTGCATATGTGGTGGATCCCTAGGTGAGGCTGCTTCTGAGTGATCTTTTCCTCAATCCCTGCTCCTCTATTTGACTTTGCATTTCCTCCCATGAAAGTTTTGTTCTCTTTTCTAGGAAGGACTGAGGCATCCACATTTTGGCCTTCCTTCGTTTTGAGCTTCATAATGTCTGTGAATTTTTTTTTGGTTATTGGGTATTCAGACCTTTCTTGGGCTAGTATCCGCTTATCAGTGAGTGCATACCATGTGTGTTCTTTGTGACTGGGTTACTTCACTCAGGATGATAGTTTCTAGTTCCATCCATTTGCCTACATATTTCATGAAGTCATTGTTTCTAATAGCTGAGTCGTACTCCATTTTGTAAATCTGTATCCATTCATCCATTGATGGACATCTGGTTTTTTTTTTTTTTTCCAGCTTCTGGCTAGTATCAATAAGGCTGCTATAAACATGGTGGAACATATGTCCTTGTTATATGTTGAAGCATTCAGGCAGTAATATGTTAAATATTCTGAGAAACCCCCAGACTGATTTCCAGAGTGGTTGTACCATCTTACAACCCACCAACAGTGGAGGAGTGTTTTTCTTTCTCCACATCCTCGCCAGCATCAGCTTTCACCTGAGTTTTTTGTCTTAGCCCTTCTAACTGGTGTGAGGAATCTTATCATGGTTTTAATTTGCATTTCCCTGATGACTAGGGATGTTGAAAATTTCTCTAGGTGCTTCTTAGGCATTAAATATCTCTCAGCTGAGAATTCTTCGTTTAGTTCCGTACCCCATTTTTAATAGGATTATTTGATTTTCTATAGTCTAGCTTCCCGAGTTCTTTGTATATATTGGATACTAGCCCTTTATCAGATATAGAATTGGTAAAGAACCTTTCCCAATCTGTTGGCTGCTGTTTTGTCTTCCTAACAGTGTCCTTAGCGTTACAGAAGCTTTGCAGTTTTATGAGGTAAAAACCATTTGTTGATTCTTGATCTTAGAGCATAAGCCATTGGTGTTCTGGTCAGAAAAATTTCCCCTGTGACTATGTGTTCTAAGCTCTTCTCTACTTTTTTTTCCTAATAGTTTCAGTGTACCTCGTTTTATGTGAAGAGCTTTAATCCACTTGGACTTGAGCTTTGTACAAGGAGATGGGAAAGGATCGATTTGCATTCTTATGCATGCTGACTGAACCCCCCATTAGATGTTTTTAGCTCCTTTGTCAAATAATCAAGTGACTATAGGTGTGTGGGTTAATTTCTGGGTCCTCTGTTCTTTTCCAATTATCTACTTGACTATCTCTGTACCAATACCATCCAGTTTTTCTCACAATTACTTTGTAATATAGCTTGAGATCAGGGATGATGATTCCCCCAGAATTGTTTTCATTCTTGACAATATATTTCACTATTCTAGGTTTTTTGTTATTTCAGATGCATTTGCAAATTGCTTTTTGTAACTCTATGAAGAATTAGGTTGGAATTTTGATGGGGATTGCATTTAAATTTGTAGATTGCCTTAGGCAAGATGGCTATTTTTACAATGTTGATCCTAAAATTCCTAAGCAAATGTCTGGAACTTGAAGCTATAATCCTTAGTGAGGTAACCCAGTAGCAAAAGAAAACTCATTGTATGTATTCACTTATAAGTGGATACTATCCCCCCCCCAAAAAAAAGAGCTCAGAATACCCAAGAAACCATCCACAGAACTTATGAAGCTCAAAAAAGAAGGGAGACCAGAATGTGGATGCCTCAGTCCTTCTTAGAAAAGAGAACAAAACAGGGGAGGAAATACAAGGTCAAATAGAGGAGCAGGGATTGAAGTAAAGATCTCACCTGGGGAACCACCACATATGTAGCCACCAAATCCAAGCTCTATTGCTGATGCCAAGAAGTGTTTACTTGCAGGAACCAGACATGGATGTCTCTTCAGAGGCTCTGCCAGAGTTATCCAGATACTCTGGGTAGCTTGCAGATGAGGAGGCTTGCAGCTAAACATCAGACTGAAAATGGGGACCTCAATGAAAGAGCTAGAGAAAGGACTGAAATAGCTGAAAGGTTTGTACCCTCATGGAAAGAACAACATCATTATAAACCAAAGCACTGTGGCAGAGAGGGCAATTGGGAGAGGGAGAACCTTCATGGAATTAAGTTGAGGGGAAGGAGGTATTGGACTGGAGGGGAGGGTATAAAATTTGAAATGTAAATACAGAGAATGTCCAATAAAATTGAAAAATCGAACTGCTATTGGTGAACCCCTAAAATTTTCTTAGACTATACTTCCCCCTTTGTTGTTGTTATTTTGAATTGTTTTTATGATTAAATTTATTTAAACCATTTTTTATGTGCTAATGAACATTAACTACTCTCATCCATTTTAATTTTCATTGTAATTTCTCATTTACCAATGTGGAGTTGGAGGAATATGCAGCTTAAATTCCATGTGTTAGTGAATATTAAAAAGATTCTCTTACTATTGATTTTTAGTGCTATGCCATGGTGATCAGAAAAGATATTTAAATAATATTAACACAGTTTTTATTAGTCAAGACATAGTTCCTGTCCTAGATTTTATTTATTCTGTTGAAAATTTGTGCTATTTAGACTTTATAAATTTTAAGCAAACAGGAAACGCCTGGGAAGAAGAAACCTCAGTTGAGAAGTTGTTTCAATCATACTGGCCCATGGGCACATTTTGAAGTATTTTCTTGATTTTAATTTATAGAGGAGGACCAAGATCACATGGCTGGTACCATTCTATGGAAATGAACCATGTTTTATAAAGAAATATACATAAATATGAGCCTAGAAAAAAGCTAACAAGCAATATGTTTCTGTGAGTTGGTACATTTCATAATAAACTTTAATTTGGTCCTGGGAAGGTGACTTGTTAGAGAAGGGTACTTGCTGTGAAATCATAAGAACTGGAGTTAAATCTGCATCATTTATATAAAAATTGTATGTGGTTTCATAGGCTTGAAATTTCAGTGTCAGGGGTCAGTTGACAATTGGAGGATGAGGGCTGGGGGAAATTTCTGGCCTTAAAACCTTTGTGTGTACAAGTATGTATGGCAGGATGGCAGAGTGCTATGTGGTGATGAACCCCAGGTTCATAAGAAAAACCCTGTATAAAGGTAAAAAGAAAAAAAAGGCACTAATTCGTACTATTGATATTCACAAGCATGCTTAGAGACTCACATATACGTATACATGTGCAACATACACAGAGAGAAGAGTAAAAAGGAGGGATGGAAGGAGGAAGTAAAGGAGATTAGGGTTGCAAAGACTCAGACTGAAATAAAAAAGGGAATTGTGTGCAATATAATATATTCTGAGAAAACAAGAATTCCTATAGAAGCTTGTAGAAAGTGATCCAGGACATGTGAACATATGCCACCAGAGTTTCTGCTTGGGCAGCACTCTAAACCAGCTGTCGTTATACTGTTTACACTTTCTCTGAAGGTTTCCACCATTTATGCTCAACAAGAAGGCAGATCATGCTTCTTCTCGAATTATCATTTCGAAGTACAGGTATGGTAAACAAACAAACAAACAAACAAACAAACAAAGGGCAGTGGATTGAGTGATAGAGGAAAGGAGCATAAACACCAAACACATGTGCAGTGAAAAAGGGGTCACAAATAAATCACTGAATTCCTTCAAAGGTAAAACCATAAAATAGGTGGACAAAGTAGAAGGTGGACTTTTTTTTGTACCTATTATTCTAAGTGTTTAATTTACTTATCAAATTAATGTACATTTGCATTATTAAAAGTTTGTCAAGCACATTGAAATATTCTAAATGCCATGGGACTTAGTGTTGTGACAAGCACAGAGTACAGTCATTGTTGTTAGATACATTGATTATGCATAAAATCATGGAGGCAGAATTCTAAAACTGTTGCAGGGCCTATGTGAGCAAGTTGTAACAAGAGAATGTAAGAATAACATTAATTATTATTCAGTAAGTAGCAAGCAGATTGTTTTCTATCATCACCTTTTTAAAAATTTATTTAATATTCTCTATTTCTATTTCAAATGTTATATTATTCCCCCTCCTCATTCCTCCCCCTCAACTTGCTTCCATGAAGGTGCTCCGTCTCCCAATCACTCTCTCTACCTCAGTGCCTTGGCTGGTTGATGATGTTGTTCTTCCAGTGAGGTTTTAAACCTTTCAGTTTTTTCAGTCCTTTCTCTAGCTCTTTCATTGGGGTCCACATGATCAATCTGATGTTTATATGCAAGCATCCTCATCTGTATCTATGTGACTCTGGGAGTGCCTCTGAGGAGACATCCATATCTGGTTTCTGCCAGTAAACTCTTCTTGGCATCAGCAATAGTGTTTGGGTTTGGTGGATGCATATGGGATGGTTCTCTAGGTGAGGCAGGCTTTGTAGATCTTTTCTTCCATCCCTGCTCCTCTGTTTGACCTTGTATTTCTTCCCCTGTTTTTTTCTCCCTTCTAAGAAGAAATGAGGTATCCCCATTCTGGTGCTGCTTCTTTTTGAGCTTCAAAATGTCTGTGAAATGTTTCTTACACGTTCCAAGCTTTTTGCGTGGAGGTGGGGTATTATCTGCTTATAAGTGAGTGCATACCATGAGTACTCTTTTGTGACTGGGTTACATCACTCAGGATAATAGCTTCAAGTTCTACCAATTTGCCTAGGAATTTCATAAACTCATTGTTTTCAATAGATGAATAGTACTCCATTTTGGATATGTACCACAATTTTGGTATCCATTCCTCTATTGAATGACATTTGGGTTCTTTCCAGCTTGTGGCTATTATGAATAAGGCTGCTATGAATAATGCTGTGCATGTGTCCTTGTAAGATGGTGGAGTTATTTTGGGGTATATGCCCAGAAGTGGTATAACTGGGTCCTCAGGTAGTACTATGTCCAATTTTCTGAGGAACCACAAGACTGATTTCCAGAGTGGTTGAACCAGATTAATACCCCACCAACAGTGGAATAGTGTTTCTCTTTATTCACATCCTTGCCAGCATTTGTTGTTACCTGAGTTATTGATCTTAGCCATTCTGACTGGTGTGAGGTGGAATCTTAGGATTGGTTTGATTTTCATTTCTCTGATGACTAAGGATGTTGAGTATTTTCTTAGGTGCTTCTCTGCCATTAGATATTTCTTAGTTGAGAAGTCTCTGTGTAGCTCTGTACACCCCCCCCATTTTTAATAGGATTATTTGATTTTCTAAAGTCTAACTTCTTGAGTTTTTTTGTATATATTGGATACTAGCCCTCTATCAGATATAGAATTGGTAAAGATCTTTTCCCAATCTGTGTGTTGCCATTTTGTCCTTTTTGACAGTGTCCTTGGCCTTACAGAAAGAAGCTTTGCAATTTCATGAGGTCCCATTTGTCAATTCTTGATCTTACAGAATAAGCCATTGGTGTTCTGTTCAGAAAAATTTCACCTGTGCCTATGTGTTCTAAGCTTTCCCCCACTTTCTGTTCTATTAGTTATAGTGTACCAGGTTTTATGTGGAGTTCTTTGATTCATGTCTACTTGAGTTTTGTACAAGGAGATAAGAAAGGATCGATTTGCATTCTTCTGAATGCTGAGTGCCAGTTGATCCAGCACCATTTGTTGAAAAGGCTATTCTTTTACCATTGAATGTTTTTAGCTCCTTTGCCAAAGATCAAGTGACAATAGGTGTGCAGGTTCATTTCTGTACCAATACCAGGCAATTTTAATCACAATTGATCTGTCATACAGCTGGAGTTTAGCAATGGTAATTCCCCTAGAAGTTTTTATTGTTGAAAATGGTTTTCCAGAATGGCTTTCCTGGGTTTATTATTGTTATTGTTATTATTATTATTATTGTTATTATTATTATTATTATTATTATTATTATTATTATTATTATTATTATTATATAAATGTATTTGCAAACTGCTCTTTTTAAAATCTAGGAAGAATTGAGTTGGAATTTTAATGGGGATTGCATTAAATTTGTAGATTGCTTTAGGTAAGATGGCCATTTTACAATGTTGATCCTTCCAATACATGAGCATAGAACATCTTTCCATTTTCTGAGGTCTTCAATTTCCTTCTTAAGAGATTTGAAGTTCTTGTTGTACAGATCTTTCACTTGCTTGGTTAGGGTCACACCAAGGTATTTTATATATTTTTTTGTAGCTATTGTAAAGGGTGTCAATTTTCTATTTTTTTTCTCAGCCTGTTTGTCCTTTGAGTAGAGGAAGGCTTCTGATTTGTTTGAGTTAATTTTATATCCAGCCACTTTGCTGAAGTTGTTTATCAGCTGTAAAATTTCCCTGGTGGAGATTTTGGGGTTTCTTAAGTATACTATCATGTCATCTGCAAATAGTCATATTTTGACTAATTACTTTCCAATTTTTATTCCACTGAACTCTTTTTGTTTTATTATTCCTCTGGCTAGTACTTTTAGTACTGTATTGAATTGGTAGGGAGAGAGTGGGTAGCCTTGTCTAGTCCCTGATTTTAGTGGGATTTCTTCAAGTTTCTCACCATTTACTTTGATGCTGGATACTGGTTTGTTTTATATTGCTTTTACTATGTTTAAGTGTGAGCTTTGAATACCTGAGCTTTCCAAGACCTTTATCATGAAGGGGTGTGGAATTTTGTCAGATGTTTTCTCAGCATCTAGAGGGATAATCATGTAATTTTTTTCTTTTCATTTGTTTATATAGTAAAAGACATTGATGGATTTCTGTATATTGAACCATTCTTGCATCCCTGGGATGAATCCTACTTGATCATCGTGAATGATCATTTTTATGTGTTCTCGGATTTAGTTTCCAAGAATTTTATTGACTATTTTTGCATCAATGTTAATGAGGAAAATTTGCCTAAAGTTCTTTTTCTTTGTAGGATCTTTGTGTGGTTTAGTAATGAGCAAAATTGTGGCTTCAAAGTATGAGTTGATTTTTCTCAAAGAACTAGCTCTTGGTTTTATTGATTCTTTGTATAGTTCTTTTTGTTTCTATTTGATTGGTTTCTGCTTTGAGATGTATTATTTCCTGCCATCTACTCCTCTTGGGTGTATCTGTTTTTTGTTTGTTTGTTTGTTTGTTTGTTTGTTTGTTCTAGAGCTTCCAGTTATGTTGTCAAGTTGTTAGTGTATGCTCTCTCCAGTTTTTTTTTTTTTTTTGGAGGTGCTCAGTGCTATGAGTTTTCTGCTTAGCACAGCTTTCATTATATCCCATGAGTTTAAATATGTTGTTCCTTAATTTTCACTAAATTTTAAAGAGTATTTCATTTTTTCTTTATTTCTTCCTCAATCAAGCTATCATTGATTAGAGCATTGTTTAGCTTCCACGTGTATGTGGGCTTTTGTTGTTGTTGCTGTTATTTAAGACCAGTCTTTGTCCATGGTGATCTGATAGAGTGAATGGGATTATTTCAGTATTCTTGTATCTATTGAGGCCTGTTTTGTGACCAAATATATGGTCAATTTTGGAGAAGGTTCCATGAGGTGCTGAAATGAAGGTATATTCTTTTATTTTGTGATGAAATATTCTATAGATGTCTGTTAAATCCATCTGGTTCATAACTTCTGTTAGTTTTCCTGTGTCTCTGTTCAGTTTCTACATCCATGATCTGTGCATTGATGAGAGTAGCATATTGCAGTCTTTCACTATTATTGTGTGTATATGCTCTGAGCTTTAGTGGGGTTTCTTTTATGAATATGGGTGCTCTTGTATTTGGAGCATAGATGTTCAAGACTGAGATTTCATCTTGATAATTTGATGACTAAAAAGTGTCCTTTCTTGATTTTTTTGATGACTTTTGGTTGGAAATCTATTTTATTCACTATTAGGATTGCTACTTCAGTTTGTTTCTTGGGACAATTTGCTTAAAATGTTTTTCTCAACCTTTTACTCTGAGGTAGTGCCTGTCTTTGTTGCTGAGATGAGTTTCCTGCACACAGCAAAATGCTGGATCCTGTTTATGTATCCAGTCTGAGAGTCTATGTTTTTTTATTGGAGAATTGAGTCCATTGATGTTAAGGAATATTAAGAAATAGTGATTGTTGTTTCCTGCTATTTTGTTGTTATATGTAGAGTTATGTTTGTGTGCTTTTCTTCTTTGGTGTTTGTATCAAGAGGATATGCTCTTGACTTTCCTTGGGTGAAGTTTCCCTTTTTGTAGCAGAGTTTTCTATTATCCCGTGTAGGGCTGGATTTGTGGACAGATATTGTGTAAATTTGTTTTTGTTCTGGAATATCTTGGTTTTTCTATCTATTGTGATTGAGAGTTTTGCTGGTTATAGTAACCTGGACTGGATTGTGTTCTCTTAGGGTCTGTATGATGTCAGTTCATGATCTTCTAGCTTTCATAGTCTCTGTTGAGAAGTCTGGCATAATTCTGATTGGTCTGCCTTTATACTTTTACCTGTCCTTTTCCTCTTCCTGCTTTTAGTATTCCTTTTTTTTTTTTTTTTTTTTTTTTTTTTTTTTTTTTTTTTTTTTTGAGCATTTGTTGTTTGAATTATTATGTGTCCGGAGGAATTTCTTTTCTGCTCCAGTCTTTTTTGGGTTCTATAGGCTTCTTGGAAATTTGTGGTCATCTCTTATTTTAGGTTAGGGAATTTTTCTTCTATAATTTTGTTGCCTTTCAGTTGGTAATATTCCCCCTCTTCTACGCCTATTATTTTTTGGTTTGGTCTTCTCATTGTGTCCTGGATTTTCTGGATGTTTTGTGTTAATTTTTTTTTTTTTGCATTTTTTTTTTCTGACTGTTGCATCAATGATTTCTATGGTATCTTCTGCTCCTGAGATTTGCTCCTCCATCTCTTATATTCTGTTGGTAATGTTAGCATTTATGACTCTCGATGTCTTTCTTAAGTTTTTGAATTTCAAGGTTGTTTTCTTTTGTGATTTCTTCATTGTTTCTATTTCTGTTTTCAGTTCCTTCACCTGGTTGTTTGTCCCTTTTTATAACTCTTTAAGTGATATTTTTGGTTTTGTGTTTTCTTTTGAAGAGCTTCAACTTGTTTGTGTGTGTTCTCCTGTCTCTCCTGTACCTCTTTAAGTGTTATTTAAGTAGTTCTCAAAGTTCTCCATCATCATTATGAAGTATGATTTTAAGTCTAAATCTTGTTTTTCTGGTGAGTTGGGATATCCTCTATTTTCAGTTGTGGGAGAACTGGGTTCTGATTTTGCCAGGTTGTCTTGGTTTCCATTTCTTAGAGTCTTGTGCTTGCCTCTTGCTATCTTGTTATAGGTGATGCTAGTTGATCTTGTTGTCTCTTACTGGTGTTTGTTTCTCTTGTGGGTCTACGGTCTGTGGTCTCCAGAGGGAGATTTTTCCTGGGTGTTTGTCTCTCTGGGTAGGCTGTGAGTTCCAATGGCACAGCCCAGGCTTGATGCTATGCCGAGTCTGACCTTGGATTGGAAGTGTGCACTCCTAGGCAATATAGCAGCTTGCACTTGGAGAGTTCTGCGCAGCCTCTCCTGGGGTAGACAGTTGGCAGAAGAAGTTGATTTGCCCTTCCACTAAGGATGTAGAGCTCTCCTTTAGCTCTTCAGAGCTCCCAGTGACCCTTCCACTTAGGATGGTGAGTGCTCCTACAGCTTTTCCAAGCTCCCAGGGACCTGTCATATCATAGCCTTTTAATTGTGATAAAATACTCAATACTTAGAATTTTCTCAGTATTGGTAGGTTATTTACAGTAGGTTAATTCAGTGCCTATTATTTTTATTATTCTCATAGTTTTAATTACTCTTCTTTTTTATAATAGAGATTATTAAAATCTTATATCCTTAAGTAAGGTATCATACAAAACCATTCTCATTTAAATTCAACATGATAAATTATTCAAATGAGCTCATCTTTTTTGTTTTTGTTTTTTTTTTTTTTTACTGATGCAAAATATTTATTCCATGTTAGTTATTTTATGCAGTAGTTTTTCCCCCTCAACAGACTTGTGGTACCCACATCTTTTAAATCTGTAAATAATGTTATCAAAATAATCTTAATCTTTGAAATCTCACAAAAATTCATATTTTACAATCCACCCTGAATATCAAGGCTGCAAGAATAACATTTCCTATATCCAAATATTTTACAGCTGTACTCAAAAAGGAAAAAAAAACAAAACAAAACAAAACAAAAAACTCCAAAACAAAACCAACCACATATGCTCGGTTAAGGGCAAAGTTACCCCAGCAGCCAAAAATAAAATAAAATATCCAAATGATTAGCATTAATTTAATACAATTATAGCTTCAATAGTCACTTTGTCATTGACAAGGATTGCTTGAGCACAGGGCTGAGTGCCCAAGGGCTGGAGTAGAATCCGTTGAGCAAAGCAGCATCTCCTCCCTGCATCTTTGCCAGGATAGCTCCCGCTTGTGCACAGCCCAACAGCTACTGTGTGTGTGCTTAAAAAATCCCACCACACAAATGTCTATTAAGCAGAAAACAGGGAAGAACAACAAAAGCTAAGCAAGACAATTGCTCTCTCTTTGGGATATGATTGTTTCCCTTGTGCACGAAGTATTCAACAACATAAGAAAAGGAAAAGAACACTTTATATTCTCTAAACACAAGGCTGAGCTCAGCGGGGCAGGTCAACCGTGAGCATTCGTATTTCTGCTTCCAGGCAGCATCATCTGACGTCTCGCTGCTGCTTGTTTCCGTGTCGGAGTCCTCACCCTCGGCAGTGCAAGCGCTTCTCCATGGGGAGAACAGGCTGGAACTACGGCTTTGGAAGAAGCCATTCTTTCCAAACCCATTTCTTCGTAGCTGCTCTGTTCTCGTGTGGAACTCCTTGAGTTCATCCTCTGAGAGTGGGAGGCAACTCTCATCATTTTCAGGATATTCCTGCCATTCCATTGCTTTTAATAATCTGTGCTCTGCTTCCAGAGAGTGTGACAGGACCTCCCCTTCCTCTACCATGGGCAGAGAAAGACCGTTCTGAAGACAGCCTTGTTCTCCATTTTCCTTTGGTTTGGGTATGTGGCTGCCCTCCAATCTTAGCCCCTCCAGCTTGTCAGAGTCTCTACGTTCTGAGCAGTCTCCATTGCGTTCATCCTTCAGAGTCTTCAGGAACTCGCTCTTCCTGTCCGTGGTTCGTCTGGTCAGTTTGGTCAGGCGAGAGGAGGAGCTGATCTCAATCGGAGGGGTAGAACTGGAAGGGCTCTCTTTGGGAGAGTTGAGAACTGCACCAGCAGCTAGTACCACTGGTTTAGTGACAGAAATTGGATTGGTAAAAGCAGACTCCCGGCTAGAGGAAAGGGATCCAGATTTGTGTTCCATTCTGTTAGCTTTCCATGCGCTGGGCTTAGAGGGAGGTGGTGCAGGCTTAGGAACCAAGTTCTTATAGACACTTGGGACCATAGTTGACACTTTGTTCCCATTGGCATGGTGGGATCCTGAGGAGGTGAATGCAGCAGAAAAGGCAGCAGCAGAATCCTCTTTGGAAATTTTTTTGATGACTAGCATTTTTGAGGGTTGCTTGGCACTAGGTGGATTTTCCCACACTCCAGAAGGGGTCCCAATAGGTCTGCATGGCTGATTCTGTTTGCCAGCTTCTGGATTCAAAGAAGGGAAGTCTTCCTCTTCGAACTGCAACTTTTCTATTTTATCTTCTTTTTTTTCTTCCCTAATCTCAGTTGGTGTTTTTTCTTGAAAGGCACAGCCTTTCCGGGAATGGAAGCTACCATTCCAGTGTCGGTGGTTTCCTGTACTACCTCCACTACGTTGGCTCATACCATCGTGACCTCGGAAAGAGCCATGCCAACCAGATAGATTCCCAGAGGTTCCAGCATATGCTCCCTTAGCGACACCAGAGTCAACAGAATCATGGCGGAATAGGGAGGGTTGGTGCCAAGAGTCTCCTGTAGTCCGTAGAGGTCCACTGTTAAAAAAGCCATCAGAGGAATTATGTCGACGACGGTTTATTCCAAATCTACCTTCTCCACGGGATAGGTGCTCTCCGTGTTTATCAAAGGTGGTTGTAGATGACTTAGCTGACTGTGGCGTTGAGAAATTTAGCCAAGCAGGAACAAAGTCATGCTGCGCCATTTAGGTCCAGTGTCTTTTCAGCAAGATGAGGCATCCAACCTCATGGCCAGGATCCTCAGAGTGCCACCTCTGTGGTCCTGTATGCAAAGTTGCCACCTGTCTCTTCCACGAGGTTTTCTTGTAAAAAGGGTGCTAACATAGCCTGGTCAGCAGCACGCCTTGTGATGAAGCACAAAGAAGCCCAGCTCTGTACAGCCTACCCTCTTAATACTCTCAGTGGCTCATCCTGAACACCTAGTTCCTGACACTTTTCCAAAGGGGGAAGGGGAAGGGGAAGGGGGAGGGGAACATAAAAAGTTATTTGTTACATTTAAAAAAGGGGGGGAGGGGGAAAAGCTATGTCTATGTTCACCTCATTCAACTTCCTTGAGTAATGGCACTATAATGTTGCTTAAATAGGCAAAACATGGACATCCGCAGTGAGTGCAGACACCATTCATAACAAGGTCATGGCTGGAAAGACAAGTGGTCTCAGGGGTGGGCAAGAAGTGTCATCAAGGGGAAAAGGCGGCTATACAGGCTGAGCAACTGGTGAGTGGGAGACCTAGGCTGCGGGGGAGCAGAGGAATCTCTGCGGAGTGCACACGGAAAGGGCACCCCCTGCCCTGACCTGCCCTGTCCTCCCCGATCCAGTGACCGGGAACAGATCTTAGGAACTTCTGTTCCCACCTGGAGAGGACTTCAGGACGCAGAGCAGAGCCTGGCCCAACCACCAGCCGGAAAGGCGGCTCGTACAGGCTGAGCTACTGTGACCTGGAACAGATCTTAGGAACTTCTGTTCCCACCCGGAGACGACTTCAGGACGCAGAGCAGAGCCTGGCCCAACAACCAGCCGGAAAGGCGGCTCGTACAGGCTGAGCAACTGTGACTGGGAACAGATCTTAGGAACTTCTGTTCCCACCCGGAGAGGACTTCAGGACGCAGAGCAGAGCCTGGCCCAACCACCAGCTGGAAAGGCCGCTCGTACAGGCTGAGCAACTGGTGAGTGGGAGACATAGGCTGCGGAGGAGCAGAGGGATCTCTGCGGAGTGCACACGGAAAGGGCACCCCCTGCCCTCACCTGCCCTGTCCTCCCCGATCCAGTGACCGGGAACAGATCTTAGGAACTTCTGTTCCCACCTGGAGACGACTTCAGGACACAGAGCAGGGCCTGGCCCAACAGCCAGCCGGAAAGGTGGCTCGGAGAGGCTGAGCATCTGTGACCAGGAACAAATCTTAGGAACGTCTGTTCCCACCCGGGGGCGACTTCAGGACGCAGAACAGAGCCTGTCCCAGCTGCCACCCGGAACCTGGGCTGCTGGGGAGTAGAGAGATCTCTGAGGAGTGCACACGGAAAGTGTACCAGGGACACAGACCAGATACAAGGGAAAGGCAAAAACATATCACTGACAACAAAATTGCAAGAGGAAAGAGAAAGAGTATATCCCAAGGAAACCAAGACAATCTAGCAACACCAGAACCCAGCTCTCCGATAGTAGCAAACATAGGAATTCCAAACACTCCAGAGAAAGAAGACACAGACCTGAAAACATGCCTAAAGACGCTGATAGAGTTACTTAAACAAGAAAGAGAGGAAAAGCAAAAAGATTCAGAAGCTTTTAAAGAAGAAACAAGAAAAACACTCAAAGAACTCAAAGAACGAGACGAAAACAGAACCAAAGAAATAAAGGAATGGAAGAGGGAAATTAAAACAGAAATTGACACAATAAAGAAAGCGCTAAAAGAGATAACCCTAGAGTCAGAACACCAAAAAAAGAAATCAGGAGTCACAGAAGCAAGCATTTCCAACAGATTACAAGAGATCGAGGAGAGAATCTCGGGGGCAGAAGACAACATTGCAAACATAGACAAAACAGCCAGAGAAGATGCAAAAAACAAAAAGCTCCTAACCCAAAATGTCCAGGAAATACAAGACACAATGAGAAGACCGAACCTAAGGATAATAGGAATAGAAGAGGGAGAAGAGTATCAACTAAGAGGCACAGTAAATATCTTCAACAAAATCATAGAAGAAAACTTCCCTATCCTCAAGAATGAGATGACCACGAGCATAAAAGAAGCCTTCAGAACTCCAAATAGGTTGGACCAGAAAAGAAATACCTCCCGACACATAATAGTAAAAACATCAAGTGCCCAAAGTAAAGAAAGAATACTAAAAGCAGTAAGGGAAAAAGGTCAGGTAACATATAAAGGCAGACCAATCAGACTCACACCCGATTTCTCAGCAGACACTATGAAAGCTAGAAGAGCCTGGACAGACATCATGCACTCCTTAAGAGAGCACAAGTGCCAGCCCAAGCTGCTATACCCAGCAAAACTATCAATCACCATCGATGGAGAGACAAAGATATTTCAAGACAAATCAAAATTCACACAATATCTGACCACAAACCCAGCACTACAACGAATTATAGGTGGAAAACCCAATACAAAAAGGGAAAATACAGCCTAGTAAAAACAAGAAAACTCCTAAAATAGAAAACTAAAGAAAAAAAACACAGACACAACTCAACCCAAAAAAGCAAAAATGGCAGGAAACAGAAACAATTATTCCTTGATATCTATTAACATAAATGGTCTCAACTCCCCAATAAAGAGACATAGACTATCAGACTGGATACATAAACAAAATCCAGCCTTTTGCTGCATACAGGAAACTCATCTCAGAGACAGAGACAGACACTATCTCAGAGTAAAAGGGTGGGAAAAAAACTTCCAAGCAAACAGCTCCAAGAAGCAAGCTGGAGTGGCTATTCTAATATCAAATAAAGTAAATTTCCAACCAAAAGTTATCAAAAAAGATAAAGAAGGACACTTTTTACTCATTACCGGGGAAATCTGTCGGGAGGAACTCTCAATCCTTAACATATATGCTCCAAATAAAAAATCACCCACATTCATAAAAGAAACTCTACTAAAGCTCAAAAAATACATTTCACCCCACACAATAATAGTGGGAGACTTTAACACCCCACTCTCACCAATGGACAGATCAGGGAAACAGAAACTGAACAAGGACACTGCAAAACTAGCAGAGACTTTGAACCAACTAGAATTAATAGATATATACAGAACATACTATCCTAAAGTAAAAGAATGCACCTTCTTCTCACAACCCCATGGCACCTTCTCGAAAATTGACCACATAATTGGACACAGAACGAGCCTTCATCGATATAAGAAGATTGAAATACTCCCATGCATCCTCTCAGATCACCATGGTCTACGGCTGGTCTTTAACAACAACAAAGACAACAAAATGCCCACATACACATGGAAACTAAACAACACTCTGTTAAAGGATAGCAGGGTCAAAGAAGAAATAAAGAAAGAAATTAAGGATTTTCTAGAATTCAACGAAAACGAAAACACAACATACCCAAACCTATGGGATGCAATGAAAGCAGTATTGAGAGGAAAACTCATTGCCCTAAGTGCTTCCAAGAAGAAACTGGAGAGAGCTCACATCAGCAACCTGACAGCACAGCTAAAAGTACTCTAACAAAAGGAAGCAGATATACCCAAAAAGAGTAGACGGCAAGAAATAATCAAAATTAGGGCAGAAATAGACCAAATAGAAACAAAAAAAAAAAAAAAAACCATTGAAAAAATCAACAAAACAAAGAGTTGGTTCTTTGAGAAAATCAACAAGATTGATAAACCCCTAGCCAGACTAACTAAAGGGCAAAGAGAGAGTATCCAAATTAACAAAATCAGAAAGGAAAGTGGTGACATAACAACTGAAACTAAGGAAATTCAAGAAATCATCAGATCCTACTACAAAAACTTATACTCCACAAAATTGGAAAATCTGGAGGAAATGGATGAATTCCTAGACAGATACAAGGTCCCAAAGTTGAACCAGGACCAAGTAAACCATCTAAATAACCCTATAACACCTAAAGAAATAGAAGAAGTCATCAAAAGCCTCCCAACCAAAAAAAGCCCAGGTCCAGACGGGTTCAGTGCAGAATTTTATCAGACATTTATTGGGGATATAACACCAATATTCGCCAAGCTATTCCAAAAGATAGAATCAGATGGAATATTACCCAACTCATTTTTTGAGGCTACAATAACCCTCGTACCTAAGCCACACAAAGACCCTACAAGGAAAGAGAACTTCAGACCAATCTCACTTATGAACATTGATGCAAAAATACTCAACAAAATCCTTGCAAACCGAATCCAAGAACACATCAAAACCATCATTCATCATGACCAAGTAGACTTCATCCCTGGGATGCAGGGATGGTTTAACATAAGGAAATCCATCAATGTAATCCACCATATAAACAAACTTAAAGACCAAAATCACATGGTCATCTCACTAGATGCTGAGAAAGCATTCGACAAAATCCAACACCCCTTCATGTTAAAAGTCCTGGAAAGAACAGGAATCCAAGGCCCATATTTAAACATAATCAAAGCAATATAGAGCAAACCAACAGCCAACATCAAACTTAATGGCGAGAAACTTGAAGCAATCCCACTAAAATCAGGGACTCGAAAAGGCTGCCCACTCTCTCCCTACCTATTCAACATAGGACTGGAAGTCCTGGCTGGAGCAATTAGACAGCAAAAGGAGATCAAGGGGATACAAATCGGAAAGGAAGAGATAAAAACATCACTCTTTGCCGATGACATGATAGTGTACTTGAGTGACCCCAAAAATTCCACCAGAGAACTCCTACAGCTGATAAACAAGTTCAGCAAAGTGGCCGGATACAAAATTAACTCAACCAAATCAGTAGCCTTCCTATACTCAAAGGACAAACGTGGAGAAAGAAATTAGGGAAAAGGTACCCTTCACAATAGTTACAAAAACTATGAAATACCTTGGTGTGACTCTAACTAAGGAAGTAAAGGACCTGTATGACAAGAACTTCAAACCTCTAAAGTAAGAAATTGAGGAGGATCTCAGAAAATGGAAAGATCTCCCATGCTCATGGATTGGAAAGATCAACATCTTAAAAATGGCCATCCTACCAAAAGCAATCTACAGATTCAATGCAATCCCCATCAAAATTCCAACCCAGTTCTTCATGGAATTGGAAAGATCAATGTGCAATTTCATATGGAATAACAAAAGACCTAGAATAGCGAAATCCATCCTCAACAACAAAAAAACATCTGCGGGAATCACTATCCCTGACCTCAAGCTATATTACAAGGCAATTGTGCTGAAAACTGCATGGTACTGGTACAGAAATAGGCAAGTGGATCAATGGAATAGAATAGAAGATCCAGAAATGAGCCCTCATGTATATGGTCACCTGATTTTTGACAAAGGAGCAGTAAACATTCAATGGAAAAAGGACAGCCTATTCAACAAATGGTGCTGGTCCAACTGGCACTCAACATGCAAAAGAATGAAAATAGACCCGTTCTTATCTCCTTGTACAAAGCTCAAGTGTAAGTGGATTAAAGATCTCCACATTAAACCAGATACACTGGAACTATTAGATGAGAAAGTAGGGAAAACCTTAGAACACATAGGCACAGGAGAAAATTTCCTGAACAAAACACCAATGGCTCAAGCTCTAAGGTCAAAGATTAACAAATGGGACTTAATGAGATTGCAAAGTTTCTGTAAGGCTAAGGACATCGTCAAGAAAACAAAACGGCAACCAACAGAATGGGAAAAGATCTTTACCACACCACATCAGATAGAGGCCTAATATCCAAGGTGTACAAGGAACTCAAAAAGCTAGACACCAGAGAATCAAATAACCCTATTAAAAAATGGGGTACAGAGCTAAACAAATCATTTTCAGTTGAGGAACACCGAATGGCCGAGAAACATCTGAGGAAGTGCTCGACATCCTTAGCCATCAGGGAAATGCAAATCAAAACAACCCTGAGATTCCACCTCACACCAGTCAGATTGGCCAAGATCCAAAACTCAGATGACAGCAGATGCTGGCGAGGCTGTGGAGAAATAGGAACACTTCTTCACTGTTGGTGGGGTTGCAAGCTAATACAACCACTCTGGAAATCTGTCTGGCGATACCTCAGAAAATTGGATATAGTACTACCTGAAGAGCCAGCTATTCCACTTCTGGGCATATACCCCAGAGAAACTTTAATACACAACAAAGATATATGCACCACAATGTTCATAGCGGCTCTATTTATAATAGCCAGAAGCTGGAAGGAACCCAGATGTCTTTCAGAAGATGAATGGATACAAAAATTGTGGTACATATACACAATGGAATACTACTCAGCCACCAGAAACAATGACTTAACCAAATTCTTAAGAAAATGGCTGCATCTAGAGAAGATCATCCTGAGTGAGATAACCCAGTCACAAAAGAACAGACATAATATGCAGTCACTGATAGTGGGATGCTAACCCCAGAGGCTTGCACTCCCCCAGAAACAACTCACAGACTGTATGAAGTCCAAGAAATAAAGAAAACAAAAACTATACATATATTCACAAAACAAGAAGACTTTGACTATTTCCATGTTGCGTTTTGTTTTGCATGTACTTTACGCTTATTGCAACTAGTACGTTTTCAATGCATACTGTCAAGCCCTTGAAAAAAATCAAGTACTGACTAAAAAACATATTCACATGGTTTTATGTAAAATTTATTTTAATGTCTGAAAAAACAGTACTGACAAAAATGTATAATTTTAAGCAAAAAATGTTTAAAATCTTTAAAAAAAAAACAAAGATAGATGTACAAATTTTCAGCATTTTTGAATAAAAGTATATAAATACATTTTTAAGGTTGTAACTAAGTATTTGTGGGTACATATACATACACTTATGTATATCTGTAACAATAATATAGGAAAAGAGGCTATTAATTTGAGGAGATAGGAGAGAAAATAGGAGGGGCTGTAGGGAGAAAAGGGAGATGTGATACAGTTCTATTTTAATTAAAATATATTCTTTTTTTCGTTGAACTACAGTCTGTGAGTTGTTTCTGAGGTGTTCAGAGTTTTCTGGGATTAGTATCCCATTATCAGTGAATGCATATTATGTCTGTTTTTTTTTTTTTTTTTTTTTTTTTTTTTTTTTTTTTTTTTTTGTGACTGGGTTATCTCACTCAGGATGATATTCTCTAGATTCATCCATTTTCTTAAGAATTTCATTAAGTCATTGTTTCTGAAAGCTGAGTACTCCACTGTGTAAATGTACCACAATTTTTGTATCCATTCATCTACTGAAGGACATCTGGGTTCTTTCCAGCTACTGACTATTATAAATAGAGCTGCAGTGAACATTGTGCTGCATGTATCTTTGTTGTATGTTGGAGTGTCTCTGGGGTAAATGCCCAGAAATGGAATAACTGGGTTTTCAGGTAGTACTATGTCCATTTTTCTGAGGAATCGCTAGACTGATTTCCAGAGTGTTTGTATCAGTTTACAACCCCACCAGCAGTGGAGAAGTGTTTCTCTTTCTCCATATCCTTGCCAGCATCTGTTCTCATCTGAGTTTTGGATCATGGACAATATGACTAGTGTGAGGTGGAATCTCAGGTTATTTTTTGATTTGCATTCCCCTGATGGCTAATGATGTTGAGCACTTCCTTAGATGTTTCTCAGCCATTCGATATTCCTCGATTGAGAACTTTTGTTTAAGTCAGTACCCCATTTTTTAATAGGGTTGTTTAAATCTCTTGTGTCTAGTTTTTTGAGTTCTTTGTATACCTTGGATATTAGGCCTCTATCTGATGTGGGGTTGGTAAAGATATTTTCCCACTCTGTTGGCTGCCATTTGGTTTTCTTGACAGTGTCCTTAGCCTTACAATAAATTTGCAATCATTAAGTCCCATTTGTCAATCTTTGACCTTAGAGCACGAGCCATTGGTGTTCTGTTCAGGAAATTTTCACCTGTGCCTATTAATTCTAAGGTTTTCCCTACTTTCTCATCTAGTAGTTTCAGTCTACCTGGTTTAATGTGGAGATCTTTGATTGAGTTACACTTGAGGTTTGTACAAGGATATAAGAAAGGGTCTATTTTCATTCTCCTGCATGCCGAGTGCCAGTTAGACCAACACCATTTGTTAAATAGGCTGTCCTTCTTCCATTGAATGTTTACGGCTCCTTTGTAAAATATCACATGACCATATACATGAGGGCTCATTTCTGGATCTTCTATTCTATTCCAATGATCCATGTGCCTATTTCTGTACCAGTACAATGCAGTTTTCAGCACAATTGCCTTGTAATATAGCTTGAGTTCAGGGATAGTGATTCCCATAGATGTTTTCTTGTTGTTGAGGATGGATTTTTCTATTCTAGGTCTTTTGTTATTCCAGATGAAATTGCACATTGCTCTTGACAACTCAATGAAGAAGTGGGTTGGAATTTTGAGGGCATTTCATTGAATCTGTAGATTGTTTTAGGTAAAATGGCCATTTTTACAAGATCTTTCCATTTTCTGCGATCTTCCTCAATATCCTTCTTTAGTGGTTTAAAATTCTGGTCATACATGTCCTTCACTTGCTTAGTTAGAGTCATACCAAGGCATTTATTTCATAGTTATTGTGACTATTGTGAAGGGTATCTTTTCCCTAATTTCTTTCTCCACATGTTTGTCCTTTGAATATAGGAAGGCTGCTGATTTGTTTGAGTTAATTTTATATCCAGCCACTTTGCTAAACTTGTTTATCAGCTGTACGAGTTCTCTGGTGGAAGTTGTGGGGTCACTTAAGTATACTGTCATGTCATCTGCAAATAGTGATATTTTTACTTCTTCCTTTCCAATTTGTATCCCTTTGATTTCCTTTTGCTGTCTAATTGCTCCGGCCGAAACTTCCAGTACAATGTTGAATAGGTAGGGGGAGAATGGGCAGCTTTGTGGAGTGCCTGATTTTAGTGGGGTTGCTTCAAGTTTCCCCCTGTTAATTTTGATGTTGGCTGTTGTTTTGCTGTATATTGATTTTATTAGGTTTAGGTATGGACCTTAGATTCCTGTTCTTTCCAAGACTTTTAGCATGAAGTGGTGTTGAATTTTGTCAAATGCTTTCTCAGCATCTAGTGAGATAACCATGTGTTTTTTTCTTTGAGTTTGTTTATATGGTGGATTTACATCGATGGATTTCTGTATATTAAACCATCCCTGCATCCCAGGGATGAAGCCTACTTGATCATGGTGAATGATTGTTTTGATGTGTTCTTAGATTCGGTTTGCAAGGATTTTGTTGAGTATTTTTGCATCAATGATTATAAGGGAGATTGGTCTGAAGTTCTTAATACTTGTAGGGTCCTTGTTAGGTTTTGAACAAGGGTTTTTGTAGCCTCAAAAATGAGTTAGGTAGTGTTCCATCGGATTCTATTTGTGGAATAGTTTGGAGAGTTGGTATTATGTCGTCAATAAATGTCTGATAAAACTCTGCACTGAATCTATCTGGACCTGGGCTTTTTTTGATTGTGAGGCTTTTGATGACTTCTTCAATTTCTTTAAGTGTTATGTGATAATTTTAGATGGTTTACCTGATCCTGGTTTAACTTTGATGTCTTGTTTCAGTCTAGGAATTCATCCATTTCCTCCAGATTTTCCAGCTTTGTTGAGTATAGGCTTTTGTAGTAGGATCTGATGATTTCTTAAATTTCCTCAGTTTCAGTTGTTATTACTCCACTTTCCTTTCTTATTTTGTTAATTTGGATACTCTCTCTTTGTCCTCTACTTAGTCTGGCTAAGGGTTTATCAATCTTGTTAATTTTCTCAAAGAACCAGCTCTTGGTATTCATCCTTTGAATTGTTCTTTTTTTTTCTATTTGTCTATTTCTGCCCTAAGTTTGATTATTTCTTGCTGTCTATTCCTCTTGGGTGTATCTGCTTACTTTTGTTCTAGAGCTTTCACATGTGCTGTCAACTTGCTGATGTATGCTCTCTCCATTTTCTTTTTGGAAGCACTCAAAGCTATGAGTTTTCCTCTCAGTACTGCTTTCATTGCATCCCATATGTTTGGGTATGTGGTGTTTTTATTTTCATTGAATTCTAGAAATTTCTTAATTTCTTTCTTTATTTCTTCTTTGACCATGCTATCATTTAATAGAGCATTGTTTAGTTTCCATGTGTATATGAGTTTTTTTATGTCTTTGTTGTTACTAAAGACCAGCCTTAACCATAGTGATCTGAAATGATGCATGGAAGTATTTTGATAATCTTATATCAATTGAGACTCATTCTTTGTCCAATTATGTGGTCAATTTTTGATAAGATGACGTGAGGTGCTAAGAAGACATATTCTTTTGTTTTATGATGATATGTTATATAGATATCTATTAATTCCAGTTGGTTCATAGTCTCTGCTATTTGTGCAAAGGCCTTGTTCAGTTTCTGTTTCCATGATCTGTCCATTGGTGAGAGTGGGGTATTAAAGTCTTCCACTATTATTGTATGGTGTTTAATGTATTTTTTGAGCTTTAGTAGGGTTTCTTTTATAAATATGGGTGCTTTTTTATTTAGAGCATATATGATAAGGATTGAGAGTATCTCCTGATAGATTTCCCCTGTAATGAGTAAAAAGTGTCCTTTCTTAACTTTTTTGATAACTTTTGGTTAAAAATCTACTTTATTCGACATTATTATGGCCACTTTAGCTTGCTTCTTGGGGCCATTTGCTCAGAAAGTTTTTTCACAACCTTTTACTCTGAGATAGTGTCTGTCTTTTTCTGTGAGATGAGTTTCCTGTATGCAGCAATTGCTGGGCTTTGTTTATGTATCCAGTCTGATAGTCTATATCTTTTTACTGGAGAGTTGAGTCCATTTATGTTAATAGATATCAAGGAATAGTGGTTGTTGTTTCCTTCTGTTGTTGCTTTGGTAGGTTGAATTGTGCCTGTGTGTCTTTCTTCCTTTAGTTTTCTTGCTTGGAAATTTTCTTGTTTTTACTAGGTGGTTCCCCTCATTGTATTGGGTTTTCCACTTATAATTTATTGTAGTGCTGTGTTTGTGGTCATATATTGTGTGAATTTAGTTTTGTCTTGGAATATCTTTGTCTCTCCATCTATGGTGGTTGATATTTTTGCTGGGTAGAGAAGCTTGGGCTGGCACTTGTACTATCTTAGGGTCTGCATGATATCTGTCTGGGCTCTTCTAGCTTTCACAGTCTCTGTTAAGAAATCGGGTGTGATTCTGATTGGTCTGCCTTTATATGTTACATGACCTTTTTCCTTTACTGCTTTTAGTATTCTTTCTTTGTTTTGGGCACTTGGTGTTTTGACTATTATGTGTCAGGAGGAATTTCTTTTCTGGTCCAACCTATTTGGAGTTCTGTAGGCTTCTTTTATGCTCATGGTCATCTCATTCTTAAGGGTAGGGAAGTTTTCTTCCAGGATTTTGTTGAAGATATTTACTGTCCCTCTTAGTTGATATTCTTTGCCCTCTTCTATTCCTATTATCCTTAGGTTTGGTCTTCTCATTGTGTCCTGGATCTCCTGGATATTTTGGGTTAGGAGCTTTTTGATTTTTGCATCTTCTCTGACTGTTTTGTCTATGTTTTCAAT
Organism: Micromys minutus; assembly: GCF_963924665.1. Lineage (NCBI taxonomy): Eukaryota > Metazoa > Chordata > Mammalia > Rodentia > Muridae > Micromys > Micromys minutus. The sequence continues at coordinate 145,891 of NC_137960.1, read as the reverse complement.
GTTGTGTTTGGCCCCCAAGATTCTCTCTTCCATCTCTTGTAGTCTGTTGAAAATGCTTGCATCTGTGACTCCTGATTTCTTTTTTAGAATTTCTTCCTCTAGGGTTGTCTCTTTTAGTGTTTTCTTTATTGTGTCCATTTCCATTTTAAATTCCTTCTTCCATTCCTTCATCTCTTTGGTTCTGTTTTCTTCTAGTTCTTTGAGTTCTTTGAGTTTTTTTCTTGTTTCTTCTTTAAAAGCTTCTAATTCTTTATGCTTTTCCTCCCGTTCTTGTTTAAGTATCTCTATCATCATCTTGAGGTCGATTTCGTCTCTGAGCCTTCTTTTTCTGGAGTGTTTGGTATTCCGCTGTTTGTTGTTATGGGAGAGTTGGGTTCTAGTGTAGCCAGCTTGTCTTGGTTTCCTTTGGGTACGTTCTTTTGCTTTCCTCTTGCCATCTTGTTGTCAGTGATTGGTTCTCGCCTTTCCCTTGTACCTGGCCTGTATCTCAGGATCTCCGCTGTTCCTGGTGGTGGATGTTCAGAGCACCTATTTTGCACCCCAGAAGCTGCAGGCTGGAAACAGAGGGTCCAATGCTGCGGGGTTCCTGGATCCCTGAATCAAGCCTGGCTGTCGCATTCTTTTTGCGTGTTCCCCTGAGATCTCTCTGCCCCCTGGCTAGTCGGAATCCGTTCTCACATGGTTCTCACCAGTACTGTTTGTCTTTATTTCCTCTCTTTCTAGTGGTGGATCCCTCATTATTTATTTGATACTCTTTATTTACATTTGAGATGTTATTCCTTCACCCTGCCCTGCTCCCATCCCCCCTTCCTCTCAATTTGCCTTCACAAAGATGCACTCCCTCCTACTCACCCTCCCCATCCCACTGCTTTGGCATTCCCATACATTGGGAAAACATACCCTGCCTGGACCAAAAGCCTCTTCTTATATTGATGCCAGATGTTGGTATTTTCAGCTACATATGCAACTGAATCAATAGGTCTTTCAATGTATGCTCAAAGGTTGGTGTTTTAGTACTAGAATTTGTTTCAGAGAAGGCAAGTGCATCCCACATGAAATCATGACCTTTTTAAAATGCCTTAGATCTATCATTTTTATTGGACACCCTCTCATCTTGTCATAATATTGTTCCACATCATCAGCAGGCATACATTTTATGACTACTGAAAAAGCTGATGATGATCCCAAAATGCCAGTCCTCCATTTCTCTAATTCTGGTAGCACAATTGGTTCTAACCTTGTTCTTGAAACAGGCTGTTTAACCACAATCCTCCCAATTTTCAGCTTTTCTCTGGCCCAACCTCTCTCCTGACAGTTTCTTGCCCTCTTCTCTTCTGTAGGAAACTCTCATTCTCTTGAGTTGCTGGTGTTGAAATGTTTAGTTCTATCTTTTTCAGTGTTCCTTGTCCCTCAATGGCTTCCATCTCCACCTTTAAACTTTCCAGTTTTACAGCCAACTCTTCAACCCTTTCAGAAGAGAGTAGAGCAACCACTTTTCTTATCCTATTTCAACCATTTCATTTGTTTCTCAAGCATCTCCATTTCTACCTGCAATTTTTTCAATTGATCAGCCATTTTTCAACATCTTTTGAAACAAATAAAGCAAAAAGAATAGGAAAAAAAAAAACAAATAGAAAATCCCCTCTTTGATCAAAGCTAAGATTACCCCAGTGGTTATAGCCGCAATGCATTTTTTTCCTGGTATCTTGAAAAAAAATTCCATTCTTTCAACTCCTGCTATTTTCTCTATGGCATTTTAAATCAAATTTCCCATTACTATACTTAATATTTTTTGCACTGAATGTATCTGGTCTTTCTATTTTGTGGATTCTTTATACTCTTACCCTTTATTAAGATTTACATCCAACATTAGAAAGGAGAGAAATTATGAAAAGAAAAGAGAGTTATTAGAATGTTCAATGATTCTAATTTTCTTTCATTTGTTTTTTTTTTTTAGACTACAGCTACTAAAAATCCAAAATAAAGCTTCCCAAATGACTAACAATCACCCATACATAAATTTTGGAGCCTTAGCATTTATATACTCTGAAAATTTTAGAGCATTCTAAATGTCTCACAATCACAGAAACTATCTACAGCTGTCAAAAACCATGTCTTGACACAAAACAATAATTTCACATGGCCCCAGGTGAATATGCCACAGAGGATAGCATTTTTCTATCTGGCATCTATAGGAGGAGAGGCCTTTGGTTTAGCAAACGCTTGTTTTCTCAGTGTAGGGGAATGACAATGTGCTCGAGGTGATTGGGAGAGGAAGCACCTTCATGGAGGAAAAGAGAGGAGAATGGGGGAAGGGAATAACATCTGAAATGTAAATACAGAGATATCCAATTTTTAAAAATGCCTTGGCCAGACAAAGTACAAAGCAAATCACAGTCCGATGCTGTGTTCAATCTGAAGAATCCTTAAATCTCTGTGTCTGGAATTAACAAAACACAGCAAGTGCTGGAATGGATGTGAAGAAAAAGGAACACTACTCCACTGTTGGTGTGGTTGTAAGCTAGGATAACAACTCTGGAAATCAGTCTGGTGGTTCCTCAGAAAATTAGACATAGTACTACCTGAAGATCCAGTTATTCCACTTCTGGGAATATACCCCAAAGATACTGCAACATATAATAAGGACACTTGCTGCGCCATGTTTATAGCAGCCTTATTTATAATAGCCAGAAGCTGGAAAGAAGAACCCAGATGTCCTTCAGTAGATGAATAGATACAGAAATTGTGCTATATTTACACAATGGAATACTACTCAGCTACTAGAAACAATGACTTTATAAAATTTCTAAGAAAATGAATGGATCTAGAGAATATTATCTTGAGTGAGGTAATCCAATAACAAAAAGAACAGACATAATATGTAGTCACTGATAATCAGATACTAGACCCAGAAAGCTCTGGATACCCAAGAGATGACTCACAGACCATAAGAAACTAAAAATAATAATAATAAAATTTAAAGAATGAAAGACCAAAAACTCGAAGCCTAACGTGGATCAATGGAATAGAATAGAATATCAAGAAATGAGCCCTCACATATATGGTCACTTGATTTTTAACAAAGGAGCTCTAAACATTCAATGGAAAAAGAACAGCCTCTTCAACAAATGATGTTCGTCCAATTGGCACTCAGCATACAGAAGAATGAAAATAGACCGTTTCTTATCTCCTTGTACAAAGCAAAGTGCAAGTGGATCAAAGATCTCCACATTAAACCAGGTACACTGAAATTATTAGAAGCGAAAGTAGGGAAAACCTTTGAACACATAGGCACAGGAGAAAATTTCCTGAACAGAACACCAATGGCTCGTGCTCTAAGGGGAAATATTGACAAATGTGACTTGATGAGATTTATAAGTTTCTGTAAGGCTAAGGACACTGTCAAGAAAACAAAATGGCAGCCAACAGATTGAGAAAAGATATTTACAAACCCAACATCAGATAAAGGCCTAATATCCAAGATATACAAAGAACTCAAGAAGTTAGACACCAGAGAATTAAACAACCCTATTAAAAAATGGGGTACAGAGCGAAACAAAAAGTTCTCAATTGAGGAATATCGATTGGCTTAGAAGCATCTAAAGAAGTGCTCAACACCATTAGCCATCAGGGAAATTCAAATCAAAACAACCCTGAGATTCCACCTCACTTCAATCAGAATGGCTAAGATCAAAAATTCAGATGACAGCAGATGCTGTCAAAAATTCAGAGAAAGAGGAACACTCCTCCACTGTTGGTGGGGTTGTAAACTGGTACAACCACTCTGGAAATCAGTCTGGTAGTTTCTCGGAAAATTGGACATAGTCCTACATGAAGAACCAGTTATTCCACTTCTGGGCATATACCCCAGAGAAACTTTCAACATACAACAAAGACACATGCACCACAATGTTCATAGCAGCCTTATTTATAATAGCCAGAAGCTGGAAAGAACACAGATGTCCTTCAGTAAATGAATGGATACAAAAATTGTGATATATTTGCACAATGGAATACTACTCAGCTATCAGAAAAAATGACTTTATGAAATTCTTAATAAAATGGATGCATCTAAAGAATGTCATCGTGAGTGAGATAACCCAGTCACAAAAGAACAGACATAATATGTAGTCACTGATAATAGGTTATGAACCCCAGAATGCTCTGAACTCCCCAGAAACAACTCACACACTATATGAAGTTCAAGAAAAAACAAAGGACAAAAAAGAAAAAAAAAAAGAAAAACCATTATGCTTAATCATTATACACCAAGAAAACTTTGACTAATTTTAGGTTACATCTTGTTTTACATGTACTTTATGCTCATTGTAACTAGTAAGATGTTAATGCATACTATTAAACCTTTAAAAAAAACAAGCAATGAAAAAAATGTGTTTGTATACTTTTATGAAAAAATGCTTAAAATCTGTACATTTATCTTTGTTTTTTTTTAAATGAAGTTGTTCAATTAAAAAAAAGTGGAAGCCTTAGTACTTCTTGGTAAAATAATTATGTTTAATCTTTACACACCAAGAAAACTTTCACAATTTTCATATTACATTTTGTTTACATTACTTTATTCTATTGTAACTACGAATATTTCAATACATATTATCAAACCTTTAAAAAAAATTAAGTACTGACAAAAATATACTCATATAGTTTTATGCAAAAATGTTTTAAAAATCTCTACATGTATCTGTCTTTTAAAAACTAAAGTTGAAAAACTCAAAAAGTCTGAACAACTGGTGAGTGGGAGACCTAGGCTGCTGGGGAGCGGAGGGATCTCTGCAGAGTGCACACGGAAAGTGCACCCCCTGCTTTGACCTGCTAGGCCCTGCCTGATCCAGTGACCGGAAACAGAACTTAGAAACTTCTGTTTTCACCTGGCGGCGACTTCAGGACGCAGAGCAGAGCATGGCCCATCTGCCACCCAGAACGGCCGCTCATAGAGGCTGAGCTACTGGTGTGTGGGAGACCTGGGCTTCCAGGGAGCAGAGAGATCTCTGCGGAGTGCACACGGAAAGTGCACCCCCTGCCATGCCCTGCCCTGCCCTGCCTGATCCAGAGACCAGGAACAGAACTTAGAAACTTCTGTTTCCACCCGGCGGCGAATACAGGATGCAGAGCTGAGCCTGGTGCATCTGCCACCCGGAACAGCAGCTGGTAAAGGCTGAACAACTGATGAGTGAGAGACCTAGGCTGCTGGGGAGCGGAGAGATCTCTGCGGAGTGCACACGGAAAGTGCACCACCTACCTTGACCTGCCCTACGCTGCCTGATCCAGTGACCTGGAACAGAACTAAGGAACTTCTGTTTCCACCCGGCGGCGACTTCAGGACACAGAGCGGAACCTGGCCCATCTGCCACCCGGAACAGCGGCTCGTAGAGGCTGAGCAACTGGTGGGTGTGAGACCTGGGCTGCCAGGGAGCAGACAGATCTCTGCAGAGTGCACAAGGAGACTGCACCCCCTGCTTTGTCCTGCCCTGCCCTGCCTGATCTAGCGACCAGGAACAAAATTTTGGAACTTCTGTTCCCACCCGGCGACTCTGAGGCATAGAACAGGGCTCAACCAATCTGCCACTTGGACCAGTGGAGATCCAGGGACACAGACCAGATACAAGAGAAAGGCAAGAACATATCACTGACAACAAGATGGCAAAAAGAAAGCGAAAGAGTATATCACAAAGAAACCAAGACAACCTGGCAACACCAGAACCCAGCTCTCCCATAACAGCAAACATCGGAATTCCAAACACTCCGGAAAAGGAAGACACAGACCTGAAATCATACCTCAAGATGCTGATAGAGATAATTAAACAAGAACGGGAGGAAAAGCAAAAAGATTCAGAAGCTTTTAAAGAGGAAACAAAAAAACTCAAAGAACTACAGGAAAACACAACCAAAGACATGAAGGAATGGAAGAGAGAAATTAAAATGGAAATTGACACAATAAATAAAACACTAAAAGAGATAAACCTAGAGTTAGAACACCTAAAAAAGAAAACAGGAGTCACAGAAGCAAGCATTTCCAATAGATTACAAGAGATGGAAGAGAGAATCTCGGGGGCAGAAGACAACATTGTACACATAGACAAAACAACCAGAGAAGAGGCAAAAAACAAAAAGCTCCTAACCCAAAATGTCCAGGAAATCCAGGACACAATGAGAAGACCGAACTTAATGATAAAAGAAATAGAAGAGGGAGAAGAGTATCAACTAAGAGGCACAGTAAATTTGTTCAACAAAATCGTAGAAGAAAATTTCCCTACCCTGAATAATGAGATGACCATGAGCATAAAAGAAGCCTTCAGAACTCCAAATAGGTTGGACCAGAAAAGAAATACCTCCCGACACATAATAGTAAAAACATCAAGTGCCCAAAGCAAAGAAAGAATCCTAAAAGCAGTAAGGAAAGAAGGTCAGGTAACATATAAAGGCAGGCCAATAAGACTCACAGCCGATTTCTCAACATAGACTATGAAAGCTAGTAGAGCCTGGACAGACATCATGCACACCCTAAGAGAGCACTAGTGCCAGCCCAAGCTGCTATACCCAGCAAAACTATCAATCACCATCGATGGAGAGATGGAGATATTTCAAGACAAATCAAAATTTACACAATATCTGAACACAAACCCAGCACTACAATGAATTATAGGTGGAAAACCCAATACAATGAGGGAAAATACAGCCTAGTAAAAACAAGAAAACTCCTAAACAATAAAACTAAAAGAAGAAAAAGACACAGACACAACTCAATCCACAAAAGCAATAATGGCAGGAAACAGAAACAACTATTTCTTGATATCTATTAACATAAATGGACTCAACTCTCCAATAAAGAAACATAGGCTATCAGAATGGATACATAAACACAATACAGCCTTTTGCTGCATACAGGAAACTCATCTCACAGACAAAGACAGACACTATCTCAGAGTAAAAGGGTGGGAAAAAAACTTACAAGCAAACAGCTCTAAGAAGCAAGCTGGAGTGGTTGTTCTAATATCGAATAAAGTAAATTTCCAACCAAAAGATATCAAAAAAGATAAGGAAGGACACTTTTTACTCATTACCGAAGAAATCTGTTAGGAGTAACTCTCAATCCTTAACATGTATGCTTCAAATAAAAAAGCACCCACATTCATAAAAGAAACCCTACTAAAGCTCAAAAAATACATTTCACCCCACACAATAATAGTGGGAGAATTTAATACCCCACTCTCACCAATGGACAGATCATGGAAACAGAAACTGAACAAGGACACTGCAAAACTAGCAGAGACTTTGAACCAACTAGAAATAATAGATATATACAGAACATATTATCGTAAGGTAAAAGAATACAACTTCTTCTCACCACCCCATGGCAACTTCTCGAAAATTGACCACATAATTGGACACAGAGTGAGCATCAATCCATATAAGAAGATTGAAATACTCCCATGCATCCTCTCAGATCACAATGGTCTATGGCTGGCCTTTAACAACAACAAAGACAACAAAAAGCCCACATACACATGGAAACTAAACAACGCTTTGTTAAACCATAGCAGGGTCAAAGAAGAAATATAAAAATGATTTAAGGATTTTCTAGAATTCAAGGAGAACGAAAACACAATATACCCAAAACTATGGGATGCAATGAAAGCAGTAGTGAGAGGAAAACTCATAGTCCTAAGTGCTTCCAAAAAAAACTGGAGAGAGCTTACATTAGCAACCTGACAGCAGAGCTAAAAGTCATAGAACAAAAGGAAGCAGATATACCCAAAAAGACTAGACGGCAAGAAATAATCAAAATTAGGGCAGAAATAGACCAAATAGAATCAAAAAGAACCATTGATAAAATCAACAAAACCAAGAGTTGGTTCTTTGAGAAAATCAACAAGATTGATAATCCCCTAGCCAGACTAGCTAGAGGGAAAAGAGAGAGTATACAAATTAACAAAATCAGAAAGGAAAGTGGGGACCTAACAAATGAAACTGAGGAAATTGAAGAAATCATCAGATCCTACTACAAAAACTTATACTCCACAAAATTAAAAAATCTGGAGGAAATGGACGAATTCCTAGACAGACACAAGATCCTAAAGTTAAACCAGAACCAAGTAAACCATCTTAATAAACCTATAACACCTAAAGAAATAGAAGAAGTCATCAAAAGACTCCCAACCAAAAAAGCCCAGGTCCAGATGGCATCAGTGCAGAATTTTATCAGATATTTATTTGGGATATAACACCAATACTCTACAAACTCTTCCAAAAGATATAATTGGATGGAATACTACCTAACTCATTTTTTGAGGCTACAATAACCCTCATACATAAACCACACAAAGACCCTACAAGGAAAGAGAACCTCAGACCAATCTCACTTATGAACATTGACGCAAAAATACTCAACAAAATCCTTGCAAACTGAATCCAAGAACACATCAAAACAATCATTCATCATGACCAAGTAGACTTCATCCCTGGGATGCAGGGATAGTTTAATATTAGAAAATCCATCAACGTAATTCACCATATAAACAAACTCAAAGATCAAAATCACATGGTCATCTCACTAGATGCTGAGAAAGCATTTGACAAAATCCAACACCCCTTCATGTTTAAAGTCCTGGAAAGAACAGGAATCCAAGGTCCATACCTAAACATAATAAAAGCAATATACAGCAAACCAACAGCCAACATCAAACTTAATGGCGAGAAACTTGAAGCAATCCCACTAAAATAAGGAACTCGACAAGGCTGCCCACTCTCCCCTACCTATTCAACATAGTACTGGAAGTCCTGGCTGGAGCAATTAGACAGCAAAAGAAGATCAAGGGGATACAAATCAGAAAGGAAGAGATAAAAACATCACTCTTTGCCGATGACATGATAGTGTACTTGAGTGACCCCAAAAATTCCACCAGAGAACTCCTACAGCTGATAAACAAGTTCAGCAAATTGGCTGGATACAAAATTAACTCAAACAAATCAGTAGCCTTCCTATACTCAAAGGACAAACAAGTGGAGAAAGAAATTAGGGAAAAGGTACCCTTCACAAACGTCACAAAAACTATGAAATACCTTGGTGTGACTCTAACTAAGCAAGTGAAGGACCTGTATGACAAGAATTTCAAATGTGTAAAGAAGGAAATTGAGGAGGGTCTCAGAAAATGGAAAGATCTCCCATGCTCATGGATTGGAAAGATCAACATTTTAAAAATGGCCATTCTACCAAAAGCAATCTACAGGTTCAATGCAATCCCCATCCAAATTCCAACCCAGTTCTTCAAGGAATTGGAAAGATCAATGTACAATTTCATATGGAATAACAAAAGACTTAGAATAGCGGAATCCATCCTCAACAACAAGAAAACATCTGCGGGAATCACTATCCCTGACCTCAAGCTATATTACAAGTCAACTGTGCTGAAAACTGCATGGTACTGGTACAGAAATAGGCATGTGGATCAATGGAATAGAATAGAATATCCAGAATTGAGCACTCGCGTATATGGTCACCAGATTTTTGACAAAGGAGCCGTAAACATTCAATGGAAAAAGGACAGCCTATTCAACAAATGGTGCTGGTCCAACTGGCACTCAGCATGCAAAAGAATGAAAATAGACCCTTTCTTATCTCCTCGTCCAAAGCTCAAGTGTAAGTGGATCAAAGATCTCCACATTAATCCAGATATACTGAAACTATTAGATGAGAAAGTAGGGAAAACCTTAGAACACATAGGCACAGGAGAAAATTTCCTGAACAAAACAACAATGGCTCCAGCTCTAAGGTCAAAGATTAACAAATGGGACTTAATGAGATTGCAAAGTTTCTATAAGACTAAGGACATTGTCAAGAAAACAAAACGGCAACCAGCAGAATGGGAAAAGATCTTTACCAACACCACATCAGATAGAGACGTAATATCCAAGGTATACAAGGAACTCAAAAAGCTAGACACCAAAAAATCAAATAACCCTGTTAAATAATGGGGTACAGAGCTAAACAAAACGTTCTCAGTTGAGGAACACCGAATGGCCGAGAAACATCTGAGGAAGTGCTCGACATCCTTAGCCATCAAGGAAATGCAAATCAAAACAACCCTGAGATTCCACCTCACACCAGTCAGATTGGCCAAGATCCAAAACTCAGATGACAGCAGATGCTGGCAAAGTTGCAGAGATAGAGGAACACTTCTCCACTGTTGGTGGGGTTGCAAACTAATACAACCACTCTGGAAATCAGACTGGTGATACCTCAGAAAATTGGGCATAGTACTACCTGAAGACCCAGCTATTCCACTTCTGGGCATATACCCCATAGACACTTTAATACACAACAGTGATATATGCACCACAATGTTCATAGCAGCTCTATTTAAGGCCAGAAGCTGGAAAGAACACAGATGTCCTTCAGAAGATGAATGGATACAAAAATTGTGGTACATTTACACAATGGACTACTACTCAGCCACCAGAAACAATGACTTAACCAAATTCTTAAGAAAATGGCTGCATCTAGAGAAGATCATCCTGAGTGAGATAACCCAGTCACAAAAGAACAGACATAATATGCAGTCACTGATATTGGGATGCTAACCCCAGAGGCTTGCACTCCCCCAGAAACAACTCACAGACTGTATGAAATCCAAGAAATAAAGAAAACAAAACAAAAAAATATTTACAAAACAAGAAGACTTTGCCTATTTCCATGTTGTGTTTTTTTTGCATGTACTTTACGCTCATTGTAACTATTAGTTTTTCAATGCATACTGTCAAGCCTTTGAAAAAAATCAAGTACTGACTAAAAAAATATATTCATATAGTTTTATATAAAAATTATTTTAAAATCTGAAAAAACAGTACTGACAAAAATGTATAATTTTAAGCAAAAAATGTTTAAAATCTGTACATTTATCTTTGTTTTGTAAAATAAAGTTGTTTTAAAAAAAAGATACTATGTCTAATATAATAAAATCAAAAAACATGCTAGAAAAACATCCAATATAATACACAAATAATCATTAACTGTTTTATAGGTAAAATCACGTATCTCTTTTGTAGTACAATACATGTTATGTTGGTTTAATACACATGTATGCTATATAATATCAAAGATAAGAACATATATAAGATCATATAGGCTTAAATAATTATACTTTCTTTCCAATAACATCCTTCAACAACATTTCCTTGAATTGTGGATATCTGGCATTTTTCATTTTATAAAATATCTTTACAATGGGATATACACTAAAACTTCATATACCTGTGTAAATGTAAATTAGTCAGGTGGTCAACTTTTACCTACTGTATCTTCTGCCATTTTTCAACCACTGATAAACAATTCTCCAAACTTGCCTATGAGTACATTTTTAACGTTACCTACCAGGGGGATTTTGTAGTCCTTCTCCTCCTGTATAGCTTGTTACATTAATTGATTTAACACAATTGGTCAGTATTGACACATACGACGATTCTACCTTTATTTAATGTTGAATATCATCCCATTTATATGTATGCTATATTTTCTGTCATCACTGACAGATGCTTTAGGTGTAGCATTTATTGGTTATTATAAATAATACTACAGTCAATAAGGTTGTGCATATATTACTTTGAAATGTTGTCATCAATTATGATAGATGTGTGCTAAATGCTTGGAACACTGGGTGTAGTGGTGGTTTCATTATAGTTTGTTAAGAATAATTTAATAATGTTTCCTTTTTTCTTTTTTTAATTACTTTTAATGATGTTTAAATGGAAATTATATTAAAATGATATCTTAATGTATTGCTAAACTTAAAAAAAAAAAGAAAGAAAGAAAGAAGCCTGGCCCAGAACAGTATACCTCTGTGGCCCCGGGGATTCCAAGTTCAAGGCTAGGCAGAATCCTGCTGCTCACGTTCTAATCTTTATAGGAATGGCAGAAATACATTAGAAAATGAGTGTGTGCTCACAAGAATTTCACAGTTCGTTATATGTAAACCTTGCCTGGAAAGTACTTGTTAATACTGAACTCCGGTTAAAACAATGAATGCTCACATATTTAGAATAAAGTGTAAGTGGCATTTGCAGTTTGAAATGCATGAAAGAAAAACTTGGTTAATATCTCACTGGAGAGATGAGAGAGAGAGAGAGAGAGAGAGAGAGAGAGAGAGAGAGAGAGAGAGAGAGAGAGAGAGAGAGACTAGTTATTCACTGAAGTTCAGAAACACAGCCAGGCAGTAGTAGTAGAGGCTAAAGCAGTGGTACTCAACCTGTGGGGTTGAATGACCTTTTCACAGGGGTCACCTAGGATCATCAGAAAATACAGATATTTACATTATGATTCATACAGAAGCAAGATTAGAGTTATGAAGTAGCAACAAAAATAATTTTATGATTGGGGCTCACCACAACATGAGTAACTGTATTAAATGTCACAGCATTAATACAGTTGAGAACCACCCTTTTAAGTGGTGCATACATGGCTATTTACCATAAAATTCAACTTTATTGTAGGTTTTTTAAATAATACATCTAGGAAGCTGCTTTTAAAGAAATTTTTTCAGATTACCTGAAAACAATTTTGAAAATCAGGATAAGATATAGAATATTTAATATAGTAGTTTGCAGATACTGTATGAGAGATCAAAGAACTCCCTTTATCTTGGAGTGCTATTGTAATGTGTAATGTTTTATTTTCATTTTTATATTTTCTAAGCTTTCTCCAATAAATGTGAATGGCTATTATTACAATAAAAAAAAGAAAAAAAACATTCTAATATTATTTCTGTGGTTTTCTGTGTGTATGTGTGTGTTTTTTAGAGAAACCAATACTCCAAAATTGTCACTACAAAATTTCAACACAATTCTTTACAGAACTAAAAAGGACAATACTCAATTTCATGGAAAAACAAAAAAAGACTCAAGATAGTTCAAATAATTCTGAACAATTAAAGAATTTTTAGAGGTATCACTATGTCTGATATTAAGCTGTACTACACAGACATAGTAATAAAAACTCTATCATGTTGCCATAAAAAATACATGTTCATCAATAATATTGAATAGAAGACCCCCCCATCCACACATTTATAGACACCCCACATTTTTTATAAAGAATCCAGAAATACACAATGGACAATAGAAAACATCTTCAACAACTGGTGCTGATCTAACTGAACATCAGCATAAAGAAGAATGCAATTAGACTCATATTTAGCACTCTGCACAGAACTCAAGTCCAAGTGGATAAAAGACCTCAACATAAAACATCACACACTGAGTTCAAGAATAGAGAAATTAGGAAAGTACCCTAAATGCATTGGCACAAGACACAAATTTATGGACAGAACACCAATAGCCCAAGCACTAAAATCAACAATTAATTAACTGGATCTCATGAAACTGAATAGCTTCTATAAGGCACATGACACATAAGTACCAACTCATACTGATGACTATGTGGAGCAAGGGAAACACTCCTATATTGATGATGGGACTGCAAAGTTTTACAGTCACTATGGAAATCAATATAGCAGTTTCTCAGCAAATTGAGAATTGGCATCCTTCAAGGTCCATCTATACCAGTCTTAGGCATATATACTAAAAGATGCTCTATCCAATCATAAGGACACTTGCTTACCTCTGTTCATAGAGGCTTTATTCACAATAGCCAGAAATTAGAAACATCCTAAGTGTTTCTCCAGCCAAGAATGGATAAAGAGAATATGGTATATTTGCACAGTGAAGTATTATTCAGTTATTAGAAAAAATTGCATCATAAAACATGTAGGCAAAGAGATGAGGCTAGAAAAAAAAATATTCTAAGTGAGAGAACCCAACCCAGAAAGACAAATACAATATATACTCACTTAAAGTGGATATTAACTGTTAAATAAAGGATAATCAAACTATAATGTACAGATCTAGAGATACTATGTGACAAGACAGGTTTTTTGGGGGGCGGGGAACACTTGGATCTTAGTGGAAAGGGATATAGAATGGATTTTTAGGGTGGACTTGGGTAGGTGGAAATGAGAGGAATCAAATAGGTCAAAGAGCAATAAAGAAGGAGAGTATAAGGAAAGACAATAATGGGCAGCATTTAGGGAGTATTTTGAAAATTTATGGTAGTAGAAACTTCCTGGAACCTATGAGAGTGACCCTAGCTAACACTCCTACTAATGTAGGATAAGGAGTCTGAAATGTCTATCTTTTTAAACCAGGCAAGGCTTTTTCTGTGGACAAGGACACCAACACAGCCACAAAATCCTTAATCCACAACCTGTTCTTCTTACAAGATGTGCTGGGTCAATGGTGGTTCAGAGCTTATAGGAGTGGCCAAAATGATTGCTCTAACTTGATGCCCAAACCATGTGAGGGAGCACATTCCTCATGCTTTTTATTAAAGACATGGACATGGGATGGTACACAAACCTAGCATAGAACCAAAATCAACTGTTCAAAAGGAAAAAAAATCAATGAAATGATTCCTAATGGTATCCTGATATTCTGGTATACTCATATTTTGGTACCTAGGCCAATTCAGAAAGTTTTTCTTTGACAGCTGATGGGATCAGATGCAAAGACCTCCAGGTAATCATTAGAGACATCTCAGCAAACACTGCAGAAGAGGAGCAGGAAGGATTGTAACTTCCAGAGGTGTTAAGGAAAACTCAAGAACACAGTCCACAGAATGAATTAAGCAGGGCTCATATAGGCTCACAGAGACTGTAGTGAAAGTCATGGAGTCTACATGGATCTGGATGGGTCTGGATTGGTCTGCAAGGATCTGCATGGGTCATTGCTAGTATCTTTACCAGTTTGTAATATCTTTAATCAAAAATAAGGAACTAACAAATGGCTAAGTGATTAAGAGTGCTTCTTATTCTTAAAAGGACTTAAGTTTAGCTTTTAGCACCCATGTTACACTGTAATTACAGCCTTAAGGGTATTTAACATTTTCTTGTTGCATATGCAGACACCTGTGCACACATAGAATGAACTCATACAGGTGCATTCACATAAAAACATTTAAAATAAATAAAAAGAATCCTGCAGTGTAGTTCAAAAGATTTTTTTTTGAATTGGCAGGATGCTCGTGTTGCATCTCCCAGTATATTATGAAGCAAATTTGAACAGTGAGAAAGTATGAAACATTAACTGAAGTGTGAATGTCTGGTTTCTTTGGAAACTCACTTGTATCATGTGATGATTTTCTAGAAACAGTCTTATTATAGGATTATTTTGTTTATGCAGACACAATGGGAAGATGTTTTGTTGGGAACAAACGTGTTTTTCTGGAAGCTATCTGGGAAAAGGGCATATGATGTTTTGCTAGAATGGATACTTGAGAGAATATGCCAGTGTTTGTGGGTCATCATTGGACTTTGCTGATACTAGTCTTTCCTGATAACTCTGTGTGGTATTGGTTTGCTTTGTCACTCTTTTCTGATCATCATTTATTATGACTTTGTAAACAGAAAAGCACAAAAGAAATTTTGGAGATGTTCCAGTAGCTTCTTGCTACTTTAGCAGACTTGCCCGATTGGCAGAGGAGGCTCATGGTTTATTCTGAATCAAAAAACTGGTGTTGATTTGTGTATGGTATTTGCAAGTGGATCAAGATACTGCTTGTACTTGTTTTTCTGCATTCTGTATTTCTTTAAGGGAGTTATTCATGCACTTCTCAAGGCTGTCTATCATCAGCATGAGGCACAATTTTAAGTCCAAATCTTGTTTTTCTGGTGTGTTGGGATATACACTGCTTGCTGTGGTAGGAGAACTGGGTACTGATGTTGTCAGGTTGCCTTTGTTTCTGTTGCTTATATTCTTGTGCTTGTCTCTTGCCATCTTCTTATCTTTGATGTTAGTTGTTCTTGTCTCTGAATGGAGCTTGTCTTTCCTGTGCATCTGTGGGCCATGGGCTCCAGAAAGAGATTGGTCCTGGGTATTCAGCTCTCAAGGGGCAGTCTGTGAATTCTGATGGCAATGGGACAGCTCTAACTCTGGGTGCAGATGGAATTCTGAAGGGCACAAACCCAAGCAGTAGTGTGATACCTGCTCCCTAAGAGTTCCCAGAGGTCTCTTCTTAAATAATCAGTGGAAGACAGTGTGGGTTCACCTCTGAGCTCACTAGGAAGAGTGCTCCTGTATCTCTTCTGCTCAGTTCTCTGTGGGCAGGCCATAAGAACTGATGGCAGTGTGCCTGATCTACCTGTGGCTCTGGGTTCAGGTGAAGTTCAAACCAGTCTGATCCCAGACTGCACTGTGATTTCTGCACCCTGAGAGTTCCTGGAGGTTTCTGCCCAGATAATCAGTGGAGAGACAGTGTGGACTCACCTGTGGGCTCAGTAGGGGGAGCCTTTCTGTGTCACCTTTGGATGCTCAGTTCTCTGAGGACAGGCCAGAAGTCCTGATGGCAGTGTGCCTGATTTGCCTGTGGCTCTGGGGTCCAGAAACTTAACTCTTTCTTATTGTCCTTCAGTCTTTTTATAAGTTTTCAATAGGGGTCCCCAACTTTAGTTCAGTGCTTGGTTGTATCTCCATCTGTCTCAGTCAGCTTCTGGTATTGCTTCTGAAAAGACACCCATGCAAGATTTTTGTCTGAAAGCACAACATAGCATTAGTAACAGTGTCAGGGTTTCGTGCCCACCCATAGAATGGGTCCCAAGTTGGACCGGTCACTGACCATACATTCCTTCAATTTCTGCTTCATTTTAATCTCTGCACCTCTTTTAAACAGGAACAAATTTGTGTCAGAATTTCTGAAGGTGAGACCATGTTCCCATCCCTCCACAGGGGACCTGTCTATCTACTGGAGGTGATCTATTCAGGTTCCTTCTCCCCACAGTTGAAATAAGGTCACCCATACTGATGATGGGCCTCCCCAATACCAGATCTATGGGACTTTCTAATGGTTCCCTCCACTCGAGATTCCTTTGTTGAGAATTTTCTGTTTAGTTCTGTGCCCCATTTTTAATTGGGTTGTTTGTTTTTTTCAGGGTCTAGTTTCTTGAGTTCTTTATGTATATTTTTTGACCAGATGTAGGACTAGTGAAGATCTTTTTCTAATCTATAGACTGCCTTTTTATCTTATTGACCATGTCCTTTTCCTTATAGAAGCTTTTTTATAAATAAATGAAGTCTTATTTATAAGTTGCTGATCTTAGAGATCATGCCATTAATGTTCTGTTCAGAAAATTTTCTCCCGTACCAATGACTTCAAGGATATTTCCCATTTTATATTCTATTAGATTCAGTGTATCTGGTTTTGTGTCTCAGTACTTGATCCACTAAGTCTTGAGCTAGTGCAGAGTAACAAATATGGGTTAATTTGCATTCTTCCCCATGATGACATTCAGTTAGACAGGCACCATTTGTTGAAGATACTTTCTTTTCTTTTTCAGTCTATGATTTTGACTTTTTTGGTCAAAGATCAACTGTTCATAGGTGTGTGGGTTTATTTCTGTGACTTTATTATTTCTGTGATTCTATTCCATTGATGCACCTATCTGTCTATATACAAATACCCTTAACACACCTGAACAGCAAGTTTCAGATCTAAAAATCCCATCTTATGATAATGATAGAGTACTTTAATAAGGATACAAATAATTCCTTTAAAGAAATACAGGAGAGCACAGAAAAACAAGTAGAAGCTCTTAAAGAAGAAACACAAAATTCTTTTAAAGAAATATAGGAAAAGAAAGCCAAATAGTTGAAGGAATTGACAAAACCATTCAGGATCTAAAAATGGAAACATAAACAATAAACAAATCATGAAGGGAGACAATCCTGAAGATAGAAAACCTACGAAAGAGATCCGGAGTCATAGATCCAAGCATCACCAACAGAATACAAAAGACAGATGAGAGAATCCCAGGCATAAAAGATACCAGAGAAGACATTAATACAACAGTCAAAGATAATGCAAAATTTAAAAAACTTCTAACCTGAAACATCCAAGAAATCCAGGAAATAATGAAAAAACCAAACCTGAGGCTAACAGGTATAGATGAGAGCAAAGATTCCCAACTTAAAGGACCAGTAAAAATCTTTAACAAAATTATAGAAGAAATTTTCCCTAATCTAATGAAAGAAATGCCCATAAACACACAAGAAGCCCACATAACACCTAACAGATTGGATCAATAAAAGAATAGCTCCTGTCACATAATAATCAATACACCAAATGCTCAGAACTGAGAATAACATTTAAAAACAATAAGAGAAAGGGTCAAATAACATGAGGGCAGACCTATCAGAAATACACCAGATTTCTCAACAGATACTCTAAAAGCCAGAAGATTTTAGAAATATGTCATACATATCCTTGGAGGAAAAAAAAATGCTAGTGAAGGCTGTTATATCCAGCAAAACTATCAATTACCATAGATGGAGAAACCAGGATATTCCATTACAAAACCAAATTTAAACAATATTTTTCACAAATCCAGCCTATAATGGATTATAAATGGAAAACATCAACACAAGGCAGAAAACTATACCCAAGAAAAAGCAAGAAATAAATCTTACAGCAAACCCAAAAGAAAATAGCCATGCAAACATAATTCCACCTCTAACAACAAATATAACAGGAAGCAATAATCATTGGTCTCTAATATCTTCTAACAACAATAAACTCAATTCTTCAATTAAAAACAAAAAACATTAACAGTCTGGATACGTAAACAGGACCCAGCATTTTGCTGCATACAGGAAACATACTTCAGTGACAAAAACAGACACTATCTCAGAGTAAAAGGCTGGAAATTTTTTTTCAAGCAAATGTTCCCCCAAAACAAGTTGGAGTAGCCATTCTAATGTTGAATAAAATTTACTTTCAACCAAAAGTTATCAAAAAAGATAAAGAAGGACATTTCATACTCATCAAAGGAAAAAACTACCAAGATAAACTCTTAGTTGTGAACATCTATGCCTCAAATGCAAGGGTATCACATTTGTAAAAGAAATGTTATTAAAGCTCAAATCACACACTAAACATTACACAATAATAATTGGAGACTTCAACATTCCACTCTCATCAATGGACATATCATGAAAACAGGAACTAAACAGAGACATGGTGAAACTAATAGAAGTTATGAACCAAATAGATTTAACGGATATCTATATAACATTTCACCCTGAAACAAATGAATATTTTTTCTCAGCATCTCATGGTATCATCTCCAAAATTTTCCATATAATTGATCACAAAAAAGCATTAGCTAATGCAAAAAAAACTGAAATAATACCATGCATCCTATCAGATCACCATGGACTGACACTAGTCTTAACAACAAAACAACAGAAAACCCTAAAAACATAAAAGCTGAACAACTCTCTACACAATGATAACATGGTCAAAAGAAATAAAGAAAGAAATTAAAGACTTTTTAGATGTTAATGAAAACGAAAGCACAGAATATCCAAGACAAAATGAAAGCAGTGCTAAGAGGAAAAGTCATAGCTCTGAGTGCTACCATAATGAAACTGGAGACAACATACACTAGCAGCTTAACAGTGCATCTGAAACCTCTAGAATAAGAAAAAACAAATACCCCCAAGAGGTGTAGCTGGCTGGAAATAATCAAACTCAGGGCTGAAATTAACCAGTTACACAAAAAGCAGATTATTTTTTCATCATTGCTTTTCAAGTGTCATAAAATACTAAATAATTGGAAGTTTGATAAGTTTTCTAAATTTTTTTAAATGAGTGATGAATTCCTTGCATATTATTTTTATTACTCTCTTGGTTTAATAATTCTTTGTTGGTATATTGAAGATAACTAAAAATATTACATTTTTATTTGATTTTTACAAATAAGGTTACTTTAAAAATTATCACTTAAATTTCTCAGAATAGTTGATTCAACAAGGTCATCTTTAATCGTATACATTTTAGTGGGTGTTCAGTGTGTTGAGAAATAGAATCAATGGTTTTTTTTTTTTTTTTTTTTTTTTTTTCAAATGCATCCAACTATAGAAGAGAGTGTCTTCTAAATTCAGCACAGCAGGTAACTGTGCATGAGAAAGAAGCATGCCTTTGGAGAGTTATTTCCCAGGGAACTTTTTGTGTCTCATCACTATGGAGAAGAAGAAATGAGTTACCTGTGAAAGCAATGCATTGGACTCTAGGGAATAGCAAAGAAAGATGATAACTCAAAAGTCTTCTTGATATTTTCTACTATGGCCTTTCTAACTTCAGTTTTTCCTCTACTTGGCTCCTTTGTATGAACAAAAACCTGAGAGTTCTGAAGAAAATCTTAGACTCTCACCTTCATACTAGAATCTCTGTATTCTGAAAAGAAAAAATTTAAATATCTTACTTTGTAATTAATCTTTAGTCAAATAAAGGGGGTTTGTCAAGTAATAAGGTAAGTGAAAACACAACCATATTGACAGACAGACATTTCTAGGAAGGTTGAGAAGTGTGGACTGCAGTATCTACTTAGTACACAGAAAAGAAAGTTTTCTTTCAGAAAGCCATTCATAATATTTGACTAAATATGTTTCAAGTCTTTAGGAACAATTAGACTTTAATTTTTAACTCAGTTTATCACTAAAACCAAATTTAGAAGCACTTAAATTTCTTTAAGCACTATATTTCTAAGATGTTGATTACCCAAGTGAAGTATTACTGCTTTAGTAATTTGATCTTATAAAGATATGTTTAAAATATGACTAATCTTGCTCAAATGTTCCATCCAAGGCTTTAGTGTATGATAAAAATATTCTTTAATTAAGGGCTTTTTCAAAATGAATATGATTCTTACAACCTACAAGCCCAAACGTACTGTAAATAGTAATAAAACAATGTGTGTTTCCAAGCTGAATGTGAATATAATGTATGAATATGAAAGTGCAAATACACATATAGACACCGTGCCAATAGCAACTCAGCCTGAAGTTTAGCAGTAACTTTAAATACACCTTGATGAGTATAACTCTGTGAGTTGAAATTGTGATAAATCACTAAGTAAAAAATTCAAGTCTCTCTCCTTTTACCCATTCCCACCTGCCTCCAATAAACTCACAAAATCTAATCTATTTTCTCTCTTCCAGGGAGATAAATGAATCCCCCTTAGACCTCTCTGTATCTGTGGATTGCAAGTATGACTATTCTTCACTAACAGTTAATATCCACTTATAAGTGGATATATCATGCTTCTCTTTCTGCATCTGGGTTGCCTTGCTTGGGAAATTATTTTCTAGCTCCATCCATTTTTTGTTGAACTTATAATGGTAAGAGTCGGGTGTCCCTAACTCTTTTGCATCCTTTGGGACCCCCTTCCTCCTACTGGGTTGTTGCATTGTACAGCCTTGATATGAGAGTCTATGTCTAGTCTTATTGCATCTTGTTATGCTGTGAAAATTAATATCACTTGAAAGCTTGCTCTTCTATGCAAGGAAATATAGGAGCAGTAGTTTTACGAGAGAGAGGAGGTGTAAAGTGAAACTGGTAGGAGGGGAGGAAGTGAGGGCATGGTCTGTGGATATTTTATGATAGAAGAATAAAGAAGAAAATACTATTAAAAGTCATTAAATTCTGCATGCTATCTAACCTCTAAAATAATTAAGTTCTGACAAAAATATTCATATAATGTTATGCCAAAATTCCTTTAAAATATGTATATGTATCCCTCTTTTTTAAAAACTAAAGTGGTAAGAAAAAGAACATTTAAAACATCATTGAATTCAATAAGTGTACCATGATATATCATAAAATTAATTAAAAATATTCAAAAACTAAAGACAGAGAAAAATAATAAATATACAGGAAAGTAAGTCACATTTGTTTCAGGAGATATGAAAAAGGGAAGGTGTGATACAAATTAATATGAGAGTTAGATAAAATTAATTATAAAGGTGTTTTAGAGAATAAGTCAAAAATTGCTCTTTAAAAATAAAAAACTAATGAATTACTCATGTTTGAAAACCAATTGTAGTAACGCTAAGTAAATAGCATTCAGTAACCTCCATGGGTTATGGTTTTGAAATAATTTTTTATAATCAGAATAATAGACACAATGCTCTTATTCATATTTCTTCTACAGCAAAGAGATTCTCCTTAAATAAGAATTTATCCTAATGCACCATCAGAAATTAGTATTGCTAATATTAATATAGTTATCTCAGATGCTGTGCTGTCTCCATGGGCCTTATGTCCTTAATTTCAGGCACTATCTGTGGATTCCAGAAGTTCTGACTTATAATCAGCTGTTTTGTTACTATATTTTAGGCACTGATAAATTACAGATACCCAGATTATTTATAGCTATTGGGACACTAAAAAAGCACACATTAGGAATCTTAAAATAGGAAAATAAGATTTTCTTATTTGGGAACAGGTGCTAAAAGATTATCAGAGTGGGGGAAGCTTGTTAGGGTGCTTATCACAAAGGACTCATTAAGAAGTTGTTCATGAGACTGGATAGATGGCTCAGTATATAAGAAATGCTGTCTAGAGAAAACCGATTTCTATTCTTAGCATTCACATAGAGGTTTTCAATCAACATTAATTCCACTTCCAGGAATTCTTTGCCTTCTTTTAGCCTGTGTGGGCACCAGACACATATGTGATACACACGCATATAGATGTTAAAAAAAGTTGTTGAAATTATTAGGTTAACATGTAGAATTTTTTCTTTTTTATAATGTATGCATCTGACATAGTATAATGTATAGTCAAAGAACATGATTCATATCTTAGTCTGAGTGGGTCCTGATGGACCCTCACAAAGTGGCTGTGAGCTTTCAAAGAAAAGACTGAGATCTGCTTCTAACTATAAGAAAATAGTCTGCTGTGAAGCTGTTGGATAGCAAGAGGAAAACTTTAGACTTGTTCAGTAGAACATTATCTGAACATCACATTTGAATATTCATTTTTAGAAATGACTTTTTATGAAACATCAACTAATAAAATGTGTAAATAGCAATTTTTGTTTCTAAACATTGTTTCATTCTGTTCCTTGACTTTGTTGTATCAGCATTTACTTCAGATATGAAGTAAGATAAAACATCTAGGAAATATAAAATGATTTGGATTTTAATGTGATTTTTATCTAAATTATGGCATCTGATGAAAAAAGATTGTTGATGTTAAAAAATATATTCACAAAAATAATATTAATAGCAAAAATATCAATATGTTCCTTATAATATGGCAAATTTTTGTATTAAATAAAGCATTGAGCTCAATTGATAAATACCTCTACAAGAAACATCTTATGAATGAGTTTGTTATAATTTATCATAAATTATTGAATACCAAACACGCCCTAAATAGTTACACAACAAAGTAAGTAATACCAAAAAAATAACAACATTGTAAATGAGACTTAACTCATTTGGCTTATAAATATGGTACTGTTTATATCTATGAAAACATGAAGAAAAACATTTTTAAACGACTTTGTTCAATCTCAAGTATATAGAAGAGGTGTGTTTAGATCTCAAATGTACTCATTACTCATACAAATGATTTAATGATTCAGTTCAGGAGACAGAACTAGACAAACAAACCTTCCAAACTGAGAGTTCATAGCCCAAAACTTTTTCTACCAATTTCTCTGACTGATTCTTGAAAATGTTTTTATGATGTTTCAGTAATGCCTTCAGCACTGCTGTTAAAATTAGTTACTCACCTTTATGCCACATGTACTGCCAGATAATTAGAAGGACACTTTAAAGATTAGTATCATAAATAGAAGTTAAATCACCACTTATCAGATTATTTTATTTGTGTGCCTCCAGGAGTGTGTACATGTAACAATGGGTATATATGTTTTTATGATGTGGGTTCGTGTCAATTCTTATGTACATTTGATTTCTATTTTATGTTTGGAGAATGTGCCTCCCACTAAAACTGGAGCTCATTGATTCAGCTACACTAACAGGTCAGCAAGCTCTAAAAACCACTTCTTAAAAACTAGAATTGAGATTATATAAATGTTTTACCTGAGTACTGAAGAAAATACAGTTGTTCTTGCTTTAACACAAAAATCTATATGGACTAAGTTATCTACCAAGCATCACCATTTCAAATGCAGAATACCAACCCTGGTTTCTATAGTCATAACCAATGAATCATGTGGCTTTGCAGTTCCTATAATACTAACTTTCTTGGCATTTCTTTACTATAGGAGAGTCAGATTACACAGAATGACATTGATCAATAAAAGTCACCCAGAAGAGTTTATTCTATTTGGTTTTGCAGACCATCCATGGCTGGAACTCCCTCTCTTTGTTACTCTTCTGATAACATATCCTATGGCTTTGATGGGAAACATTGCCATCATTCTGGTGTCCACCTTAGACCCTCGTCTCCACAGCCCCATGTATTTCTTTCTCACCAACCTCTCCTTTCTGGACATGTGCTATACCACAAGCATTGTGCCTCAGATGCTAACTAACCTTGGGGGCTCCACAAAGACCATCAGCTACATGAGGTGTGTAGTTCAACTTTATTTCTTTCACACAATGGGGGGTACAGAGTGTATCCTCCTGGCTCTTATGTCCTTTGACCGATATGTGGCCATCTGCAAACCACTACACTACACCCTCATAATGAATCGGCGTAACTGCCTCCTATTAGTGTCTATTGTATGGCTGACTGGAATTTCTTATGCTGTGTCAGAGGCCACTGTGACACTGCAATTGCCTCTATGTGGCCACAATATAATGGATCACTTGGTGTGTGAGATTCCAGTTCTGATAAAAACTGCTTGTGGTGAAAAAGAAACAAATGAGGTTGCTCTGTCTGTAGTATGTATTTTTCTTTTAGCTGTTCCTCTGTGTTTAATTCTTGCCTCCTATGCTAGCATTGGCCATGCTGTCTTTAAAATCAAATCTTCAGAGGGAAGGAAAAAGGCCTTTGGTACATGTTCCTCTCATCTCATTGTAGTTCTCTTGTTCTATGGCCCAGGCATTAGTATGTATCTTCAACCTCCCTCCTCCATTACAAAAGACCAACCCAAGTTCATGGCTCTCTTCTATGGAGTAGTAACTCCTACTCTGAACCCCTTCATCTATACCCTCAGGAATAAAGATGTGAAGGGGGCGTTAGGTAACCTATTCAGGAACATTTATTTTTCAAAGTGAAAACTTAAGAACATCATACAAAATAGTTAACAAGCTAGAAGCTTTTCCTATAACTCATTCTCTATTAAAAAAATAACCTCACCTGTTTTTTTCTCCTTAAAAAAAATGTTCTTACAAATCCTATCTTGTCACATGATTAACCATACTAGACCATGGTTAATTTTGGTCAACCAATATGGATTCTTTGCTTAGAAAAAAATGTTAAAATACTTGTATTAGTGTTAGTACATTTAAAAATATTTACTTTATTAAATGATAAAGCAATTATTCAATTTATAATCTATTTACATTATTTGAAGCTAATAGGCATTAAAGCCACATAATAAACATTCATCACTGGCTTTTTAACTTGTCAATTTCGAAGTAAATCTTTACTGTCTTTAAATTTTTGTAATTACTTGTGGGAAGGCTAGCAATACAATAACAGCTTATAATAAACTGTTTTATGAGACATAGGCTTTATTTATGTGCTCATAAAATGCAATAATAATATTTTGTGTATGTCTTCTCATATTTGTGCATTTGAATTAGAGGGTGAGGAATGGGTACAATTCAAAGGATTTACACATGAAAAAATATACTCCTAAATATGTCAACAAAAATTTCTCAGATGATGTGGTAGGTGAGAAATTATTTGTCTGTTTTTGCAATCTTAATACAGAAACTATAAATATTTTGTCTAGAAAGTTAACAAATATCTTCTCTTCTAAATACTAAGGCTTTCTATCTAATTATTGCTGAATGGATACTATCATCAATGAAGTGAGGTTGCATTCTATTCTTAAGCATTTATTTTATGTATCTAAATTACCTAAACAGCAAGAAAGTAATGTGTGATGACAACTAGGAGCCATTTCTGGGCATATACTTGTAACAAGATGGAATGCATTTTATGACCCTAAAAGAGTTAGTAATTTGTAATTTGGGTTTTGGATTAAAATAGAAGCTCTTTATTTTTCTACAATAGCAGTTTTTAATAGATATAAAATTTCATGTAAGGATTTCAAAATCTTCACAACTATCAGTAAAAACATCTAAAACAGCTCTAGGACTAACACTGACAGTTTAATTTTTATCATGAAATCAGTAACACTTCATATAACAAATAGTTGAGTTATATAATTATGTGTTATTTGATTAATTAATGGATTATTAAACAAGGTATACAGTAAAGATATAAACATTAGCAAAAATGTAAAAAATGTTAGATTTTTTTGAACCTGGTGCAACAAACTTTTTCACCATAAAGAACTGGGTGCTGGGAACTGAACTTGGGCCCTCTGGAAGAGAGTCCAGTGTTTTTAACTGCTAAGCCATCTCTTTAAACTTCATTTCTTGTGACTTTTATATTAGATAGCCATACTGCTGTGGTCAAAAGAATAATCACAAGAATCAGTGAGGATAGGACTCAGGGTTGGGGACCTAACAGCAAATGAGGGTACTTTACTAAAATGATGCAAAATTTCAATTCATTGGAACAGTAAGAACATAAGATATATTATACAGAATGATTACTAAAATTAGTACTTAGAAACCATTTAAGAGTATATCTTGAATGTTCATACTGAAAATAATGTGATAACAGACAAAAAGACTCTCATGAATAAATTATTTTATGATATATACATATATTAATATAATCACAACTATACTGATACAGAGGAGGATGCTTGCAGCTAAAAAAAGACTTAACACAAGAACCCCAATGAGGGAGCTAGAGAAATGAATGAAGGAGCTAAAAGGGTGCAACCCCATGGGAAAAACATAATTATCAACTAGCCAAACCTACCATAGATCCCAGGGACTAAAACGCCAACCAATGAGATTTTATGGAGAGACCCATGGCCCCAAGTGCATATGCAGCAAAGGATAACATTCTCTGGCATCAATGGGAGTAGAGGCCTTTGATGAAGTCTTGTTTTCCCAGTGTAGGGGAATGCCAATGTGCTGAGGTGGGAGAGGGTGGTTAGGAGATGGGGTATCTTCATGGAGGCAATAAGAGGGGGAGGGGAAAGGAATTGAAAGAATAGGATAACATCTGAAATATAAATGCAGAGAATATCCAATAAAAATAAAATTAAAAAAAGAAGAAATAAAGTTTTGTAGCTTGTTGGAGCATTACTTCATCCAATGTGTATGTGTGTTTGTGTGTGTATTTGTGTGTGTGTGTGTGTGTTTGTGTGTGGTGCGGTGTGTGTGTGTGTGTGTGTGTGTGTGTGTGTGTGTGTGTGTGTGTGTGTGCATGCGCTTTACCTTATTTGCTGATTTCTCATACCCTCTTTGGATCCCTGAATATTCTATTAGAGCTGATCTCTGACAGATAAACTGAGTATTACATATTCTGTAATGATGCACTATAAAGAACCAAGAAAGTTAAGTTTCCAGTATCTCTGTGAACTCTACTTATGATTGAAATTTTTATTTTTAATTTGTTTTTCTCTGAATTTACATTTCTTTTTGTTTTTATTTTTTTATTTTTTCAAAAAAAATTGACCAACAGAATATTTCAGTTATTAAAAACTATACACCTACACAAGAGCACACAAGTACATAAAAAATTTTTTTACAGATTAAATCATATATTTACCATTACATACTGATAACATAAATCTTTAGTATCTCACTTTGGTTAATAGGCAGGTAATACAAATAGAAACTAAAATGCGAAACAATGGATCTTACTAAACTTATATACCAAAAGAAGCAAACTGGTATTTACTGAACATTTCACTCAAACATAAAAGACTATAAATTATTCTCAGTACTTCCTAAGACCCACTCCAAAATTGACCACATGCTCAGACAAAAAGCAAATTATGATTAATCTTTACACACCAAGAAAACTTTGACTAATTCCAGGTTACATCTTGTTTCACATGTATCTTATGCTCATTGTAACTAGTAATATCTTAATGCACACTATCAAACCTTTAAAAAAAAAGTACTGACAAAAATGTATTTATATACTTTTATGCAAAAATGCTTAAAATCTGTAAATTTATCTTTGTCTTTTAAAATAAAGTTGTTCAATTAAAATATATTCTTTTTTTTCTTCAAATTTACATAAGTTGTGAGTTGTTTCTGGGTGTTCAGAGATTTCTGGAGTTAGTATGCCATAGTCAGTGACTGCATATTATGTCTGTTCTTTTGTAACTGGGTTATCTCACTCAGGATGATATTCTCTAGATGCATATATTTTCTTAAGAATTTTGTTAAGTCGTTGTTTCTGATAGCTGAGTAGTACTCCATTGTGTAAATGTAGCACAATTTTTGTATCCAGTCATCTACTGAAGGACATCTGGGTTCTTTCCAGCTTCTGGCTATTATAAATAGAGCTGCTATGAACGTTGTGGTGCATGTATATTTGTTGTATGTTGGAGTGTCTCAGGGGTAAATGCCCAGAAGTGGAATAACTGGGTTTTCAGGTAGTACTATGTCCATTTTTCTGATGAACCGCAAGACTGATTTTCAGAGTGTTTGTATCAGTTTACAACCCCATCAACAGTGGAGAAGTGTTCTATTTTCTCCACATCCTTGCCAGCATCTGTTGTCATCTGAGTTTTGGATCTTGGCCACTCTGACTGGTGTGAGGTGGAATCTCAGGGTTCTTTTGATTTGCATTTCCCTGATGGCTAAGGATGTTGAGCACTTCCTTAGATGTTCCTCAGCAATTGGATATTCCTCGATTGAGAACTTTTTGTTTAAGTCTGTACCCCATTTTTAATAGGGTTGTTTGATTTTTTTGGTGTCTCACATTTTGAGTTCATTGTATATCTTGGATATTAGGCCTCTATCTGATGTATGGTTTGTAAAGATCTTTTCCCAATTGTTGTCTGCCATTTTGTTTTCATGACAGTGTCCTTAGCCTTACAGAAACTTTGCAATCTCATTAAGTCACATTTGTCAATCTTTGACCTTAGAGCATAAGCCACTGGTGTTCTGCTCAGAAAATTTTCTCTTGTGCCTTTGAGTTCTAAGGTTTTCCCTACTTTCTCATCTAATAGTTACAGTGTACCTGGTTTAATGTGAAAATCTTGATCCACTTCAGCTTTGCACAAGGATATAAGAAAGGGTCTATTTTCATTCTTCTGCATGCTGAGTGCCAGTTGGACCAAAACCATTTGTTGAATAGGATGTCCTTTTTCCATTGAATGCTACAGCTCCTTTGTCAAAAGTCAGATGACCATATACATGAGGGCTCATTTCTGGATCTTCTATTCTATCCCATTGATCCATATGCCTACTTCTGTACCAGTACCATGCAGTTTCAGCACAATTACCTTGTAATATAGCTTGAGGGCAGGGGAAGTGATTCCCGCAGATGTTTTTTTGTTGTTGAGGATGGATTTTGCTATTCTAGGTCTTTTGATATTCCAGATGAAATTGCACTTTGCTCTTTCCAAGTCAATAAAGAACTGGGATGCAATTTTTTGGGGATTGCATTGAATCTGTAGATTGCTTTTGGTAAGATGGCCATTTTACCATAGTTAATCCTTCCAATCCATGAGCATGGCAGATATTTCCACTTTCTGAGATCTTCCTTGATTTCTATCTTTAGAGGTTTGAAGTTCTTGTCATAAAGGTCCTTCACTTGCTTAGTTAGAGTCACATCAAGGTATTTCATAGTTTTTGTGACTATTGTGAAGGGTATCTTTTCTCTAATTTCTTTCTCCACATGTTTGTCGTTTGAGTCTAGGAAGGCTACTAATTTGTTTGAGTTAATTTTATATCCAGCAACTTTGCTGAAATTGTTTATCAGCTGTAGGAGTTTTCTGGTGGAATTTGTGGAGTCGCTTAAGTACACAATCATGTCATCTGCAAATAGAGATGTTTTTACTTCTTCCTTTCCAATTTGTATCCCTTTGATTTCCTTTTGCTGTCTAATTGCTCTGGTCAGGACTTCAAGTACTATGTTGAATAGGTAGGGGGAAATTGGGTAGCCTGTCGAGTCCCTGATTTTAGTGGGATCACTTCAAGTTTCCCACAGTTAAGTTTGATGATGGCTACTGGTTTGCTGAATAATGCTTTTCTTATGTTTAGGTATGGTCCTTGGATTCCTGTTCTTTCCAAGACTTTTAACATGAAGGGGTGCTGAATTTTGTCAAATGCTTTCTCAGCATCTAGTGAGATGACCATATTGTTTTTTTTTTCTTTGAGTTTGTTTATGTGGTGGATTACATTGATAGAATTCCAACTTTGGAACTTCTGTTTCCACCCAGCAGCGACTTCAAGGCACAGAACAGGGCACAGCCCATCTGCCACTTGGATAAGCAGCTCCTAAAGCTTTAAAGATTGATGAGTAGGAAATCTGGGCAGCCAGGGAGCGGAGAGATCTCTGCGAAGTGCACACAGTAAGCGCACCCCCAGGCCTGCCTGATCCAGGGACCAGGAACAGAACTTTGGAACTTCTGTTTCCAACCAGCGGCAACTTCAGGGTGCAGAACAGGGCCCGGCCCACCTGCCCCCACCCCAGCAGCAGCTCCTAAAGGCTTAAAGACTGGGACCAGGAACACAACTTTGGAACTTCTGTTTACACCCAGTGAGGACTTCAGGGCACATAACAGGGCGCAGCCCATCTGCCACTCGAATCAACAGCTCCTAAAGCTTTAAAGACTGGTGAATACGAGATCTGGGCAGCCAGGGAGCAGAGAGATCTCTGCGGAGTGTGCACAGTAAGCGCACCCCCAGCCCTGCTTGATCCAGGGACCAGGAACAAAACTATGAAACTTCTGTTTCCACCCTGCGGTGACCTCAGGGCGCAGAACAGGGCTTGGCCAATCTGACACCTGGACCAGTGGAGATCCAGGGACACAGACCAGATACAAGGGAAAGTCAAGAACATATCACTGACAACAAGATGGCGAGAGGAAAGTGAAAGAGTATGTCCCAAGGAAACCAAGACAACCTGGCAATACCAGAACCCAGCTCTCCCATCACAGCAAACACTGGAATGCCAAACACTCCAGAAAAAGAAGATGCAGACCTGAAGTCATACCTCAAGATGCTGATAGAGATACTTAAACAAGAACAGGAAGAAAAGCAAAAAGCTTCAGATGCTTTCAAAGAGTAAACAAGAAAAACACTCAAAGAACTCAAAGAACTAGAGGAAAACAGAACCAAAGAGATGAGAAAATTTAAAACAGAAATTTACACAATAAAGAAAACACTAAAAGAGATAACCCTAGAGATAAGAAATCAGGAGTCACAGAAGCAAGCATTTCCAATAGACTACAAGAGATGGAAGAGAGAATCTCGGGGGCAGAAGACAACATTGTAAACATAGACAAAACAGCCAGAGAAGATGCAAAAAACAAAAAGCTCCTAACCCAAAATGTCCCGGAAATCCAGGACACAATGAGAAGACCTAACCTAAGGATAATTGGAATAGAATAGGGAGAAGAGTATCAACTAAGAGGCACAGTAAATATCTTCAACAAAATCATAGAAGAAAACTTCCCTACCCTGAATAATGAGATGACCACAAGCATAAAAGAAGCCTTCAGAACTCCAAATAGGTTGGACCAGAAAAGAAATACCTCCCGACACATAATAGTCAAAACACCAAGTGCGCAAAGCAAAGAATGAATACTAAAAGCAGTAAAAGAAAAGGTAAGGTAACATATAAAGGCAGACCAATCAGAATCACACCCGATTTCTCAACAGAGACTATGAAAGGTAGAAGAGCCTGGACAGACATCATGCACACCCTAAGAGAGCACAAGTGCCAGCCCAAGCTGCTATACCCAGCAAAACAATCAATCACCATAGATGGAGAGATGAAGATATTTCAAGACAAATCAAAATTTACACAATATCTGACCACAAACCCAGCACTACAAAGAATTATAGGTGGAAAACACAATACAATGAAGGAAAATACAGCCTAGTGAAAATAAGAAAACTCCTAAACAAGAAAACTAAAAGAAGAAAAAGACATAGACACAACTCAACCCACAAAGGCAATAATGGCAGGAAACAAAAACAACTATTCCTTGATATCTCTTAACATAAATGGACTCAACTCCCCAATAAAGAGACATAGGCTATCAGACTGGATACATAAACAAAATCCAGCCATTTGCTGCATACAGGAAACTCATCTCAGAGACAAAGACAGACACTATCTCAGAGTAAAAGGGTGGGAAAAAAACTTCCAAGCAAACAGCCCCAAGAAGCAAGCTGGAGTGGCTATTCTAATATCGAATAAAGTAAATTTCCAACCAAACGTTATCAAAAAAGATAAGGAAGGACACTTTTTACTCATTACTGGGGAAATCTGTCAGGAGGAACTCTCAATTCTTAACATATATTCTCCAAATAAAAAAGGACCCGTATGACAAGAATTTCAAATCTCTGAAGAAGGAAGTTGAAGAAGTTCTCAGAAGATGGAAAGATCTCCCATGCTCATGGATTGGAAGGATCAATAATGTAAAAATGGCCATCTTACCAAAAGTAATCTACAGATTCAGTGCATTCCCATCAAAATTCCAATTCAATTCTTCATAAAGTTGGAAAGAGCAATTTGCAAATTCATCTGGCATAACAATAACCCTACAATATTGAAATCCATCCTCAACAATAAGAAAACATCTGTGGGAATCACCATCCATGACCTCAAGCTATATTACAAGACAATTTTTTAAAAGCTGCATGGTACTTGTACAGACATAGGCATTTTGATCAATGAATCAGAATAGAAGACCTAGAAATGAACCCTCACAGATATGGGCACTTGATATTTAACAAAAGTGCTGTAAACATTCTATGGAGAAAAAAAAACAGCCTCTTCAACAAATGGTGTTGGTTCAACTGGCACTCAGCATGTAGAAGAATGAAAATAGACACTTTCTTATCTCCTCATACAAAGCTCAAGTGCAAGTGGATCAAAGATCTCTACATTAAACCAGGTACACTGAAATTATTAGAAGAGAAAGTAGGAAAAATTTAGAACACATGGGCACAGGGGAAATTTTCCTAAACACAACACCAATGGCTTGTGCTCTAAGATCAAAGATCAAGAAGTGTGACTTAGTGACATTGCAAAGTTTCTGTAAGGCTAAAAACAGTCTAGAAAACAAAACAGCAGCCAATAGATTGGGAAAATATTTTTACCAAATCCACACCTAATAGCCAATGTATACAAAGAATTCCTCAGCCACCAGAAACAATGACTTAACCAAATTCTTAAGAAAATGGCTGCATCTAGAGAAGATCATCCTGAGTGAGATAACCCAGTCACAAAAGAACAGACATAATATGCAGTCACTGATAATGGGATGCTAACCCCAGAGGCTTGCACTCCCCCAGAAACAACTCACAGACTGTATGAAGTCCAAGAAATAAAGAAAACAAAAAATATACATCTATTCACAAAACAAGCAGACTTTGACTATTTCCATGTTGCGTTTTGTTTTGCATGAACTTTACGCTTATTGCAACTAGTAGGTTTTCAATGCATACTGTCAAGCCCTTGAAAAAAATCAAGTACTGACTAAAAAACATATTCACATGGTTTTATGTAAAATTTATTTTAATGTCTGAAAAAACAGTACTGACAAAAATGTATAATTTTAAGCAAAAAAAAATGTTTAAAATCTGTACATTTATCTTTGTTTTGCAAAATAAAGTCGTTTAAAAAATAAAAAAAAAAAGAATTGAAGAAGTTAGTCACCAGAGAATCAAAAATTCTTATATAAAATGGGGTACAGAGCTAAACAAAAAATTTTCAATTGAGGAATATTGAATGGCTGAGAGGCATCTAAGAAAGTGCTTGACATCCCTAGTCATCAGGGAAATGCAAATCAAAACAACCCTGAGATTCCACCTCACACCAGTCACAATGACTAAGATCAAAAACTCAGATGACAGCAGATGCTGGCAAGGATGCAGAGAAAGAGGAACACTTCTCCACTGTTGATTGGGTTGTAAACTGGTACAACCACTCTGGAAATCAGTCTGTTAGTTCCTCACAAAGTTGGACATAACCTTACCTGAAGACTCAGTTATTCCACTTCTGGGCATATACCCCAGAGACACTCCAACATACAACAAAGTCGCATGCACCACAATGTTCATAGCAGCCCTATTTGTAATAGCCAGAAGCTGGAAAGAACCCAGATGTTCTTCAGTTGATGAATGGATACAAAAATTGTGATATATTTACACAATGGAGTACTACTCTGCTATCAGAAACAATGACTTTATGAAATTACTAAGAAAATGGTTGCATCTAGATAATATCATCCTGAGTGAGGTAACCTAGTCACAAAAGAACAGACATAATATGCAGTCACTGATATTTGGATACTAACACCAGAAAGCTCTGAACACCCCAGAAATAACTCACAGACCATTTGAAACTCAAGGCAAACAAAGGCCAAAAAGTGAAAGCCTCAGTCCTTCTTAGAAAAAAAAATGTATAGCATCCTCTCAGAGTGTGATACACCTGAACCTTAAATCATTAATAATCCAAAAGCTAAGAATATAATCTTGTGGCAATTTTTGGTATTTAAAAGTCATTATGCTTAATATACATACCAAGAAAACTGACTGTTTCCATGTTACATTTTATCCTACATGTACTTTATGCTTATAGTAACTAGTGGAATTTCAATGCATGCTATTAAACCTCTAAAATAATTAAGTACTGACAAAAATATATTCATATAGTGCTATGTCAAAATGCCTTTAAAAATCTATACATGTATCCCTCTTTTTAAAAATAAAGTTGTAAAAAAAAAAAGAAAGATATTTTAGTATAACCATGAGAGTTTTATGAAAAATACTACTTATGAAAAACTATAAGATATCTGAGGGATAAAGAGGCAAGTTCAGAGAAAAACATGAGTCAGGAACTATTTTCCTATTTAACCCTGATATAAACTCTGTGAATCACTTTTAATTAGCATCTAATTTAACTTACATAGTTTTTTTAGAATACATTCTTAGTATTGAATTATAGGATATTGTGAATACTTTATCTAGTCCATTTGTCTTAGTTAGGTTTCTCTAGAGTTACAGAACTTCTGAAATTTTATATATGTATATATATATGTTAAGACAATTTATTTTCATGACTTAGTGTCTTACTCCCAAGTAATTCCAAGTAGTACAGAGGCAGCTGTGAATGGGTAGTCCAATACTCTAGTTTCAATCTCAGTGAAATTAAGCTAGTTGGTTAAGCTGGTCTTCCGTAGAAGTAGGTTCCAACAGATGTGCTGGGAAATAAGTACAAGTGGTTGAGATAGAGTGAATCTCTCTTCTTCTAATGTCCTAAAGTAGGCCTCTAGCAGGTATGGCTCAGATGAAAGATGTGTACCACCATACCTAGATCTAAATCTTGTTTTGTTCCAGGCTGACACTGAACTCAGAGATCTGCTCCAGTCTTCTTAAATTAAAGAAACACATTTCACAGGTTCCTTATACTGCTGAGTATAAACCTTTGGCTATTTGTCAGCAATCCTTTAACAGATCAGAGTTCAACCAGAAGTGAAACTCTGCTGGCATTTAGGACATAACCAGTGGCACTGCCATTTTGTTGTTTTGGAGTTTAGGACCCAGCAATTATGAATCATCAATTTTATTAAATTTTGTAGGTTATTTTACATTTAACTAAAGCAGCCTGCTCATTTGTAATTCTTTTAAAAAATTACTGTCTAGGACAAAATAAACAATTGTAAATGGTTCATGTTATCTTTAGTTGGATTTCCCAATTTTTTCCTAAAACTTATGAGTTAGTTAGTAATTATCACACATAAAGCTAACTAGAATGTAACCATACAGCTGATGGTAGTTTATACTTTATTTGTTTCTGGAAATTTTCTTTTCTTCCAGAAAAATTGTCAGTCTATGATAGCTTCAGAATATATATTTGGGGTTCAGTTTTATATGATGCATTTGGGATTAATGTTTCAGATCTTACCCTGACACTACCTTCTCCCTTTGGGTGCTGGGATTATCCTGCACATTTATGCAAATGTGAGGATGTTCAAGACACCAAGTGACTAATTCCTTCTATGTGTCTCCTGGATGAGCCAATCATTCCTTCTGATCTGGGAATGTTGGGTGTTTGTTGTTGTTGGATCGAGATTAATGTAGGTTGTTCAGTTGAAATTTTCTCACACTGTGTAAAGGTATATCACTGTATTTTCAATTCTTAATTGCTGTAACAGCAAAGGGCTAAGTGCTTGCAGAATTTTGGTATTGTTATGTCTATGTCCCATCACCAGTTTTCTTATATAAATGCTTTTTCTTCTTCACCTGTGTAAAAGATGATATTCTGGTATTATTAAACAACAAGCTGCCATGGTGAATGTAGAACAACCCTCAATACTAAAGAGATGGATCAGGTGTTATCTTACTGATGATTGATTCAGACTGAAATGGAGCTCTTTGTATAATAAGGACTAATGGATGGAATTGGAGTAGGAAGTACAGATACCAGACTTCTAGGTAGAAAAAGATAAAGGCAGAGATGAAAGATATTTGAGAGACTTGAAGAGAGCAGAAGGAAGCAGAATGGAGATGGTTGAAGCTGGAAGCAAGCAGTGAGAACCACATAGAGAGATGGGATGTCTAATAAGTTAGGATAAGTTAGTACGTATCTAAAGACCACCCCATAAAAAGTCAATAGCTTTAATCTACATAGAGGCCTCTATGTTTTAATTAAACTGCAAGCAGAATCCACAAAAGCCCTGCAATACTAAGCAACATAGAATAATAGAAAGAGGAGAACAACACCTACAGAACAAATTGTCCTTGGACATTTAAGAGCAATAGTCTTTCTTCAGGAGTGGGAACTGTGCACTAAAGACTCTGGAGGCTTGGGGTTTTATAGCGCAGAAAGGGGAACTTTTTGAATGAATGATTCTATTGGTTCTTCTGTAATCTCAAAGCAGTAAATACCAGTGAAGGGTTGGTATGTAGATTTTCTTATCAAGAGCTTCCTAGATCCTAACTACAGGAAGATATTAGTGTATCAACTTTCCTATCTGGGATTTCTCAGCACCTGAGTCTTTTACGTCATTTGCCCTTTATTTGAGTTTGCCATGGAAGCAGTTCTTCTCAGTCAGTAAAGAAACAATGGCCATCACAAATCTTATAAAGAATTTAGTTGGCACTTGCTTACAGTTAAGTTATCACCATAGGAAACATAGCATCAGGGAGGCAGACATGTTGCTAAAGAAGTAGTTGAAAATTCTGCATCCAGATCTGCAGGGAACAGGCAAAAAAGAGACTGGGATTTGAATGGGCTTTCAAAACTTCAAAGTCAACTTTCAATAACACACTTCCTCTAACAGAGCCACATCCTTTAATCTTTTCAAATAGTGCCATTCCCTACTGACCAGTATTCAAATCCGTGAGCTATGAGGGGTCATTTTATTCAAATCACCACAGGACAGTTGATATATTGACCTAATCAATAGCTTACTAGATTGAATTTGCTTGCAGGTGTTATCAGTATATCAACTTTCCAATCTGGGATTTCTCAGCTCACCTGAGGCTTTTAGGTAATTAGCCCTTTAGTTGTTTTTCTTAATGAGGCATGTGTACTTGTCTGGTGTGGTACTCCTAATACTAACATATACTTGGTGAGATGCAGCAAGTTTCTCTTATCTTTGATTTCTTTATAATCACATGCTTATAAAGTTCCCAAACTAAGGGATTTGCATGGTCACAGGATAAGTAGCTAAAAGGTGAAGAATTAGACATTTGAGGTTAATTGTCATAAGAAAAATGTCAAATAGTAAATTAAATTACTTTAAATGTAAAGACAACAAATGAGCCTGCAAAGTTTGAAAAGGAAGCAAAATCTAAGCTTCTAGAGTACCAAAACCAATCAAATACATAAATAAAAACATTTCTAAACCAAAATTCCTTCCAAAAAATCAAGCTAGATACCTTAAGCCAAATACTTTGAAGGTAAACCAAACAAGGTATCTTTAAAGTTATGACCCTTAATTACACAGCCAAGATAAAAATATGAACAGTTGGTCAAATGAAAGGAGGTCTAGTGCCCTGGACATAATTCATTAACAAGTTACCTGAGTAAATAACACCAGATGACTTGAATGCAGTAGGTCTCTGACTGTATCTTGCTTTCATTCTGGTGATTCTGGAAAAGATCATTCTTAAAGTACCACACTGGACACAAGAAATACAGCTCAAATTTCAATAGTACTAAGAGATAGTTTATTCTGGAGCCATTTTCAGTGACTAGGGCTCAGGAGCACAAATTTGGGTTAGTCGAAATTCCATGATTCAACATGGAAGCAATTTCACAAAGGTTTTATACTTTTATAGATCAAAGAAATTCACAAATCAAGGCAATATTAAAATACATTGAATATTATATTAAAAATACATTGGGAACAGCAGAGATTATTTTATAATAAATATGCCAGGCTTTCTATAGTACAAAGATGTTATCTGATGACATTATTAGCTTTTTCATTGGCAGAAGCTAGTAGTCACATATTTAATAAATTAAAATACATATTTATCACATAGTCACATCACAGGATTTTAGTTCCAACACAGAGGCAGATAGCAAATGACTGATAGGGTAGGGGTTTGGGAGTAGGTTAGATTGTAAAGTTTGTCCAAGGTGAAGTAATTATTTAGAGTATTCAATGAACAGATCATATATGTTTTAGTATATAATAGGAAAACCTCAGAATATATCTATAGTCAGAAAAAGCTGCCTATCTAGACTATTCAGCATCAGTGATATATGGATGTAATGGGAGACCTTATTTCAATAAATAAAAATAGAAAGCAATTGAAGTAGATATCTAAAATCAATCTTGTGCCTTCATATTTATGTGCACACACATGCTTCTACACACAAGTGAACACACATACAGTCATGCACGAGCTTTTCACACAAGCCATTCCAAATACATTTCCTCAAACTACAAATTAGCTGAACTTTATAATCAACACCGTGACAGGAAAAAAAAAGTCACTTTACAAAAGCCAGTTGCACTGACAGTAACATTCCGAACACACAACACTTAAAGGTCAATTTGGCTAAATATATACAAAGAACACTTGAAATAAATTTAAAAATTATGTTTCTGTATAGCAATCATAAAGTGCTTTAGGTGGCTCATTCTTCCCAAATTGTTTCATAAATTTAACCTAATATCCATAAAACGTTGAATTTAAATTTTGTTAAAAAATAAACAACAACAAAGGAAGCAAAGTTTTATTTTCCCTAAAATCATAAAGTGATCTTTCTGAGAGTATTTTTAAAAGAACGAAAAATCTAGAGACTGGAAGAAGACATTAATAAGGTTGGAAGGATAACTTATAAGACATTGATTTGTGCTGGAGAGATGACTCAGTGATTAAGAGCACTGACTGCTCTTCCAGAGATCCTGAGTTCAAATCCCAGTAACCGCATGATAGCTCACAACCATCTATAATGAGATCTGATGCCCTCTTCTGGTGTGTCTGATGACAGCTACAATATGCCTATATATAATAAATAAAAATAAATCTTAAAAAATTAAGGCATTAATTTGATCAAGAAATTCTTTCTCACTCCCTCTTCATATATATATAAATTCAAGCAATTCTGTGTGAATTATACCAAAATGATGTTGGCATTTTAATATTTTTTATTTAGAACATAATGCCCCATATTATGGAACTATAATGTAATGGTTTTTTTAAAGGTATTGACAGGTAGAAAGAAATGTAAATTACCCTGGTTAATTCATTTAATATAATTTTCCTTGTCATGATGCTCACTAAAGAATATTTAGTGAGTTTTGCTTTATTTTATTTATTAACATTACCTGCTACTCAACTTAGCAGTAGACATATACATTCAAGATTTATCAACAAATTTGCAGGGATTATTTTAGAATTAACTTTAATTTAATAGCACATGCAACATGAAAAATCAACTTTTATACGCGTATTTCCTCTTCTATCTTAGATTATAATTTCATCCATAAGACAGCTTTATTAGGTCAATGGGAATCTCATATCCATCTAGAGTATTAAGAATCCCAATATCTAAAAAACAAACAAACAAAAAAAACCAAAGGAATATGTTCTTGAATAAAATAGACAGATGAGGAAAAAGAAACATTTAGAACAGATTTCTATTTATACTGTTCAAAGAGGAAAGTTGCAAGATTACTGGCTAAGCTTCTCTTATAATTGCCTATTTTGAAAATAGGTGTTTCTCCTCAAATAATCTAATCTCTGTGTTTTATGTTTTATATTTTCAATGTCCAAGAAAGATTGTAAAAGAGTAAAGTGTCCTTAATAATGGTTCAAACCTTCTTATCAGAGACTGCACATTGGGAGGCTTCTCTTATATCTCCCTCTCATACCTACTCAGCCTCTTTATTGCCCCTCTCACATCTTTGTTTCTTAGAGTATAAATGAGAGGATTGAAGCTAGGTGTGACAACAGTATAGAAGAGTGCAATAAACTTGGCATGATCTTGAGAACTTTTGGTTGAAGGCTGAAGATAAATGCACATAATTGGAACAAAAAAGAGAGAAACAACAGTAAGATGGGCTCCACAAGTCCCAAAAACTTTCTGAAGTCGAGCAGTTGATTGCATTTTCAGGACAGTCCATGCAATGGCACCATAGGAGCTCAGAATGAGAATTAGTGGTATGACAACAAAAATAGCACTCATGACCATAAGGGTCAGCTCATTTGCATGGATATCAACACAGGACAACTGCAACAGTGCTGGCACTTCACAGAAGAAGTGATCCACTTGGCGATGGCCACAAAGGGGTACCCAGAAGGTAATGGAAGAATGAAGTGCTGAAGTGAGAAAACCACATACCCAGGATCCTGCAGCCAGCAGGTAGCAGAAATGAGGATTCATGAGGACAGAGTAATGTAAGGGTTTACACACAGCTACATAGCGGTCATAGGACATCACCACCAACAGAACACATTCTGTAGTACCCAGAGCAAGAACAAAGTAGAGTTGGAGCATGCAACCAGCATAAGATATTGTCTTCTCTGGACCCCAGAGGTTGAACAGCAGCTGAGGGACAGAGCTAGTGGTGTAGCAGAGATCCAGAGCAGAAAGGTTTGAGAGGAAGAAGTACATAGGGGTGTGCAGGTGGGAATCTAACTGTGCCAGGATGATGATGAAGAGATTGCCTGTCAGTGTCATTATGTAGAATATTAATATCACCACAAAGAGAACAACTTCCAGATGAGGCCATTTAGAAAAACCCAGAAAAATAAAGTACCCTTCCCAACTTGCATTGTAATTTTCCACCATTGCTCATTTTCTTTTTTGTTTTATCCTCAGTTCTAGAAAACATGAAGAAATAGAGTTATAGTAAATGATTAATGAAACAAATTATTAGTAAGTATATATATATATTTACCTATATATAGATACCTATACATATACATATAGATATCATGAAAATACCTCATCTTCATATCTTGTTTACTTTTCATAAGTATATGCTTAATATATAAATTTAATCTTATCACTTATTAAAATTATTAATTATATATTTATATTAAAAGTCAGTGAATGGTGAAAGCAAACAGTTCCTGGTTACTAGAACCAAAATCATTGATAAGTTAAATGGTATTACTGACAGAAGATGATGGAACTCTAGCTAGTAAGTTTTCTAAGGGACAATGTAATTACACAGACTATATCATCCTATCACAAAATAGTTATTAATTACAAATTGAAAATTAGGAAACTGTATTATGCAGATATGGTAGATTCCTTCATAATCATGTTATTCAAGAAAATCTCACCAGTTTTTTAACAAACTAATTCTATATAGATGGCTTTGGAATATTTTGAACAGGACATCATGTCACTAGAATGATATTTCTACCCAGAAAATCCAATTGAATTCTAACAATAAAATCATAAGAAAGAAATGTTTATGGAAGAGATTATGGTGATTATAATAATAATGACACCGATGATGGTTCATTATAGATGCTTTAGAGATGATAGTTTGGAAAATAATGATAAAAGACAAAAGACTGATAGATGTCAAATAGATAAATGGACACATGATAGATGATAGAATTATAATAGAGGAATCACAGTTTTTTATTACATGGTCTGTGCTAAGGTACTGTATAGATAAAGGTAAATGATTTTTTAAATGCTTTTGTAATTGTTCTGGAAGTTTGGAGTATTCTTCAGTAAAATACTATCACTAGGAAATATAAATAATTTTATGTTCTATGTGGACGTTTATACTTTTACAAAAAAAATAACTTAGTAAGTATGAACTTCTCATTCATCTTAGGGTAACAACTGAATTAATAATAATAAAAAACAATGCCTAAATTGGATTTGGAAGGTAACTTATTGCTAACAAGTAAATGTCTTCAAATTCTTGGCAGTGTTTTTTTCTTGGTAAATGTACAGGCAATAATACCTGCGAAGAGAACACAACACATTGAGCACATCTAATTACTTCACACATCACACTGAGCACATCTAATTACTTCACACATCACACTGAGCACATCTAATTACTTATGTAAAGCAAAATATAGTAATCCAGTTAGATGTGGTACAGAAATAAGCTTATTTATTGATCTGTTTATTTGCACTAAAGACTGTTTATAACCAAGAATCAGAACTTAAATAGAAATATGAACAAAGATGGCTTATGCAATATATCATAGAAGCTAGTTGATAAAAAACAAAACTTATTAAACACAAAAAGAAAATGTAAAAACTATGGTATTATTTTCTTATTCTTAGAAGTGAGGGAAATAGAGGTTTTATCAAAAATTGCTTTTATCATCTGTGGATAAATTCTCTTTTCTTGTTGGAAGCCAGAATTATAGAGGAAACAGTGATGGCTATTCCCCACTCTCAACACTAACCATCATAAGACCAGAACTGTTATCTCTAACGTTAACTAGTTAGTGTTCAAGTGCTGCCCATTCACTCCCTTTCTTTGTCTGCATATTCTATGTGCAGTCATTGCATTATTCTTCACCTTATAAGGCCGACAGGATGGCCTGATTTAGTCTCTTTGAAGGCATCAGCATAAGCAGTCCTGCCTCTCTTTCTGACTTACTACATCATACTCAGAGAGACGAGCCTCTCTGATAATCATTTAATACTGCCATGGTTCATAAAGGATGTGTTTGTAGCCAAAAGAGACAATAAGAGCAGTCAGTGTATTGAGGAATGGCCCTTGTCTAAGATTAAATGAGGTTTGTGGGAATAATGACAAATCTTACTTGGTTCCTTTGACTGGGCTAATAGGAGCATAAATCCCAAAGAGTCAATTAATGCTCCAGAAGGAATTGTATAGTCC
Organism: Micromys minutus; assembly: GCF_963924665.1. Classification (NCBI taxonomy): domain Eukaryota; kingdom Metazoa; phylum Chordata; class Mammalia; order Rodentia; family Muridae; genus Micromys; species Micromys minutus. The sequence goes on along the minus strand of NC_137960.1, from coordinate 102,491 downwards.
TTTCCCCAGAAATAGCTTCCCCATAGCAACACATCACTGTGACTTGGAATCTGTCGATAAATAATTGAGAAAATCTACTCTATGGTGTGTTTACAGAAGAGGGTGAGTTGTCCCAAGTTATTTCAATTATTTTTCCTCATTAAAAATCTGAAAAATATCTTGTTTAAGGTAGGAAAAGACACTCAATATTTTATTAAAAATAAAGTATTTTTGCTCCACTTAAGTTGAGTTTTTCTTTGAATCTATGTTAAGTTCCATGTGTAGAAATAAGTTTACTACATTTTACATGTTATTGCCAATATAATATGTTTTAATTACAACCAATTTTTTATATATCAATTATTCCTTTTTTTCTTAAAACATTAACTAAAATTTGTGTTATATCTATTTCCATTCTTTTTAGTGCACAAATGTCATAGATGAACACTTATCACCCTCAGCTATCACTGACTATGCCAACTCTTTACACATACACAAAACCACCACTTTGGGAAGCTAGTCATCAATTCCCTTCACCATAATGTATGCATCATTTAATAGTAAATATTTTAATGCAAAGAAAATATTATTATATGGATACTTAACAGTTTTAAATGTCTTCATTTTACTCTGGAAGAATGTAAGGAGTGATAGTAACTCTGTAAGAATGCAGCTAGTTTTCAGGACCTGGGAAAAGTTTAATATCCTGAGCCTGAGCATATTATATGTATTTTATAACAGCCCGACACTTGATAAGGAATTTAGTGTTACTCAACATATACAATACCAACACATGTAGATTTTTAATATTACTTGTTTGAGAAACATGAACATATAAACATGTTTTAGTTAAAGAATATTATTTTTAAAGCAGCCTTGTGATATTTATACCCAAGATTCATCAGAGAATACACTGAAATATGTGACAAATGTGAGAACAGGGTATATTAGATTACTGAGGGCTGTTTTCTAGAAAGTGATATTTAGTTCTTGTGGAATACATGATTTTTATCCATTTGCATTTACATTAGCATTCTGGAAACTATACGTTCCACTCAAAGCAGTGCATGATACAGTGGAACCACTGAGGATAATAATACTGACATGGAAGAAGCTGCTTATTCTCATTTTGTCAAAATAAATGTTGTTATCATACTGAAAATAATATATACGATTAAGTAGATCTATCAAAATAATCCCAAAAGTAAACAAAATGAAAAAAACCCAGTGATTTATAAAACTTTGTGTTTGCAAACAAAAGCTTATTATGTCTATGTATGGATTTGATATATACAATGAAGTCAACCAAGTTACTAGTCTTATTAATTTAATTTATAATTGAAGTTTTTTGGCTTTTTTATCAAGATGTAAGAGATTTAATATTAATAGTCTTAAAAGAAATTTGTTGTGGGTTATATGTGATGGATAAAATAGAAAATTTGGGACTATTCCAGTAACCAAAAAAAATGTCAATACATTTAAGATTATTACCACTTCCTCTAATTTTTATTTTATTTAAATTGAACAACCTTATTAAAAAAAAACAAAGATAAATATACAGATTTTAAGCATTTTTACATAAAGTATACGATACGTTTTTGTTAGTACTTGATTTTTTTAAAGGTTTGATAGTATGCATTAAAATATTACTAGTTACAATGAGCATAAAGTACATGTAAAACAAAATGTAACCTGAAATAGTCAAAGTTTTCTTGCTGTGTAAAGATTAAGCATAATGTTTTTTTCTTTTCTTTTCTTTTTTGTCTTTGTTTTTTTCTTGAACTTCATATGGTGGGTGAGTTGTTTCTGGGATGCTCAGAGCTTTCTGGGGTTAGTATCCAATAATCAGTGACTGCATATTATGTCTGTTCTTTTGTGACTAGGTTATCTCACTCAGGATAATATTCTCCAGATGCATCCATTTTCTTAAGAATTTCAAAAAGTCATTGTTTTCTGATTGCTGAGTAGTACTCCATTGTGTAAATATACCACAATTTTTGTATGCATTCATCTACTGAAGAACACCAGGCTTCTTTCCAACTTCTGGCTATTATAAACAGGGCTGCTATGAACATTGTGGTGCATGTATCTTTGTTGTATGTTAGAGCGTCTCTGGGGTATATGCCCAGAAGTGGAATAACTGGGTCTTCAGGTAGTACTATGTCAAATTTTCTGAGGAATCACCAGACTGATTTCCAGAGTGGTTGTACCAGTTTACAACCCCACCAAAAGTGGAGAAGTGTTTCTCTTTTTCCGCATCTTCACCAGCATCTACTGTCATCTGAATTTTGATCTTAGTCATTGTGGTTGGTGTGAGGTTAAATATCAGGGTTGTTTTGATTTGCATTTCCCTGATGGCTAATGATGCCAAGCACTTTTTTAAATGCTTCTCAGCCAATCAATGTTCCACCATTGAGAACTTTTTGTTTAACACTGTAACCTTTTTTAATAGGGTTGTTTGATTCTCTAGTGTCTAACTTCTTGAGTTCTTTGTATACATTGGATATTAGGCCTCTATCTGATGTGGGTTTGGTAAAGATCTTTTCCCAATCTGTTGGCTGCTGTTTTGGTTTCTTGACAGTGTCCTCAGCCTTACAGGAACTTTGCAATTTGATTGAGTTGCACTTGTCGATATTTGACCTAACAGCATGAGCCATTGTTGTTCTCTTCAGGAAATTTTCTCCTGTGCCTATGTGTTCTAAGGTTTTCTCTACTTTCTCTTCTAATAGTTTCAGTGTACCTGGTTTAATGTGGAGATCTTTGATCCACTTACACTTGAGCTTTGTACAATGAGATAAAAAAGGGTCTCTTTTCATTCTTCTGCATGGTGAGTGCCACTTGGACCAACACCATTTGTTGAAGAGGCTGTCCTTTTTCCACTGAATGTTTACAGTTCCTTTATATCCAACCACTTTGCTGAACTTGTTTATCAGCTGTAGAAGTTCTCTGGTGGAATTTTTGGGGTAACTTACATACACTATCATGTCATCTGCAAACAGTGATGTTTTTACTTCTTCTTTTTCAATTTGTATCTATTTGATTTCCTCTTGCTGTCTAATTGCTCCAGCCAGGACTTCCAGTACTATGTTAAATAGGTAAGAGGATAGTGGGCAGCATTGTCTAGTCCCTAAATTTAGTGAGATTGCTTCAAGTTTCCCACCATTAAGTTTGGTGTTGGCTACTGGTTTTCTGGATATTGCTTACTATTATGTTTAGGTATGGGCCTTGGATTCCTCTTCTTTCCAAGACTTTTAACATGAAGGTGTGTTGAATTTTGTCAAATACTTTCTCAGCATCTAGTGAGATGACCCTGTAGTTTTTTTCTTTGAGTTTGTTTATATGGTGGATTACATTGATGGATTTCTGTATATTAAACCATCCCTGCATCCCAGGGATGAAGCCTACTTGATCATGGTAAATGATCATTTCGATGTGTTCTTGGATTCAGTTTGCAAGGATTTTTGTTGAGTATTTTTTTATCAATGTTCATAAGTGAGATTGGTCCAAATTCTCTTTCCTTGTAGGGTCTTTGTGTGGCTGAGGAACGATGGTTATTGTGGCCTCAAATAAATGAGGTAGTGTTCCATCTGATTCTATTTTGTAGAATAGTTTGGAAAGTATTGGTATAAGGTTGTCAATAAATGTCTGATAGAATTCTGCACTGAACCCATCTAGACCTGGAAATTTTTTTGGTTGGGAGGCTTTTGATGACTGATTCTATTCCTTTAGGTGTTATGGGATTATTTAGATGGTTTACCTGGTCCTGGTTTAACTTTAGTATCTGCTATCTGTCTAGGGATTCATTCATTTCCTCCAGATTTTCCAGCTTTGTTGAGTATAGGCTTTTTTAGTAGGATATGATGATTTCTTGAATTTCCTCAGTTTCAGTTGTTATGTCTCCACTTTCATTTTTGTTTTTGTTAATTTGGATACTCTCTCTTTGTCCTCTAGTTAGTCTGGCTAAGGATTTATCAATCTTGTTATTTTTCTCAAAGAACCAGCTCTTGGTTTAGTTGATTCTTTGAATGGTTCTTTTTGTTTCTATTTGGTTAATTTCTGCTCTGAGTTTGATTATTTCTTGCCCTCTACTCCACTTGGGCATATCTGCTTCATTTTATTCTAGAGCTTTCAACTGTTCTGTCAAGTTGCTAGTGTATGCTCTCTCCAGTTTCTTTTTGGAAGCACTCAGAGCTATGAGTTTTTTTCTCAATACTGCTTTTACTACATCCCATAGGTTTGGGTGTTTTGTCTTCTCATTTTCATTAAATTCTAGAAAATCCTTAATTACTTTCTTTATTTCTTCTTTGACCATGTTATTGTTTAATAGAGCATTGTTTATTTTCCATGTGTATATGGGCTTTTGTTGTCTTTGTTGTTATTAAAGACCAGCCTTAGACCATGGTTATCTGATAGGATGCGTGGGAGTATTTTAATCTTCTTATATCTATTGAGGCTTGTTTAGTGACCGATTATATGTTCAGTTTTGGAGAAGGTGGTGGGAGGTGCTAAGAAGTTGTATTCTTTTGTTTTAGGGTGATATGTTCTATAGATGTCTATTAATTCCAATTGGTTCATAACCTCTGCTAGTTTCACTGTGCCTTTCTTCAGTTTCTGTTTCCATGATAGCTCCATTGATGAGAGTGAGGTGTTGAGGTCTCCCACTATTGTTGTGTGGGGTGAAATGTATTTTTTGATCTTTAGTAGGGTTTTTTTTTTTTATGAATATGGGTGCTCTTGTATTTGGAGCATAAATGTTAAGGATTGAGAGTTCCTCCTGACAGATTTCTCCTGTAATGAGTAAAAAGTGTTCTTCCTTATATTTTTTGATAACTTTTGGTTGGAAATTTACTTTATTCGATATTAGAATAGCCACTCCAGCTTGCTTTTGGGGGCTGTTTTCATGGAAGTTTTTTTCCCACCCTTTTACTCTGAGATAGTGTCTGTCTTTGTCTCTGAGATGAGTTTCCTGTATGCAGCAAAATGCTGGGTTTTGTTTATGTATCCAATCTGATAGCCTATATCTTTTTATTGGGGGAGGCGAGTCCATTTATGTTAATAGATATCAAGGAATAGTGGTTGCTGTTTCCTCCTATTATTGATTTTGTAGGTTGAATTGTGCCTGCTTGTCTTTTTCCTTTTGTTTTTCTTGCTTAGGGTTTTTTTTGTTTTGTTTTGTTTTGTTTTGTTTTTACTAGGATGTAGTTCCCCTCATTGTATTGGGTTTTCCACCTATAATTTGTTGTAGTGCTAGGTTTGTTGTCAGATATTGTGTAAATTTAGTTTTGTCTTGGAATATCTTCATCTCTCCATTTATGGTGATTGAGAGTTTTGCTGGGTATAACAGCTTGGCCTGGCCCTTGTGCTCTCTTAAGGTGTGCATGATGTCTGCCCAGGCTCTTCTAGCTTTCATAGTCTCTGTTGAGAAATCGGGTGTGATTCTGATTGGTCTGCCTTTATATGTTACCTGACCTTTTTTTCTTACTGCCTTTAGTATTCTTTCTTTGCTTTGGGCACTTGGCATTTTGACTATTATGTGTTGGGAGAAATTTCTTTTCTGGTCCACCCTATTTGGAGTTCTGTAGGCTTTTTTGCTCATGGTCATCTCATCATTAAGGGTAGGGAAGTTTTCTTCTACAATTTTGTTGAAGATATTTACTGTGCCTCTTAATTGATAATCTTCGCACTCTTCTATACGTATTATACTTAGGTTTGATCTTCTCATTTTGTCCTGGATCTCCTGGACATTTTGGGTTAGGAGTTTTATGACTTTTGCATTTTCTCTGACTGTTTTGTCTATGTTTTCAATGTTGTCTTCGGCCTCTGAGGTTCTTTCTTCCATCTTCTGTTGTAGATGCTGGCATCTGACTCCTGATTTCTTTTTTAGGTTTTCTACCTCTAGGATTGTCCCTTTTAGTGTTTTCTTTATTTTTTCCATTTTCATTTTAAATTCCTTCTTTCATTCCTTCATCTCTTTCATTCTGTTTTCCTCTAGTTCTTTGATTTCTTTGAGTGTTTTTCTTCTTTACTCTTTAAAAGCTTCTATATCTATATGCTTTTCCTCCTGTTCTTATTTAAGGATCTCTATCATCAACTTGAGGTATGATTTCAGGTCTGAGCCTTCTTTTTCTGGAGTGTTTGGCATTCTGCTTTTTGGTGTGATGGGAGAGGTGGGTTCTGGTGTTGCAGGTTGTATTGGTTTTCCTTGGATAAGTTCTTTCACTTTCCTCTTGCCATCTTGTTGTCTGTGATTATACATGGTCTTGTTGTTAGTGATTGGTTCCCGTCTCTCTCACGTACCTGGCATGTTTCCCTGGATCTTCGCTGTTCCCGGTGGCAGATGGCCTGAGTGCCTGTTCTGCATGCATGGGCCTGCTGGGGGGAAACCGTGTCCCTACGACAGAGTTCCTGCTCCCCTGAACCAATGGGGGGGCACTTTCCAGGTTCACAGCCCAGACCTCTCTGAGCCCCTGCTACTCATAGATCAGTCTCACCAGGCCTGTGTCCCTGGATCTCAGCTGTTCCTGGTGGCAGATGGCCTGAGCTCCTGTTCTGCAAGCACCGGCCTTCCCAATTATGACCACAACTTTACAATAACCAGTTTCACGCCCCCCCCACCCAAACTCCAGGGAATTGGGCGACAACTCATCTTAAGCATCTTATAGATGAATATATGGGCATTGAGAATTTAGAAGGGGAGTGGGAAAGAAGAAGCCAGACAGTCCTCAAGAGGAAAAGCTACAATGATGGTTATTGTAGTTTCTGATGTCTGGAATCGAGCCAGTTCACCTTTATGATAGTTGTACATTTTGAAACATATATAAAGCTCAACAGAAAACATGTTAGTATCAAGAAATATTTTATTCAATCTTTTTTAATTTTGTTTTTCAGGTGATCTACCTCTATCAAATCTAATCCAAATAAATGTGGGAGGAACATAGAGCCAAATCCCACTTTTTAAAAATGCAAAGACGAACCTTTCTCCCAAAATAGTGTGTCGTTTGGTTGGCAACTAGAGTATCTTGTATCTTGTATTCTCTCCCACAGAAATAATATAAACACAAAACTCAACATCATATATATATATATATATATATATATATATATATATATATATATATATATATACATATAAACAATGTAAACAATTAAGATAATTATTATAAGGTCTTGCTAGCTAGAATCTGATGAGCCACATGGCCTGAGCAGGATAATTCACAAAACAAACTACTATCACTTACAAATCAATAAGTAAGCAATGTGTAAAACCAAAACCTTGGTTTATGTATTTTGATCTGTCTATCTCTCAATCTGAAGTATCAGATTTTTAGTTATTAATAACTTCCTTAACATATGTCTGTATATACTCTCTGTGACACATATCTCTATCAATGAGAAACCTTTAACCTGCAAAAATCACTACTATCTTTCTTAGAGTCAGTGACTAATTTATCTAATTTTGAACCAACCTTTTATTCATTTATTAAGCAATTCTGTAAATCTAGAACCATAGCCCAAAGTATTTTGATCTGCCTTTCTCTCAGTCCGGAAAATCAGATCTTCATTATTAATACATAGCTTAATATCCATCTGTACACACTCTCCTGGTGTACAGACTTACCTTAATTCCGCACAGCTGATGAAAATTCTCATATGACTCGAGTAAATTCTATATTCTTCTAACTAGAAAAACAAACTTGACTTGTATCTCAATTCATTATACCACCTTAAAACAAACATATAACCTGCTTAATTTTTGAAAACAATTTTTAAGGAATCAAATAGTTACTAATCTCTCTTTTTCTCTATCTTTCTTTCTATCTCTCTCTTTATCTATATCTCTATCTTTCTCTGTGAGAAAAGTATCACTAGCAGGCATCTGACGAGCCACGTGGCCTTAGCAGAATAATTCACTTTAAATTTTGAAAACATTTTTTAAAGAATCAAACAGTTACTAATCTCTTTTTCTTTCTTTCTCTCTCTTTCTGTCTTTTTATAATTTCTCTTTCTTTCTCTGTCTCTCTCATTTTTTCTTTCTCTCTCTTTTTCTCTATCTCTGTGTGTACCTGGGTTGCCTGTCTTTTTAGCTACAGGATACTACAGCCTGTCAGAAAGGCTGTCTCTTTAAGGTTCCTATGCTGAGGCACAATGTGACTCAAAATAGCGTTGACCCACTCTTACTCAGAAAATAAACACATTTTAACTAACTTTTAGGCTGATAACTTTAAACCTCTTAGTGAATTCTTGCCTAACACATTGGTACATCACCTGTTCTAGCAAATATTAAAAATATAAAATTGTTTATCTCTTTATCAGCCTGAGGTCTCACTCCTCAGGCCCAGTACTAATAATGAACCGTATGCACCTCTGGCGCCCAGTCTGACCTGCCACCACAGCCTAACTTGTTCACACAATTCCCTTTCCTGGCAGTTTTGTACCACCTGTTCTCTCCCTCTGTCCCTGGGTGTTTTTCTACTACAAAATCCCACACAAACACAACTCTATAGTTTGATAGCTTTTCATATAGGTTTATATGTTCAATTCTTAATCCACAAACCCCTCTACACAAAAAGATTACATCAAATAGACAAAGATACAGACTGCCCTTCTATATGAGATATTAGACCTATAAAATCCTTAATGTTCATAACTCCTTAATGCCAATTAAGCTCACCTGGATCTAGCTCATCTTTCTGGAACTCCATGTTGGGACTTGTCGCTCCTTCCTCATCCTCTGACCTCTCTTTCCACCACCCTTACCCCACCCAGTCACTGGCTTTCCTTTATTTTTCTAATAAATATGGGAAGGTTCAGGTGAAGTCACCTCATGAGTATGTGACTAGGCAGCCCTCCTTGGGTAAGTAGAATTAACATTAGAATATGAACAGCTTCAGGACAATCTACATTTTCCCCTTTTTTTGTCCAGTTAAAAGGTTGTTTCCCCTCAAATATAAAATGAATATAACTATTACCATTTTACAGTTTATAAAGTATAAAACAGTCTTAACACCCAGTCTATCAATTTTGTCTATTAAGTTAAGCACCTTTTTATCTATCTTGAATGATTATAATTCTACTCCTGACTTATATCTCAGTTAGGAATCATGGAAGGTCACCCCACACCCTTTCAATATACTGAAACTGTGACTCTATTGCTTCTGATTCTGCTTGTTTGCTACTTAAGCTTTTCTGCTCCAGATGCTAGCTCCTTACTACCTGGGTACTCTCAGGGGGTAATACAACAACCTTGTCATCAACTTCACAATGGCTGGCTAGAAGGTCAATTTGGTTCCTGGTTTTTAACTCCTCTTTCCCATGACTTAACACAGAAATGTTGGTTACTGGACAGGGAATCTGCACTGGAAAGAAGGTGCTTATCCCACCTCTGCAATCCCTACTGTTTCAGGATACATGCTGCCTCTAAGGAATATTTAATGGGCTTGTGCCTCAGGGCTTATATGGCCTGAATGTAAATACGACTGAGAATTTTTATGCTCTAGTACAGCTTGTACCCAGGATGCCTCAGAGAGTATAGAGGTCTGGTGGAATTTGGTGGGGTGGGGATATCCTCTTGGAGACAGGGGTCCAGGGTGGCAGGGAAGAGGTATGGAATGTGGAACAGTAGAAGGGTGAACTGGGAAAGAAATAAAATCTTGAGTGTGAATACATAATAAAATAAAATAAACATAAACAATAAAAAGAGAAAAAGGCCTGTCCAAGAGGCTACACTTTATTTGATTTGTATGAAAATTTAGGAAGACATTTCTAAAAATATAAAAGGGGCATTAGTTATTTCTAGTACCACAAGTAATAATGACTGAAGGTGCAACATCTGACTTGTAGGATAACAAAATATATTCTATAATTTCTTAGTGGCAGTAGTTGCACAATTAATGCTGTGGACATCATAAAAGATGACTGAATTTTAAACTTCAAAAATGTAAGCTTGAGCCTATTGCTAAAACTAAGGAGTTAATAAAAAGCACTGACTGTTTAATCCAGACAACACAAGTTCAAGTCTCAAAACTCTAGTCTCAGGGCATCTGACACCCTCTTCTGGACTCTGAGTGCACTGAATACCTATGTTGCACAGAAATCCATGCAAACAAAATGGATATACACATAAAATAAATAAATACAAATGGTTAAAAGTGAACTTTGAAAGTTGCAAAAACCAAGAAAAATTGCATGTTTTTATATGTTAAAATCAACTTATAATATTTATATGTATGTGTGTAAGTGGGAATGAATGTGGGTAAACATCTTTAAACTACAAAGTACACCACAAAGAATAGAATTGTTGAGGAAAGGAAAAGGACAGTATAATGCAATTAACATGAAAGCAGAAAGGAGGCAATTATAGTGGGGGAGAGGGAATGGGCAGGGTTGGGAAGGAGTCAATAGATATGGAAAAGTAACAGGGAGTAGAAGCAACAAAAAGATGTACTAGTTGAAAATGCAAAAATGAAATGCAATACTGTATACAATAATTAATATATTTTAAAATAAAGTGAATTTTATGGTATACATGTGGTACACATAAGACAGCATATATAGCCATCTGCCACCCGGAACAGAAGGCACTCAAGGTTTAAAAACTGGTGAGTAGGAGATCGAGGCAGCCAGGGAGCAAGAAAGATCTCTGTGGAGTTCTCACAGAAAGTGCACCCCCTACCGCCCTGCCCTGACCGATCCAAGGACAAGGAACACAACTTTGGAACTTCTGTTTCCACCAGGCGGCAACTTCAGGGCACAGAACAGAGTGCAGCCTATCTGCCACCCAGTCTGGTAGACACTAAAGGTTTAAAAACCAGTGAGTAGGATCTGGGCAGCCAGGGAGCAGGGAGATCTCTGTGGAGTGCGCACAGAAAGCACACCCCCCGCCCTGCCCTCCCTGATCCAGGGACCAGGAACAGAACTTTGGAACTTCTGTCCCACCTGTCGACTCTGAGGCATAGAACAGGGCTCGGGACATCTGCCACCTAGACCAGTGGAGACCCAGGGACACAGACAAGATACGAGAAAAAGACGAGAACACATCACTGACAACAAAATGGCAAGAGGAAAGCGAGAGAGTATATGTCAAGGAAACCAAGACAACCTGGCAATAACAGAATCCAGCTCTCCCATAACAGCAAACATTGGAATGCCAAACACTCCAGAAAAAGAAGACACAGACCTGAAATCATACCTCAAGATGCTGATAGAGATACTTAAACAAGAACAGGAGGAAAAGCAAAAAGATTCAGAAGCTTTTAAAAAGGAAATAAAAAAAACACTCAAAGAACTCAAAGAACTAGTGGAAAAAACACAACCAATGAGACTAAGGAATGGAAGAGGGAATTAAAAATGGAATTTGAAACAATAAAGAAAACACTAAAAGAGATAACCCTAGAGGTAGAACACCTAAAAAAGAAAACAGGAGTCACAGAAGCAAGCATTTCCAATAGATTACAAGAGATGGAAGAGAGAATCTAGGGGCAGAATACAACATTGTAAACATAAACAAAACAGCCAGAGAAGATTCAAAAAACAAACAGCTCCTAACCCAAAATATCCAGGAAATCCAGGACACAATGAGAAGACCGAACCTAAGGATAATAGGAATAGAAAACGAAGAAGAGTATCAACTAAGAGGCACAGTAAATATCTTCAACAAAAACTTAGAAGAAAACTTCCCTACTCTCAAGAATGAGATGACCACGAGCATAAAAGAAGCCTTCAGAACTCCAAATAGGTTGGACCAGAAAAGAAATACCTCCCGACACATAATAGTCAAAACACCAAGTGCCCAAAGCAAAAAAAGAATACTAAAAGAAGTAAGGAAAAAAGGTCAGGTAACATATAATGCAGGCCAATCAGAATCACACCCGATTTCTCAACAGAGACTATGAAAGCTAGAAGAGCCTGGACAGACATCATGCACACCCTAAGAGAGCACAAGTGCCAGGCCAAGCTGTATACCCAGCAAAACTATCAATCACCATAGATGGAGAGATGAAGATATTTCAAGACAAATCAAAATTTACACAATATCTGACCACAAACCCAGCACTACAATGAATTATAGGTGGAAAACACAATACAATGAAGGAAAATACAGCCTAGTAAAAACAAGAAACCTCCTAAAAAAGAAAACTAAAAGAAGAATAAGACACAGACACAACTCAACCCACAAAAGCAATAATGGCAGGAAACAGAAACAACTATTCTTTGATATCTATTAACATAAATGGACTCAACTCCTCAATAAAGAGACATAGGCTATCAGACTGGATACATAACCAAAATCCAGCCTTTTGCTGCATACAGGAAACTAATCTCAGATACAAAGACAGACACTATCTCAGAGTAAAAGTGTGGGACAAAAAACTTCCAAGCAAACAGCTCCAAGAAGCAAGCTGGCGTGGCTATTATAATATCGAATAAAGTAAATTTCCAACCGAAAGTTATCAAAAAAGATAAGGAAGGACACTTTTTACTCATTACCGGAGAAATCTGTCAGGAGGACCTCTCAATCCTTAACATATATGCTCCAAATAAAAAAGCACACACATTCATAAAAAAAACCCTAATAAAGCTCAAAAAATACATTTCACCCCACACAATAATAGTGGGAGACTTTAATACCCCACTCTCACCAATAGACAGATCATAGAAACAGAAACTGAACAAGGACACTGCAAAACTAGCAGAGACTTGGAACCAACTAGAATTAATAGATATATACAGAACATATCATCCTAAAGTAAAAGAATACACCTTCTACTCAGCACCCCATGGCACCTTCTAGAAAATTGACCACATAATTGGACACAGAACGAGCCTCAATCGATATAAGAAGATTGAAATACTCCCATGCATCCTCTCAGATCACCATGGTCTACGGCTGGTCTTTAAAAACAACAAAGACAACAAAAGCCCACATACACACGGAAACTAAACAACGCTCTGGTAAACGATAGCAGGGTCAAAGAAGAAAAAAAAAAATTAAAGATTTTCTAGAATTCAATGAAAACGAAAACACAACATACCCAAACCTATGAGATGCAATGAAAGCAGTACTGAGAGGAAAACTCATAGCCCTAAGTGCTTCCAAAAAGAAACTGGAGAGAGCTTACATCAGCAACCTGACAGCACAGCTAAAAGCCCTAGAAAAAAATGAAGTAGCTATACCCAAGAAGAGTAGACGGCAAGAAATAATCAAAATTAGGGCAGAAATAGACCAAAGAGAAACTAAAAGAACCATTGAAAAAAATCAACAAAACCAAGAGTTGATTTTTTGAGAAAATCAACAAGATTGATAAACCCCTTGCCAGACTAACTAGAGGGCAAAGAGAGTATACAAATTAACAAAATCATAAAGGAAAGTGGAGACAAAACAACTGAAACTGAAGATATTCAAGAAATCATCAGATCCTACTACAAAAACTTATACTCTACAAAATTGGAAAATCTGGAGGAAATGGACGAATTCCTAGACAGATACAAGATAATAAAGTTAAAAGAGGACCAAGTAAACCATCTAAATAACGCTATAACACCTAAAGAAATAGAAGTCATCAAAAGCCTCCCAACCAAAAAAAGCCCAGGTCCAGACGGGTTCAGTGAAGAATTTTAACAGACATTTATTGCGGATATAACACCAATATTCTTCAAACTATTCCAAAAGATAGAATCAGATGGAATACTACCTAACTCATTCTTGGAGGCTACAATAACCCTAGTACCTAAACCACACAAAGACCCTACAAGGAAAGAGAACTTCAGACCAATCTTACTTATGAACATTGAAGAAATAAATAAAAAAATTAAGGATTTTCTAGAATTCAAAGAAAACGAAAACACAATATACCCAAACCTATAAAATGCAATGAAAACAGTACTGAGAGGAAAACTCATAGCCCTAAGTGCTTTCAAAAAGAAACTGGAGAGAGCTTATATCACCAACCTGACAACACAGCTAAGAGGCCTAGAACAAAAGGAAGCAGATATACCCAAGAAGAGTAGACGGCAAGGATTATCAAAATTATGGCAGCAATAGACCAAATAGTAACAAAAAGAACCATTGAAAAAATCAACAAAACCAAGATTTGGTTCTTTGATAAAATCAGCAAGATTGATAAACCTCTAGCCAGACTAACTAGAGGGCAAAGAGTGTATACAAATTAACAAAATCAAAAAGAAAAGTGGAGTCAGAACAACTGAAACTGAAAAAAATTCAAGAAATCATCAGATCCTACTACAAAAACTTATACTCCACAAAATTGGAAAATCTGGAGGAAATGGACAAATTCCTAGACAGATACAAGATCCTAAAGTTAAACCAGACCGAGTAAACCATCTAAATAATGCTATAACACCTAAAAAAATAGAAGAAGTCATCAAAAGCCTAACAACCAAAAAAAGTCCAGGTCCAGACAGGTTCAGTGAAGAATTTTATCAGACATTTATTGCGGATATAACACCAATACTCTCCAAACTATTCCAAAAGACAGAATCAGATGGAATCCTACCTAATTGATTTTTTGAGGCTACAATAACCCTAGTACCTAAACCACACAAAGACCCTACAAGTAAAGAGAACTTCAGACCAATCTCAATTATAAACATTGGAGAAATAAAGAAAGAAATTAAGGATTTTCTAGAATTCAACGAAAATGAAAACACAACATACCCAAACCTATGGGATGCAATGAAAGCAGTACTGAGAGGAAAACTCATAGCCCTAAGTGCTTCCAAAAAGAAACTGGAGAGAGCTAACATCAGCAACCTGACAGCACATCTAAAAGCCCTAGAACAAAAGGAAGCAGATATACCCAAGAAGAGTAGACGGCAAGAAATAATCAAAATTAGGGCAGAAATAGACCAAAGAGAAACTAAAAGAACCATTGAAAAAAATCAACAAAACCAAGAGTTGGTTCTTTGAGAAAATCAACAAGATTGATAAACCCCTTGCCAGACTAACTAGAGGGCAAAGAGAGTATACAAATTAACAAAATCAGAGAGGAAATTGGAGACATAACAACTGAAACTGAGGAAATTCAAGAAATCATCAGATCCTAATACAAAAACTTATACTCCACAAAATTAGAAAATCTGGAGGAAATGGACGAATTCCTAGACAGACACAAGATCCTAAAGTTAAACCAAGATCAAGTAAACCATCTAAATAATGCTATAACACCTAAAGAAATAGAAGTCATCTAAAGCCTCCCAACCAAAAAAGCCCAGGTCCAGACGGGTTTAATTCAGAATTTTATCAGACATTTATTTCGGATATAACACAAATACTCTCCAAACTATTCCACAAGATAGAATCAGATGGAATACTACCTAACTCATTTTTTGAGGCTACAATAACCATCGTTCCTAAACCACACAAAGACCCTACAAGGAAAGAGAACTTCAGACATATATCACTTATGAACTTTGATGCAAAAATACTCAACAAAATCCTTGCAAACTGACTTCAAGAACACATCAAAATGATCCCTCACCATGACCAAGTAGGCTTTATCCCTGGGATGCAGGGATGGTTTAATATAAGAAAATAAATCAATGTAATCCACCATATAAACAAACTCTAAGAACAAAATCACATGGTCATTTCACTAGATGCTGAGAAAGTATTTGACAAAATTCAACCCCCCTTCATGTTAAAAGTCCTGGAAAGAAGAGGAATCCAAGGTGTTTACCTAAACATAATAAAAGCAATATACAGCAAACCAACAGCCAACATCAAACTTAATGGTGGGAAACTTGAAACAATCCCACTAAAATCAGGGACTCAACAAGGCTGCCCACTCTCCTCTTACCTATTCCACATAATACTGGAAGTCCTGGCTAAAGCAATTAGACAGCAAAAGGAGATCCAGGGAATACAAATCGGAAAGGAAGAGATGACAACATCACTTTTTGCCGATGACATGATATTGTACTTAAGTGACCCCAAAAATTTCACCAGAGAACTCCTACACCTGATAAACAAGTTCAGCAACATAGCTGGATACAAAATTAACCCAAACAAATTAGTAGTCTTCCTATACTCAAAGGACAAACATGTGGAGAATGAAATTAGGGAAAAGGTACCCTTCACAATAGTCACAAAAACTATGAAATACCTTGGTGGGACTCTAACTAAGCAAGTGAAGAACCTGTATGACAAGAACTTCAAACCTCTAAAGAAGGAAATCAAGAAAGATCTCAGAAAATGGAAATATCTCAAATGCTCATGGATTAGAAGGATCACAATTTTAAAATGACCACCAAACCAAAAGCAATTTACAGATTCAATGCAATCCCCATCAAAATTTCAACCCAGTTCTTTATTGAGTTGGAAAGATCAATGTGCAATTTCATATGGAATAACAAAAGACCTAGAATAGCAAAATTCATCCCCAACAACAAGAAAACATCTGCGGGAATCACTATCCCTGACCTCAAGCTATATTACAAGGCAATTGTGCTGAAAACTGCATGGTACTGGTACAGAAATAGGCATGTGGATCAATGGAATAGAAGATCCATAAATGAGCTCTCAGGTATATGGTCACCTGATTTTTGACAAAGGAGATGTAAACATTCAATGGAAAAAGGACAGCCTATTCAACAAATGGTGCTGGTCCAACTGGCACTCAGCATGCAGAAGAATGAAAATAGACCCTTTCTTATCTCCTTGTACAAAGCTCAAGTATATGTGGATCAAAGATCTCCACATTAAACCAGATACACTGAAACTATTAGATGAGAAAGTAGGGAAAACCTTAGAACACATAGGCACAGGAAAAAATGTTCTGAACAAAACACCAATGGCTCAAGTTCTATGGTCAAAGATTAACAAATGGGACTTAATGAGATTGCAAAGTTTCTGTAAGGCTAAAGACATTGTCAAGAAAACAAAATGGCAGCCAACAGAATGGGAAAAGATCTTTACCAACTCCACATCAGATAGAGGCCTAATATCCAAGGTATACAAAGAACTCAAGAAGCTAGACACAAGAGAATCAAACAGCCCTATTAAAAAATGGGGTACAGAGCTAAACAAAACGTTCTCAATTGAGAAATATCAAATGGCTGAGAAACATCTGAGGAAGTGCTCGACATCGTTTGCCATCAGGGAAATGCAAATCAAAACAACCCTGAGATTCCACCTCACCACAGTCAGATTGGCAAAGATCCAAAACTCAGATGACAGCACATGCTGGCGAGGATTGGGAGAAACAGGAACACTTCTCCACTGTTGGTGGGGTTATAAACTGGTACAACCACTCTGGAAATCAGTCTGGCGATTCCTCAGAAAATTGGACATAGTACTACCTGAAGATCCAGCTATTCCACTTCTGGGCATATACCCCAGAGACACTCCAATATACAACAAAGGTACATGTACCACAATGTTCATAGCAGCTCTATTATAATAGCCAGAAGCTGGAAAGAACCCAGATGTCTTTCAGTAGATGAATGGATACAAAAATTGTGGTACATTTACATAATGGAGTACTACTCAACAATCAGAAACAATGACTTTTTGAAATTCTAGCAATATCATCCTGAATGAGATAACCCAGTCACAAAAGAACAGACATAATATGCAGTCACTGATAGCAGAATGCTAACCCCAGACGCTCGGATTGCCCCAGAAACAACTCACAGAGTGTGTGAAGTTCAAAAAACAAAACAAAACAAAACAAAACAAAAACAAGGTCATGCTCAATTCTTACACACCAAGAAAACGTTGACTAATTCCGGGTTACATCCTGTTTTACATGTACTTTTTGTTCATTATAACTAGTAAGACCTTAATGCAGAGTATCAAACCTTAATAAAAGAAAAAATTGCCAAGCACTGACACAATTGTGTTTTTATACATTTGTGCAAAAATGTTAAAAATTGTTTTCTTTTATCTTTGTTTTTTAAAATAAAGTTAAAAAAAAAGACTCCACCTTGCACCAGTCAGAATGGCTAAGATCAAAAACTCAGGTGACAGCAGATACTGGCAAGGATGTGGAGAAAAAACACTCCTCCACTGTTGGTGGATTTTCACTATAGAAATCAGTCTTGCAGTTCCTCAGAAAATTGGACATAGTACTACCTGAAATCCCAGCTATTCCACTCCTGGGCATATACCTAAAATAAGCTCCAACACCTGACAAGGACACATCATGTTCCATGTTCATAGCAGTCTTATTTATAACAGCCAGAAGCTGGAAAGAACCCAGATGTCCTTCAACAGAGGAATGGAAACAGAAAGTGTGGTACATTTACACAATGAAGTACTACTCAGCTATTAAAAAATGAGTTCATAAAATTCCTAGGAAAATGGATGGAACTTGAAGGTATCATCCTGTGTGAGGTAACCCAGTTACAAAAGATCAAAATTTTTATGGGAGGAAATAAAAAACAAATAAAGAAGCAGGGATTGGAGAAAAGGACATGCAGAGACTGCTTCACCAGATCCATTCCATATGCAGCCACTAAGCCCAAGCACTATTGCTGATGCCAAGTAGTGCTTACTTGCAGGAAAATGATATGGATGCCTCCTCAGAGGTTCCACCAGAACTATAACTATACAGAGGAAGATGCTTGCAGTTAACTATCGGACTTAACACAAGGATTCCAATGAAGAAGCTAACAAGTTCTGCCAACCCATGGGAAGAACAAAATTACCAACTAACCAGACTCACTACAGCTCCCAGGGACTAAAACACCAACCAATGAGTTCACATGGAAAGACCCATGGTCCCAGGTGCATATGTAGCAGAGGATAACATTCTCTGGCATCAATGGGAGAAGAGGCCTTTGGTTCCGTGAAGGCTGGTTTTCCCAGTGTAGGAGAATGCCAATGTGCTGTGGTGGGAGAGGGTAATTGGGAGAGGGAGCACTTTCATGGAGGCAATGGGAGGGAAAGGGGAGTTGAAATTGGGAGAAGGGGATAACATCTGAAGTTTAAATGCAGAGAGTATCCAATAAAAAAGAAAAACAAAACAAAATATTAAAATAAAAACTATCACGTTAAAGTCAAACCAACAGAAAGAAAAAAGCCCAAGTGAATGCATGAGAATCAGAGACCTACTTGTTCATACATGGAGGAATTTCATTTAAAAAAAATACTAAACTGGAAGCAGTAATATACAAGAGTCTGCTGCAAATCCATGAGGGACCTCTCTATGCTGCATCAGTCTCTGTGAGTTTGTGTAAGCTTTACTCATGATGATTTAGAGAGTCTTGTTTTCTTGGTATCTTCCATTTCTCAAGCTCTTAAATTTTTTCTACCTCAACTTCCATTAGTGTTTCCAGAGCTCTGAAGTGAACAAGTTGATAAAGACCTCACATTAAGGCTTAGTATTGCAAGTTTTTTAACTCTGTGCAGAGTCTGTCTGTGAGTCTCTATATGCATTCCCATCTGCTGCAGGAAGAAGAGTCTCTAATGATGAATGAGAAAGGCATTCATTTATGAGTGTAGTAAAATATCATTAGGAATATTTTTTCACTGCATACATTTTCTCTTTTGAGACTAGTATTATTTTATTTATCCTAAGTATCTAGGTTATCTTCTCTCCATATCTTAGTAACCCAAGCAATATTGGGTATGGGATAAATCTCATGAAGTGACTGCTAAGTCAAATCAGTCATTGGCTGGTTACTTCCACAAGCTTTGTGACACCATTACCCCAGCATATCTTGCAGACAGTATGCAATTATAGATGAAAGATTTCTGTCTGGCTTGGTGTTTACATTTTTCTTAGTCTTGGCAACAGCCTGTATTATAACATCAATGGTTTCAAAACTATATGAACTACTCTAAGAATGAATAAATTAATTATGAAATTAATTTATTATGAAATTCTTATGAAAATTTCAAAGACCTGTTTACTCATATATTGTTTAATTTACTTATTTTAATTACATTTAATGTAACACTTATATAAAGTGTTTTGTGAGTTTAATGTATGTGTTTACTTTAAAGCATGACTAAAAAAAAGAAGATATTTCTCAACCTCTGCTTAGTATCTGCTAATTGTACATAGGAATAATTTCCTCTGAGAGTATTTTCCCAAGGAATTTTTCTGTGCTAACACACCTGTGAGAGGAATAAATAAATGGTCTGGTTGAAACCAATGCTTCAAATATTTGAGGCTACAAACAGGAAGCATACAGTAGTATACTCACAAACTGTGATTGATATTTTGTACTAGAGGCTGTCTGGAAGTAGATTCTATGGCACTTGGGCCAACTAAGTAAGTTATAAGATTTATGATTGATTATGTACCTATAGACAACATTGTCTCTGCTTTCTATAATTTGAAATATTTAAATGAATTACTTCATATGTAAACTCCAATGGAAAATATAAAATAAAGGTAAGTTAAATAATGCTTTGTTTCAGAAGCTATGAGGTCTTAGGGAAAGTAGAGACACCTATAATAGTTGCATCAATTATATACATAAATGTCATATAATATTTCACTTCAGAAAAATCTCTAAAATTTAAATGCTTTGTTCAATAGTTTTAGACACAACTAGTTTCCTCTTAGATTTTTCCTCAGTCTCTTTTTCTTCAATTTGTATTAACTTGAGCAAGTAGAATTTTTGACATATTGAACATTTATACAAAGTGTTAAGTCTTTATTTAATTGTTAGGAACCAGTTTTAAGTAAATAGTCAAAGTTTCTGTGATATATTTTTTATATGGTGTGTGTATGAGAGCGATAAACCGAGAGAGTCAGAGAGACAGAGGCACAGAGATACAGAGATTTCATTTATAGGTTTTAGGGCTAAAAAAATGATTAATGTGTTTGGTCTTTAACTCTGTATATGTCTAAAATGCTAAATTAAATGAGATAGCATGTGATGAACACTAAATATGATTGAGAGACACCAGAATAAATGGCTGAGCTGATGTTCAAAGATCCCAATATGAATGTAGTCTAGAAATTATTAAAGGGACTAAATTTTGTGAGAAAATAGATCTCTGTAGAGATATAAAATAGGTTACTTAAATCAGAAGAAACAAAATAGATAAGATAGCAAGTAAAATTAAATGAATATGAGCATGAAATGAAAAGAATGGGATATTATAATATAATTAAAGAGCACAGATGTATTTCAAAGTAAATCATAAGTCAGCAGCATCTATGTGGTTGATAAATAAATATCAAGAAAAATTAAATGGTTAAGGATTATTCCTGCGTTATTCAGGTCAAAACTAAGTTTATATACTATGAGCATCATTTGTATAATGCAAAATAAATTAAGATATCAACAGCATAATGAAGAGATCACCACTTGTGCATTCCATTATAGTAAACCCTAGGGGGTGTGTAGCATTAAATAACCCTTTAAAAAGCTTAAAGAAAAGCCAATGGCTGAAAATATGAAATGTAAATGTAAAAGTGCTAAATAAATAGAAATTATACATCTTACATTGTAACTGATAGTGTGTGAAAACTACAAGTATTAAAATGTTGTAAACAACCTGAAATCCTTTGTATGTGGGGTGGGTAGGTGCGCGCGCACGTGTGTGTGTGTGTGTGTGTGTGTGTGTGTGTGTGTGAGAGAGAGAGAGAGAGAGAGAGAGAAAGAGAGAGAGAGAGAGAGAGAGAGAGAGAGAGAGAGAGAGGAGAGAGAGAGGGGGGCATAGGGAAGGCTATGTGTATGCACATGTGGAAGACAGAGGGCAACTTGAAGTGTTCTTCTTTAGAAGCCATATGAACTAGGGTCTCTTTGTCCTGATGTTCAACAAGTATCCTAGTATCTGCCCTTTTCTACCTATGCTGAAATTATAAGTACACACCATCACACCAAGCTTTTGAGCACAGGTACTGAGTACTGAACTTGAATCATAACTATACTTGCATAACAAGGACTTACTGAGCTATCTCCCCAGCCAATTGTAATTTATTTCACATTCCATTTTCAATTGTATAACAAATTAGGTCAAGTTTTTTTTCTAATTCAAATTGTTTTAAAATAGAATCATGAATGATGTCAGCTAAATAAAGTATACAGGTGTCAGCCTCATCCATGAAACACACCTAGGCCAGATATTTGTATTAAGTTTTTAATCTATAAAGAACATTACAAATATCAGAACCAAGTAGCATAGTAACACAGGGTGTTGGGACATAAATTAGAAAATTAAAAATGTGTTTGTGTATTGTTCTTCTCTTTCGGGTGTGAAGCATATTTTGTAATAGCCTAAATCTCCTATCTGGTGAGACTATTCAAGTAAAGTGTTAAGATGGTCCATACTAATGCATTTACTAAAATATTAATTTACTAATCAGTTGGTGGTCTTATACTACCAGATCACAGCCTTAAGGTACCAAAAGACAGTTTTTACTTTCTCTTCTTCATAATATTGTTAAAAATGACTTGTCAACAAAAAGGTTTTATAACTAAACCATAAATGGTTTCTTTCAGTTGCATACTCACCTATCAAGAATATGAAGAGTGACAGTAATTTTACCTAATTACTAATTAGCCTGTATCCTGAAGATTCCAATAAACTTTTAATCTCCTTAATTCATTTTCCATCCACCTCCAAATAAAATTTTAAATGTCATTTTTAGATAGTTAATCATTTATTACTCTAATCTGCTAATAATTAGAAAGGCCTAAATATTATAATAATTAATGTCTTAAATGTCATGGTAAATTATTGAAATGATAAATTCTTAATTTCAAAAGTCCGTAGAAATCACATGTTGGTTTTCAAAAGTTCCTGATGTCAATTGAATACAGTTAAAAGATGTACTTGAGGTGTGTTGAATTGGCCACTGGGAACTGTGTTAACTCCTTCATTAGAGTATATTAACTTGTAAATTAGACATTTCAATATGGCATTTCATATAATCTACTTTGGTTATATATACCCTCACTATTGTTTTTCCTAATTCCTCCTCTTCCTCCTATATAACTAGCTTTCTTTACTGTTATATGTTGTTTTACTATATTTTATTACTCTATTTCCAGCTCCATGTATTTCCTATGATGATATAATTTTTTTCTCTGTATATTTTTGATTTTGAACCAGTGATATTCAGTTTTTGTCATTATAAATTATGAGTAGATTAATGCAGGTATTGTGACATCTCTAATGTTGATCGTTTTGCTTAGAAATGCTTTGACTATCTAATTTTCCACAGGAACTTGGATGCCGCTATTTCTGTTCCTGTGAAGAATGTCATTGGAGCCTAAGGGGTATTAAATTAAATTTGTATACTGCTTTTGATGACAAGCCATTTTAATATCACAAATTCTGCTGATCTGACAAACTTGAAAATTCTTTCTACCTTTTAATGTATTCTAAAGTGTCTTTCTTCATGTCTTGAAGTTTCTGTTGTAAAGGTCTTTAAGTTCTTTGATTAAATTTATATCTAGGTAATTCTTTGAATGTTCTTGTCTTTTTTTGTTTCTTTTTGTGTGTGTGAATTCACTGTTTTGTTTTTTTATAAAAAGTATAATATGGAGAATGGCACATAGAAGTAGCATTCCACCTTTAATTCCAGTTTTGAGTTGGGATCTCCAGAAATTTCTGACTATGGATAGTAGCCATATTGATTAACTCTAAGTTTGATTTTGAGACTATCTCTCAATGAAAAAGATAAAACAATGATCAAGAATGAATTCCTATATAAAACCTTGTCTTCCACCCTCACACATCTGTGTAGGTATACTCTTATACACACATTAATCTACACACATTTGAACATCTCTACATACACACACATAGAGAGAGGGAGTTGAAAACAAAAGAAATAGTTGTTTTCTGCATGTTCATGTTGCATTGTTCTACATTTTTATAGTGTTTATCATATGTATGAATTTTCTGGTGAAATCTTTAAGACTTTATAAATATGAGATCCTATTAAATAAAAAAGTTTGATTATTTTTTATTTCCCATTTGTATACTTTTTTGTACTCTTTCCTTTAATAATCTGACCAAGATTTCAACCATAATATTTAAAGTGACAGAAAAAAGTCTTCTTTTATAAATTGTATTACAGAGGATGCTTATAGATTTTCCAAATTTAGTATAAAGTTGTCTACATATTTACCACATTATAGCTTTTTTAAAATTTGGTTGAGGTAAGTTATTTTTTACTTCTATTACTAAGAGACATTATGTTTTTGTCAAAATAATTTTATGCATTTATTGAGATAATCATGTGATTCCTAGCCTTTATTTGTGCTTATATGTCATATTATAATGAATAATTTATACATTGAACCATCTTAAGTTTCCTACAGTAAATCCTACTTGATCATGATGTTGGTATTTCCTCCTTTTTTCTTTGTTCTGAGCCTGATTGATTATCAGGGTATTGCTAGATTCACATGATATGTGTTTTACTCTTCCTTCATTTCTCCTTAGTTAAATACTTTGAAGAACATTGGAAATGCTTTGTCTCTTAAGGGCTGCAGAAGTTTATAAATTCAATCTTGATCTTTATTATGTTGGCATATTTATTGTTTTACTCTCACTATTATTGACCACGTTAATTTTTTATTTTGACTCTTACTTCAGCTTTATATGCTCATAGATTTGCTTTGGATTTCTTGTAGATTTTTCAAATTAATAGGAGATTACATTTTTCAAAGCATTGTCTAGTAGTGCTCTGAATTTCAGTGATAGCTGTTATAACACCACATTCTTTATCTGAAGCAATTTGTGTTGAAAAACTACCAATATCAAATATAGAAGAAAGGTGATAATAAAAACTAGGGTATACGTGCATGAAAACAAAGAGAACAAAATAAAGGGTAATAAAACAAAATTGGAACATTGAAAATATGCACTACACTTCCAAGAACGTGGCCAAACTATCCAAAAGAAAAACTGAAGACACAAATTGCTTTTGATTAGTTCCGCCATGTTTTTGGCAGTAAACAACCTATTTTCAGTGTCCTAACTCTGTTTTTTTTCTACCTTTTATTTTGGTCTCTCAGTTTTAAAGCATTTCTGCCCTATTTTTTAAATTCCCTTTCTAATGATTTTGATATTTGTAGTTCTTGTTTACTCAAACCCTTATTATGTACCTTAATAAGTAATTTACTTAAAGCACATTTGTATTTGTTTAAATGCAGACCAATAACAGCTATAATCTCATAACAGCTTTTATTCTTTCCCTTTTGCTAATGCTGTATAATATTGTTTTTTTCATGTAACTTTAGGGAAAAATTAATTTACTTCCTAAATTCTTCAATGATAACACTCATCATTTAAAGATATATTGTTTAGTTACTATGTTTTAGTTTTTGCAGATTTTATATTTGTTGATCTATATTATATTCCATTATAATATTATAAGATACAAGAGATTAAATAATTTTTAACATATTTCTGGGTAATGATAATGCATGTCTTTAGTCCCAGTACTCATGAGGCTGTGTTAGGCAGATTTCTGAGTTTGATGGAAGCCAGGTCTACAAAGTTTCAGAACATCCTGGGTTACACAGAGAAACTTTCTTAGCAGGGGTAGGGGGCATCAAAACAAACAAACAGCAACAACAAAAATATTTTTGTTTGATTTAATTAGAATGTGTCTTTACTGGGTTGTTGGTTTGTTTTTCTTTCTCTTTATTTTGTTTTCTTTGCTTGAATGATCTATTACTGATAATTTAGTTACCTACTCTTATGTTATAATCTGTTCATCACTTTTGATTTAGTACTCCTTACTGAAACTAGATTTGCTAACATTTCCTGTTTGATTCATTATGCATGGTTTTTAGGCACTCTTATTGGATTGTTTCTTCTATTAGTAAAAAGGTATCCTTTTTATCACTAATATTTGCTTTTAGAATCCACTTTTCTTGTAATTTCACCTTTACGCTGTTTGCCTTTGCTTGTTTATATGCTAGGAATAATTGTTCCCTGTATCTCATTCCAGTCTGGTAGTCTCTGCCTTTTAACAGGAAGATTGAGATTGTTAACTTTTACTTAATTCTGAAAGATATGCATGACTTCTTGTTATGTTTTCCTTTGTGTAATGTTTGGTTCTTCTGTAATGTTTGTACCTATTACTTTACCTCTGAGATGCATTATTTTTTGTACATTCACAGACATGGGGTTTTTGTTTGCTTAGTTTGTTTTAATCTGGGGGTAGAATTATGAAAGAATCTTCTGTAGTAGTGGCTTTGTGATCAGATATAACTTTAGTAAACAGCATGGATTATTTTTTGTACTTATGAAGAATAACTAACTATTCTGGACATAGTAATCTAATGTGGCAAAAATTTTTGTTAAGGAATTAAAGTATAGTATGCCATGCTCTTAGCTTTTAGAGTTTGTGTTATTAAAGGTAAAGTTTGTCTTTTAATTTTTCTTATTTAATTTAAGACTATGTGTGCTTGTGGGGGTGTTACTACACAAACACAAAAATGAGTATTCTATTCATTTGAGGTAAAGTTGAAGGTAGTTGTGTTACACTTTTCATGGGTACTGGGAATAAATATTTGGTGTTCTAGAAAAACAGTAAGCATTCTTAAGCATAGAGTAATATTTCCAGATCCCAACAACTAAAACCAACTACTGTTAGTTTATTGATTTATCTTGGTATGTGACTAGCACTTCTCTCAGTTTTCAATAATTTGTCTTTATTTTATGTATCTATTGTTTTAAATTAACATGGCATTTCTAAACTATAGGTAAAATAAATCAAAGGAGAATGGCTGTAAACAATGAAAGCCACCCAAAAGAATTCATCCTACTGGGCTTTGCTAACCATCCTTGGCTGGAACTCCCTCTCTTTGTTACTCTTCTGATAACATATCCTATGGCTTTGATGGGAAACATTGCGATCATTCTGGTGTCCACCTTAGACCCTCGTCTCCACAGCCCCATGTATTTCTTTCTCACAAATCTCTCCTTTCTGGACATGTGCTACACCACAAGCATTGTGCCACAGATGCTGTTTAACCTGGGAAGCTCCATAAAAACTATTACTTACATTGGATGTGTTGTTCAACTTTATGTCTTCCACATAATGGGAGGCACAGAATGTCTGCTTTTGGCTATCATGTCCTTTGATCGCTATGTGGCTATTTGCAGACCTCTCCACTACACCCTCATCATGAGTCAAAGGGTGTGCATTTTGTCAGTGTCTATTATGTGGCTGACTGGAGTGATCTTTGGTTTTTCAGAGGCTACTCTCACATTACAGTTGCCATTGTGTGGAACAAATAAACTGGATCATTTATTGTGTGAAATCCCTGTTCTCATAAAAACTGCCTGTGGTGAAAAGGAATCTAATGAGCTAGCACTTTCTGTGGTATGCATTTTTATACTGGCTGTTCCTCTGTGCTTAATTCTTGCTTCTTATGTTAATATTGGATGTGCAGTACTTAGAATCAAATCTTCTGAAGGAAGAAAAAAAGCCTTTGGGACATGCTCTTCTCATCTCATTGTAGTTTCTTTATTTTATGGTCCAGGTATTAGCATGTACCTTCAGCCTTCTTCATCCATCACAAAGGACCAACCTAAGTTCATGGCTCTCTTTTATGCAGTGATAACTCCTACATTGAATCCTTTTATCTATACCCTAAGAAACAAGGATGTAAAGGATGCCTTAAAAAAGCTGCTGAGAAGCATTTTCTGTTCAAAGTAAAAATTCTTTCTTATTAAAATTAATAATTATAGTAATTTTATATTGGCTTCTCTAGTAATGATCATATATTCCAGGTCCACAGAATATGGCCTTCTTGTCACACTTTTCTCATTTCTAGTATTACAGCATAGTGAATTTTGTTTATGAATTTGAATAAAGTGTTTGATGTTTAAATAAAAAATCTAATCATATATTAAAATATACAAGTAGGCAAAAACTATGTGTAACTAATTATTTTTAAAAAACATATGTAGTATAAGTCTTGAAACAATGAAGAGAAAGCAAGTGACATTACTAATAAAGAACCGTTTGGAAACATTTCTGAGACTTTACTGCAACATGTAGAAGTGCCTTTGAGATTTAACACAAATCAATAAGGGATAAATAGATAAGGGTCCCTTCTGGCCCACAGTGAGGTCTGGTTCCCCATCTCCAGGACTCAGTATATGACTCCCAGATCAGTACCACAGGCACTTTTTGGACCAAGGGTGAGCCTGAGGTACAGGCCTGGGGAAATCACAGGGAGTTGGTGCTCTCTGAAAAAGGGTTCTTTTATGTACAAATGAGCCGGGTCCCTGCAATTAGTACTTCAGATCTGTGGGCAGAGGGCTGAGCTTATAGAACAGCCTCTCAGGAGGTCTCACACCTGAGCCCATGAAGACAGAACTGAGTCACTGCTATTTGAACTCACCTACAATCACTTGACAAGATGGCAAGAGGAAAACACAAGAATGCAACAATGGAAATCAATGGCAACATCAGAACCCAGTTCTCCCACCACAGCAAACAGTGTATTTCTAAACAGCCCAGAAAAACAAGATTTAAACTTAAATCATACTTTGTGATGATGTTGGAGATCTTTGAGAACCACATGAACAAACTCCCTTAAACAATTATAGCAAAACCAGGAGAAATTTCTCAAAGAACAACAGGAAAACACAAAGAGGTAAAGGAATTGAAAATGTAAATAAATACAATAAAGAAATTACAAAAAGAGACAAACCTGGAGATAGAAAACCTAAGAGAGAAATCAAGAGTCTTAGATACAAGCATCAATAACAGACTGCAAGAGATGGAAGAGAGGATCTCAGGGGTTGAAGAAAACAGAAAACATAGACAAAACAGTCATAGAAGATGCAAAAACCAAAGAGCTCCTAACCCAAATGTTCAGGAGATTCAGGACACAATAAGAAGACCAAACCTAAGGATAATAGGGGTATAAGAGGGCAAAGAATATCAACTAAAAGACACAGCAAATATCTTTAACAAAATCATAAAAGAAAACTTCCTTACCCTAAGAATGAGATGACCATGAAAATACAGGAAGACTACAGAATGCCAAATAGATTGGACCAGAAAAGAAGTTCTTCCTGACACATAATAGTCAAAGCACCAAATGTTCAAAACAAAAAAAAAAAAAAAAAAAAAAAAAAAAAAAAAGAATACTAAAAGCAGTAAAAGAAAAAGAACATGTAACAAATAAAGCAGACCAATCAGAATTACTCAACAGAGACTATGAAAGCTAGAAGATCCTGGACAGATGTCATACAGACCCTAAGAGAACACAAATGCCAGCCCAAGTTATTGCATCCAGCAAAACTCTCAATTACCATAAATAGAGAGACCAAGATATTCCAGGATTTGTTACTGAGAGTGATTTGAAATGTGCTGACTTGGATCAAGCAGTTTCATTAGAGAATTTCAGTATGTTGTCAAGAGACTGTTTTGTAGTATTTTGATGAAGAAGATGGCTGCTTTTTTTCCCTTGTCCAAAGAGTCAGCATGAACTTAAGATAAAAAGATTTAGATTAATTGCTTTGAAAATGAAGTCTCAAAACAGCCTGGAGTAAATTCTGTTGTGTGGTTACTAAAGCTCACCCTTATGAAGAGCATTTTAATGAAAAGGAGCAAGTTGCGAAAGGAAAAATACAAATTATATGGCTCAAGTCTTAAAAGGACACCAGGAAGTTAAATAGAGCTAAATCTTGTGTTCAAGAATTTTAAATTGATTTAAGGAAGTAAGGACCTTGGGGCAAGACCCCACCCAACTAAATTAGCTTCCGGCAATTTAGCACAAACCTTTACTCCCAGGAGTCAAATATAAGCAGATCTCTAAATTCAAGGCCAGCCTAGAACACAGTAAATTCTAGGTGAAGAAAAGCTTAAATCCAGGTATGGTGGTACACACCTTTAATCCCAGGAGACTGGTATACAGATCTCTAAATTCAAGGTCAATCTATAGAGAAAGATCCAGGACAGTCAAGCTTAGGCAGTAAAAGAAGTTTTTTTTTAAAAAAAGAGGAATCTAGTGATAATCTAATAGAACAAGGAGGGCATGTTCCAGATCTTGCAAGTAGCAGAACTTGTCAGCTTCTGCTATGTGGCTCTGGCCTTATATTGAAGTGGAGGAAAAGACTACTGGAATAATTTATGCTAGTTAGCTGGAGCTAAGAAATTAATGGTGATTAAGAAGAGACCAGCATCACCGAGGTGAAATCTTCTGGGAAGTATTTTCTGAGAGGACAAAAAGCTGTGTTCCAGAGATAGCCAAGGTTGTACCTCATGCTGAAGTTGTACTTGGTAATGTGTAAGAATCACCCGGGTGGTACTGGCTTTGAAGGCATGAAGGCATCATAAAGAACAGCTGAGGCTGGGGACTGTGAGAGGCCATGGAAGGCTATTGGTGAAAGTGCAACTTCAGTTGTAGTTGACAATCCAGGATGGAAGGGGTCATGCAAAGGATTTGAGGTTTGGCACCATGAAGGGAGCCTATGAGAGGCTATTGGTGAAGCCTAGTTGTAACGGAAGACCCCAGTATATTAGGAGATGCCAGTACTGTGGGATGCTCACCAAGAACAACAGCAAAGGTATAGTGAATCAACCTGAGCTTGAAGTGCTACAGAGGGCAGAGCTGGACAAGTGAAGCCAGCCCTTGGAGGAGCCTAGAAGATCATGTTTGGATTCCAGACATTGAAATGAGAAGCTGTAACATTGAATTGGCCTTGGAGACCCAAAGATGTTAAAAATGCCACAGTAGGGATACCTACCAAGAAAGCTGCTAACAGGAAGTGGAACCAGCCCAGGAGAAAGAAGTTTGTTGCAGTCAACAAAGATTTTTTTAAAAAGGAGTTGAAGATCTGAAGACATCAGGCATAGAAATGACAGAACTGGGAGTTTGCCCAGCTGGTTGCCTGACTTAATTTAAGGATTACAGTTAAGTGATTAGATGGATCTCAGAAAAGACTTTAAACTTTGGACTTTTAACATTGTTGATACGCCTACAGACTATAGGGACTTTGGATGTTGGACTAAATGTACTTTTATTATGCTATGTTAAGGTATGGCCTCCATAAACTCATGTGTTTGAACCTATTGGGACCAGGGAGTCAAATGTGATGGTTTGCATATGCTTGGACCAGTGAGTGGCACTATTAGAAGGTATGGCCTTGTTGAAGGAAGTGTGTCACTCTGGGGGTGGGCTTGGAGACTTTCCTCCTAGCTGACTGAAGATTCCCAGTCTGTTCCTGGCTTCCTTTGGATGGAGAGGTAGAGCTCTCATCATCTTCTGCATTATGACTGCCTGTATGCTGCCACACTTCCACCTTGTTAATACTGGACTGAACCTCTGAACCTGTAAGCCTGCCCCAATTAAATGTTATCCTTTATAAAACTTGCACTGGTCATGGTGTTTGTTCACAGTAATAAAATCCTAACTGAGACATCCATTTCTTTCTCTTTTTTTTTTTCTCAGAAAAACTGAGGCTTCCACATTTTGGCCTTTCTTCTTTTTGAACTTCATAAGGTCTGTGAGTTGTTTCTTGGGTATTCAGAGCTTTTGTATTCAATTATCAATGACTACATACCATGTGTATTCTTTTGTGACTGGGTTAACTCACTCTAAATGATAGTCTCTAGTTCTATGCATTTGCCTAGGAATTTCATAAATTTGTTGTTTATAATAGATGAGTAGTACTCCATTGTGTAAATGTACCACAATTTCTGTATCCATTCCTCTGTTGAAGGACATCTGGGTTCTTTCCACCTTCTGCTATTATAAATAAGGGTATTATGAAAATGGTGGAGCATGTATCCTTATTATATGTTGGAGCATCATGGAGGTATATGCCCAGAAGTGGAATAGCTGGGTCTTCAGGTAACACTATGTTTAATTTTCTAGGAACCACCAGACACCATCTAAACAATCCCATCACACCAAAAAAAAAAAAAAAAATAGAAGCAGTCATCAAAAGCCTCCCAAACAAGCAAGCAAACAAACAAACAAAAAAGCCCAGGACCAGAAGGGTTCAGTCCAAAATTCTATCAGACTGTCATAGAAGACCTAATAGCAATACTCTCCAAATTATTCCACAAAATAGAGACAGAGGAAACACTACCCAACTCATTCATTGAAGACAAAATTACTCTCATTCGTAAACCACACAAATTCCCTACAAGGAAAGAGAACTTTGGACCAATCAATATCATGAACAATGATGCAAAATTACTCAATAAAATTCTTGCAAACCAAATCCAAGAACACAGCAAAACGATCATTCACTATGATTAACTTGGCTTCATTACAGGGATGTAGAGATAGATTTTTAGTGAAGTTAGGCTAATAAGATAATGTTGTTAGTGGCTCTGATGTAGAAAATTGTATGGAAATGAGAAGACCAAACCTAAGGATAATAGGAATAGAAGAGAGCGAAGAATATCAACTAAGAGGCACAGTAAATATCTTCAAAAAAATCATAGAAGAAACTTCCCTACCCTTAAGAATGAGATGACCATGAGCATAAAACAAGCCTACCAAACTCCAAATAGATTGGACCAGAAAAGAAATTCCTCCCGACACATAATAGTCAAAACACTAAGTGCCCAAAGCAAAGAAAAAATATTAAAAGCAGTAAGGGAAAAAGGCCTGGTGACATATAAAGGCAGACCAATCAGAATCACGCCCAATTTCTCAACAGAGACTATGAAAGCTAGAAGAGCCTGGACAGACATCATGCATACCCTAAGAGAGCACAGGTGCCAGCCAAAGCTGCTATACCCAGCAAAACTCTCAATCACCATAGATGGAGAGACAAAGATATTCCAAGACAAAACTAAATTTAAACAATATCTGACAACAAACCCAGAACTACAACGAATTATAGGGGGAAAACCCAATACAACGAGGGGAACTATATCCTAATAAAACCAAGAAAATTTCCAAGCAAGAAAACCAAAAGAAGAAAGACATACAGGCACAATTTACCTCCAAAAGCAAAAATAGCAGGGAACAGTAACCACTATTCCTAGATATCTGTTAACATAAATAGACTCAATTCCCCAATAAAAAGACATAGGCTATCAGACTGGATACATAAACAAAACCCAGCAATTTGCGGCACAAAAGGAAACTCATCTCAGAGACAAAGACAGACAATATCTCAGAGTAAAAGGTTGGAAAAAAAAAAACTTCCAAGCAAATGACCCCAAGAGGCAAGCTGGAGTAGCCATTATAATATCAAATAAAGTAGATTTTCAACCAAAAGTTATCAAAAGTGATAAGGATGGACACTTTTTATTCATTACAGGGGAAAATTGTCAGGAGAAACTCTAAATCCTTAAAATATATGCTTCAAATACAAAAGCACAGATATTTATTTAAAAAGACCCCTGCTAAAGCTCAAAAAATACATTGTGGCCCACACAATAATAGTGGGAGACCTCAATATGCCACACTCACCAATGGACAGATCATGGAAACAGAAACTGAACAAGGTCACTGTAAAACTAGCAGAGGTTATGAACCAGCTGAAATTAATAGATATCTATAGCACATATTATCCTAAAACAAAAGAATACACATTCATCTCAGCACCTCACAGCACCTTCTCGAAAATTGACCACATAATTGGTCACAAAATGAGCCTCAATAGATAAAAAAGATTGAAACACTTCCATGCATCCTTTCAGATCGCCATGCTTTAAGGCTGGTCTTTAATAACAAGACAACAAAAAGCCCACATACACTTGGAAACTAAACAACGCTCTCTTAAACTATAGCAGGGTCAAAGAAGAAATAAAGAAAGAAATAAAGAGTTTTCTAAAATTCAAAAAAAACTAAAACACAACATACCAAACCTGTGGGATGCAATGAAAGCAGTACTGAGAGGAAAACTCATAGGTCTGAGTGCTTCCAAAAAGAAACTGGAGAAAACATACATCAGCAACTTGACAGCACAATTGAAAGCTCTAGAACAAAAGGAAGCAGATACACCCAAGAGGAGTAGACCTCAAGAAATAATCAAACTTAGGGCAGAAATAGACCAAATAGAAACAAAAAGAACAATTGAAAGAATCAATAAATCCAAAAGCTGGTTCTTTGAGAAAATTAACAAGATTGATAAACACTTAGCCAGACTAACTAGAGGGCAAAGAAAGAGGATCCAAATTAAAAAAAAATCAGAAAGGAAAGTGGAGACATAACAACTTAAACTGAGGAAATTCAAGGAATCATCAGATCCTACTACAAAAGTCTATAGTAAACAAAGCTAGAAAACCTTGAGGAAATGGATGAATTCCTAGACAGATACAAGATACTAAAGTTAAATCAGGGCCAGGTAAACAATCTAAA
Organism: Micromys minutus; assembly: GCF_963924665.1. NCBI lineage: Eukaryota > Metazoa > Chordata > Mammalia > Rodentia > Muridae > Micromys > Micromys minutus. Next base: position 68,279 of record NC_137960.1, on the reverse strand, counting down.
TAATCCCATAACACCTAAAGAAATAGAGGCAATCATCAAAAGCCCCCCAACAAAAAAAAAAGCCCACATCCAGATGGGTTCAGTGCAGAATTTTATCAGACATTTATTGACAACATAATACCAATACTCTTCAAACTATTCCACAAAATAAAATAAGATGGATTGTATGGGTACAGAAATAGGCACGTGGATCAATGGGATAGAATAAAAGATCCAGAAATGAGCCCTCACATATATGGACTCCTGATTTTTTGACAAAGTAGCTGTAAACATACAATGGAAAAAGGACAGCCTATTCAACAACTGGTGTTGGTCCAACTGGCACTCAGCATGCAGAAGAATGAAAATAGACCCTTTCTTATCTCCTTGTAAAAAGCTCAAGTGTAAGTGGATCAAAGATCTCCACATTAAACCAGATACACTGAAACTATTAGATGAGAAAGTAGGGAAAACCTTAGAATACATAGGCACAGGAGAAAATTTTCTAAACAAAACACCAATGGCTCATGCTCTAAGGTCAAAGATTAACAAATGGGACTTAATGAGATTGCAAAGTTTTTGTAAGGCTAAAGACATTGTCAAGAAAACAAAACGGCAGTCAACAGAATGGGAAAAGATCTTTACCAACCCCACTTCAGATAGAGTCCTAATATCGAAGGTATACAAAGAACTCAAAAAGCTAAACACTAGAGAATCAAACAACCCTATTAAAATATGGGGTACAGAACTAAACAAAAGTTCTCAATCGAGGAATATTGAATGGCTGAGAAACAACTAAGGAAGTGTTCAACATCCTTAGCCATCAGGGAAATGTAAATCAAAACAACCCTGAGATTCCACCTCACACCAGTCAGTTTGGACAAAATCCAAAACTCAGATGACAACAGATGCTAGCAAGGATGTGGAGAAAGAACAACACTTCCCCACTGCTGTTGCGGTTGTAAACTGATACAACCAGTGGAAATCAGTCTGGAGGTTCCTCAGAAAAATGGACATAGTACTACCTGAAGACCCAGTTATACCACTTCTGGGCATATACCACAGAGAAGCTCCAACATACAACAAAGATACATGCACCACAATGTTCATAGCAGCTCTATTTATAATAGCCAGAAGCTGGAAAGAACCCAGATATCCTTCAGTAGATGAATGGATACAAAAATTGTGGTACATTCACACAATGGAGTTCTGCTCAGCTATCAGAAACAATGACTTAATGAAATTCTTAAGAAAATGGATGCATTTAGAGAATATCATCCTGTGTGAGATAACCCAGTCACAAAAGAACAGACATAATATGCAGTCACTGATAATGGGATACTAACTCCAGATAGCTGTGAATACCCCAGAAACAACTCACAGACTGCGTGAAGTTCAACACAAAAAAAAAAAAGAATATATTTTAATTAAAATAGAAATCTTTTTCACATCTCCCTTTCCTTCCTACAGCCCCTCCTAGTTTCTCTCCTATCCCCTCAAATAAATAGCCTCTTCTTCTGTATTATTGTTACATATATACATATGTGTATTTATATGTACCCACAAATATTTAATTACAACCTTTAAAATGTATTCGTATACTTTTATTCAAAAATGCTGAAAATTTGTACATTTTTTAAATAAAGTTTTTCAATAAAATATTCACTAAAATAAAAAGAGCTCATCTCTTTTCTTGAGAAACTGCCTTTCCCGATGAAACAGTGCAGATAAACCCCCAAATGTTTATATTACACTAGGACATTCACAATAATAGAAAGAGAGAAAAGTAGAAAAATATTAGTGAAAAATAAGTGCTTAACTGTGTTTTTTTAAATGAGGTTATAAGAATAGCTACGGAGATAATTCAGTGGATAATATCCTTGCTGTGCAAACATGAAAATCTGAGTTTGGATCTCCAACATTCATGGTAAAAGGGTGGGCATGACAGCATGTGTCTGAAAACTCAGCACTGGACATTGCAGGAGGTACTATCATGTAGGGAGCCATTGGTGCCAATACATGGCGCCGGCTTTCCGCCGAGGACTCAGCAAACAGAGCTGTTGCCCAGCCAAGAGACTTAGAGCGCATGTGCCACATACGTCATAGGCACTCTCGGGGCACACTAATGAGCTACTGGAGGATGCACCAATCAGGTAGCAACACAAGTCTTTTAGGCATATATAAGCAGTGCATTTCTCTCCCAAGAGAGAGAAGACCCCTGCAGGAGGGAAGTCCCACGTGGAGAAGTCCCCTGCACAGAGGAAGTCCCATGTGGAGAAGTATCCTGCTCAGGAGAAGTCTCCTGCACAGAGGAAGTCCCACATAGAGAAGTCCCCTGACCAGAAAAAGACCCCTGCTCAGGAGAAGTCCCCTGCTCAAAGGGAGTCCCCTGCTCAGAGTGCTGTACAATAAAGGTTGTTCGCAGAAGAATCCTGTGGTCGCACGCCTATTCCTGTCGGCGGGGAGTGGGGCGAGCGACACTATCATATCCTTGGAATCTCTAGCTAGTCAATTTAACCAACACAGTGACCCTCAAGTCCCTTGGTAGACCCTTTCTCAATAATAATGAAAAGGGAGAGACAAATTAGTGGTTAAAAGCACTTGCTATTTCTGAAGAAGACGGGTGCAATTCCCAGCACCCATATCATGAAGCTCAGCACTACCTGTAACTCCAGATCCAGGGGATCAGACACCCTCATTTGAACACCACATGCACCCATATGTGTATAGTATGCATACAGAGACTCGGGCACACATATACATAAAATAACTAAATCCTAAGTGAATAAAGTAGGGAGGAAGATTCTGTGGTCAGTCTCTGGCCTCTCTATGAGCATTTGCACAGGCAAGCACACTAGCACACACACACATGCACACACTTAAACACATCACACACACATGAAAAGTAAAGTAAGCTTTCACTTCAGAATCTACTGTGCTACTGAAAAATAGAATATGCCATTCTAAATGAGAAGCACTGAGCAACTGAAAGCAATTAAGACAAGCAAGGAGACTGGCAGGGGAGGGGGGAGGAACTCGGTGATAGAGCATTTGTCTAGCAAGTGTGAGACCATGAGTTCAAACCCTAGCAAAAAATAAAAGAAAAAAGAAAAAGAAAAAGATGACTGTAACATGCAAACATTAGGAAGAAAAACTAACTTGTACTAAGTGCTGTCTCCTTGTTATCAGCCTCCATTTCATCATAGGGTAAAATTAAGTTCACCTTTCTAGGTTCTACGAGTGATGGGGACTTTCACAAACCAGACCAGCTTCTAAGTTTTTTTTTAATTTTTTGTTCCCCAGAACATACTGACTCTTACTATCCCCAGTTTATGTTATTCCTCTTTTGTTCCTCAAAGCATAATGACACTTTCAAAATACAAAAGGACTACTGGATATGTTGGTTAGACTATAAAACTTATATTCTAAATCAGTTGACACTGATTACCTACATAAAGATAACTTCTCCCTATTCCTAAGTCATAATTGGTGGAAAAAATGTAGATATAGCTTGGCACAGATGTTTATGATTTTCAAGCTTAAAAGTTTTGTAACATTTCGGTTCAGAGATAGGATAGTTTATGTCAAGGTTTAGCTCCTGAGTTAGATCTGTAGTCCTGATCAGTTAGTAGTAAACTGATTAAAATAAATTCTTGTCATTTACATTGACCTAGGATTTGAGTCGTGTTGAATCTTGGCAGACCCCATAACACAAAGGTCTTATGGTATTGCTTATATTCATTCAGTTTTTCTCCAATATGAATTCTTTCATGATTTTGAAGACTATAGTCATGTGAAAAAGCTTCATCATATTAAACAAATTTCTAAGGTTTCTCTCTAGTATGAATTTATTCATGCCTCTGAAGATGATAATAACATAAGATTTTACCATAATAATTATGCTCATAAAGTTTTTCTCTTGGTTGTACTCTTTTATGTTCTAGAAGATGACTCTGACATACAAAAGCTTTATCACATTGATTACTTTTATAGGGTTTCTCTCCAGTATGCAGTATGTGTGTGTGTTTTTTTTTTTTTTTTTTTTAGTACGAGGAGATGACTTTGATTACAAAGGCTTTACTACTCTGATTATATTTATAGGGTTTTTCTCCAGTGTGTCTTCTCTTATGTACTTGCAAATTGTAGTGACATTAAAAGGCTTTATCAAATTGATTATATTTGTAAGGGTTTTATCCAGTATGTTTTCTTTTATATACTTGAGACTATTATGACATGAAAAGACTTTATCACATTGGTTACATTCTTAAGGTTGTATAGTATGTATGCTTTCATGATTTAAAGATGACTGTGACGTGCAAAGGCTTTACCACACTGCTTACATTTATAGGATTTTTCCCCAGTGAGCATTTTTTATGCCTTTGAAGAGGACCAGTACATGTAAAGGCTTTACCACATTGCTTACACTCATAGGGTTTCTCTCCAGTGTGTGTTCTTTAAGTAATAGTAAATGACTATTGTGAAAATGCTTTTCCACATTGTTACATTCATAGGGCTTCTCTGCAGTGTGTGTTCTTTAATGTATTTGGACAGTCATGGAAGATGCGAAGGCTTTACCACAGTGGTTACATTCATAGGGTTTCTCTCCACTATGACATCTTTGAGGTCTGCAAAGATAATTGGCATATATGAAAGGTTTACCACATTCATTACACTGATGAATCTTTCTATGTGTAGGAACTAATTTACAATTTGGTCTAATGGTAAAAAGGAATCAGAATTTAAAGACTGAACAGTCTTTTACACTTATGGTGCTTCCCTTCATTTTAGATTGTTTTGCATCTTTGAAGATACCTGTGATGGTAAGGGCATTTATTACATGGCTCACATTTACAGCATAATTTGTCTATTATTTTTCCACATACTAAAGAGAACTGGAAAAGCTCAGAACCTACCACACTGAATGCACATATAAATTTCCCTTTACTGTGAAATACACTACATTTGTATACTGCATTTGTAATGTGAACTAGGATAAACAGCAAAGAATTTCCACATTCTTAGTATAACAGGGATTTTCTGCAATGTAAGTTTGTGGATGATACCTATGAAATTAAAAAAGTTAACCATAAATTTATATCACAATCAGAATGTCTACTCAATGTAGAGACTACTGCATTTCTTCTAATTTTTCTGGGAGAGAGAAAGGGTACATTGCTTCTTTTAATATTCATGTGGTCACATGGGTTATATAAATTGTCACATAATATATACCTATTTAAAGAAGAATAACAAATGAAAGTGTTCCACATTGCATTTTACACTGACATTTGTTCCTCATAGACATGTGATATAGGGATTAAGATTTCTACAGAACAACATTCTTGACTCTCATAAACTGCTCTTCTCACTTAAAGTTAGCAAGGTTCCTGCAAGTACATGAGTAGCACCAGCTTCCCTATGGACTATTTGCCTATTACAAGGTTTTGCATATGTACTTATCAACTACTCAGTATGTATACATTTTGCAATATCTAAGTGGTATAAGATTAAACATATTGCTCTTTCTCACCCATATTCTAATGGGACTATGATACAAATGCAGGTATTGGTGGGTTAAGGCAGTTTTCTTATTTTCTCTCATAGAACAACGCTTTGCAAACACAAATACCTGAAATTGAGGTATGAGGTCTTGTGAAAATTTAATAATCATTGATACATTTAAAGCAGTGCTGTTTTAAACTGATGTTTTCCTGTATAAATTCTAGGGAACATTAAAAAATTTTGTGAGGCATATTGAATCCAACTACTACACAATGTCATCTAGAATTTTGAAACTGTCTTTCAATATTTTTATCTTCCCAAATGTAGCCTAAAATTTATTATTATTATTATTATTATTATTATTATTATTATTATTATTATTATTATTATAAATTCTGAAATATTATTGGAAATTAGGCCTAAATTAATTTACTATCTTCAGTGAACCTTAGAACTATGCCTAATACATTCACCTCATTCTTCCTCATTCTCAATTATAATTACAAAACAGCATCAATAACAAAGAAACAATTGTCCCCTAGTTTTAAAAAGTTAAAGGAAATTCACTGTCATACCTATAGCCATAAGATTCCTGTAGGTTTCTAGCATCACATCTCTATAGTGGCTATTCTGTGAAAGATTCAGTAAAGCCCATTCTTTATCTGTAAAGTTTTCACTCACATCATTATATGTCACAACTGCTTTCTAAAATATCCTATATAAATATACAACACAAAGAATGATGCCTATATCACATTAAATATATATCTCCCTCACAATATATTTGTCTAATTCTGGACCTTCCTCCACAGAGTTATTGACCCAGAAGTACTAATGTAACTGCCAAATTGTTTGGAAGAAAACCAAATGATAAGCTTCTCTTCTGTCATTTCTGTTTTAATAAGATATAGCCTTCTAAGAGAAATGCCAATTAACAGAGAGACCAAATCAGAGAGGGTGGGGAGGGAGAGAGGAAGAGGGAGAGGGAGAAAGACAGAGACAGAGAGAGGGCAAACAGTACTGAGTATATCAGAAAAAATGGTATGAACAATAAGTAACTAGGAGAAAATGATGGGCAATTCAAGTGTATTGGCTTATGCCTTTAATCCAAGAATTCAAAGACAGAGGCAGGTGTTATTTCATTAAGTGGATGCCAGCCTGATCCATGCAATGAATTCCATGACAGCCAGAGCTGTCATAAGAATTATGACATAAGACCTTAATTCCCCTGCAAAATTAAATCAAATGACTAAAAAAAGTGCTAGAAGGAAATTCTAATTATGAAGGTTATCTACAGGCATTAACACAAGAAATAAATACTCTCACATTATCAACAAAATCAAAAGAAAGGAAAAACACACACTCACACACATACCATCACAACTACCACCATCAACAACAACAACAACAAAACAAAAACAAGGGTGTAGTTTCCTTCATTGTGTTGAATTTTTCCATCTATTATCCTTTGTAGGGCTAGATTTTTGCACAGATATTGTACAAATTTGATTTTGTCCTGGAATATCTTGGTTTCTCCATCTATGGTAGTAGAGAGTTTTGCTGGATATAATAACCTGAGCTAGAATTTGTATTTTCTTAGAGTCTGTATGATATTTGTCCAGTATCTTCTAGCTTTTCTAGTCTCTGTTGAGAAGTCTGGTGTAATTCTGATTGGTCTGCATTTATATGCTAATTGTCCTTTTTCTCTTACAGCTTTTAGAATTCTTTCTTTGTATTGAATATTTGGTGTTTTGACTATTATGTGTCAGGAGGAGTTTCTTTTCTGGTCCAATTTATTTGTAGTTCTATTCATGGTCATCTCATTCTTAAGGGTAGGAAAGTTTTCTACAGTGATTCTGTTGAAGATTTTTACTGTACCTTTTAGTTGGGAGTCTTCACCCTCTTCTACCCCTACTATCTTTAGGTTTTGTCTTCTTATTGTGTCCTAAATATTCTGGATGTTTTGGATAAAGAGCTTTTTGGGTTTTGCATTTTCTTTGACTGTTGTGTCAATATTTTCTATATTGTCTTCTGCCCCATAAGATCCTCTCTTCCATCTCTTGTAGTCTGTTGGTAATATTTGCATCTATGTTTCTTAATTTCTTTCTTAGATTTTCTATCTTCAGGGTTGTCTGGTTTTTGTGATTTCTTTATTTTTTCTATTTTTGTTTTCAATTCCTTCACCTGTTTGGTTGTATTTTCCTGTGGTTCTTTGAGTGATTTTTGTGTTTCCTCTTTAGGGGCTTCTATTTGTTTATGTGTGTTCTCCTGTAATTGTTTAAAGGTGTTATTTATGTGCTTCTCAAAGATCTCCATCATCATGATGAAGTATGCTTTCAAGTCTAAGTCTTGTTTTTCTGATATGTTTGGAAATCCACCACTTGCTGTAGTGAGAGAGCTGGGTTCTGATGTTGCCAGATTGTCTTGGTTTTCATTGCTTAGATTCTTTTCCTTTCTTCTTGTCATTTTGTTATCTGTGATTATAGGTGATCTTGTTGTATCTAACTGGAGATTGTCTCTCCTGTGGGTCTGACGGCCGGTGAGCTCAGGAAGTATATTGCTCCTGGGTGTTTGGCTCTTTGAGGGCCAGCAGTAATTTCTGATGGCAGTGACTTCATTCTGTCTCTGTAGGCTCAAGTGGGAGAGCGCTTGAGAAGCTGTTCTGGAAGCTCAGCTGTCTATGGGCAGGTCCTGAGTCCTGATGGTGGTCACCCAGCCATCTCACTGGGACAGAAAAGACCCGATCCCAGAGTACATCATGCTATTAGCCCTCCGAGAGCTCCAGGCATTTTCTCCCTGGATAGCTGGTGGGGTATGTGGCAGGCTAGCTGTGGGCTCAGGTTTGAGAGTGCTTGGAAGGCTGTTCTGAGGGCTCAGCTGTCTGTGTTTGGGTCCTGAGTCTTGATGGTGGTCACTGGCCCTCTCTCCTACTTTTCTTTTATATTATTTTATTAGATATTCTCTGTACTTACATTTTAGATGTTATCCCCTTTCCCCTCCTCTGATCCCACCTACTTCTCCACTTGCTTCCATGAAGGTACTCCCTCTTCCAATGTGAGGAGCAGGGATTGAAACAAAAAGATCATTCAGAGACTGTCTCACCTGGCAGTCCACCCTATATGCAGCCATGAAACTCAAGCATTATTGCTGATGCCAAAAAAATGCTTACTGGCAGAAACCAGATATGAATGCCTCATTAGAGGCTCTGCCAGAGTCAGATACAGTTGAAGATGCTTGCACCTAACCATCGAACCAAACATGAAGAAGTCAATGAAAGAGCTAGAGAAAGGACTGAAAGAGCTGAAATGATTTGCAACTTCATGAGAAGAACAACAATATCAACCACCCAAGCCCTCCAGAACTCTCCAGGACTAAAACACCAACCATTGAGCACACATGAAGAGACCATGCCTTCTGTTGCATAAGTAGCAAAGGATAGTATTCTTTGGCATCAGTGGGAGGAGAGGTCTTTGGTCCAGTGAAGGCACATTTTCCCAGTGTAGGGGAATGCCAAGGCACTGAGGTAGAAGAATGATTGGGTTAAGATGCACCTACATGGAGGCAAGTAGAGGGGGGAGGGCTAACATTTGAAATGTAAATACAGAGAATATACAATAAAATAATTAGAAAAAGAAGAAGAAAAAGTAGAGAAGACCCTTGAACACATGGGCACAGGGGAAAAATTCCCGAACATAAAACAAATGGCTTATGCTCTAAGATCTAGAATCAACAAATGACACATATAAAATTGAAAAGTTTCTTCTCAATTAAGGAATATCGAATGGCTGAGAAACATCTAAGGAAGTGCTTGACATTCTTAGCCATCAGGGAAATGCAAATCAAAACAACCCTGAGATTCTACCTTATACCAGTCAGATTGGCCAAGATCCAAAACTCAGATGACAGCAGATGCTGGGGAGGATGGGGAGAAAAAGGAACACTTCTCCACTGTTGGTGGAGAAACAACTCACAGACTGTGTGAAGTTCAAGAAAAAAAGAAAACAAAACAAAAAAACAAAAAACGTCATGCTCAATCCTTACACACCAAGAAAACGTTGACTAATTCTGGGTTACATCCTGTTTTACATGTACTTTTTGCTCATTGAAACTAGTAAGACCTTAATGCAGATTATTATTTATTTTTCCTTAAAAAAAAGAAAAAAAAAGCCAAACACTGATACAATTATATTTGTATACGTTTATGCAAAAATGTTTAATTTTTTTCTTTTATCTTTGTTTTTTAAAATAAAGTTTAAAAATTGAAAAGTTTTTTTAAGGTAAAGGACACTGTCAATAGGACAAAATGGCAATCAACAGAATAAAAAAGATCTTTACCAATCCTACATCTAATGTAGGGCTAATATCACACACACACACATACACACACACACACACACACACACACGTATATATATAAAGTTTAACTCCAGAGAACCAAATAACCCTTTTAAAATTGGGGTACAGAGTTAAACAAAGAATTATCAACTGAGGAATACTGGATGGGTGAGAAATACCTAAAGAAATGCTCAACACTCTTAGTCATCAGGAAAATGCAAATCAAAACAACCCTGAGATTCTACCTCATCCCAGTTAGAATGGCTAAGATTCAAAGCTCAGGTGACAGCAGATGCTGGTGAGGATGTAGAGAAAGAGGAACACTTCTCCACTGTTGGTGGGATTGCAAGCTGGTACAAGTACTCTGGAAATCAGTCTGGTGGTTCTTTAAAAAAAAAATAGGAAATATTACTACCTAAGTACCAAGTTATACCACTCTCGGGCATATATCCAGAAGATGTTCCAACATATAACAAGGGCACATGCTCCATTATGTTCATCACAACCTTATTTATAATATCCAGAATTTGGAAAGAACCCAAATGTCCTTCAACAGAGTAATAGATACAGAAAATGTATTTTATTTATACAATGGAAGATTACTCAGCTATTAAAAACAATGACTTTATGAAATTTCTAGGCAAATAGATGGAACTAGAAAATATTATTCTGAGTGCAGTAATCCAGACACAAAAGATCACACATGATATGCACTCACTTATAAGTGGATATTAGTTCAAATGCTCAGAATACCCAACATACAATTCCCAGACCACATGTTGCTCAAAAAGAAAGAAGACCAAAGTGTGGATGCTTCAGTACTTCTTAGAAGGGGAACAAAATACTCAAAAGAGGAAATACAAAAACAAAATATGGAGCAGAGACAGAAGTTAAGGCCATCTGAAAAATGCCCCATCTGGGGATCCATCCCATATACAGAAATCAACCCCAGACACCATTGCAGATGTCAGGAAGTGTTTGCTGACAAGAGCCCAAAATAGCTTTCTCCTGAGAGGCTTTCCCAGAGCCTGACAAATACACAGGTGCTAGCAGACAACCAATGGACTGAGTATAGGGAGAGTTAGGGAAGCAAAAGAGGAGTTAGAAAAAGGACCTAAGGAGCTGAAAAGGATTGACACACCATAGAAAGAACAACAATATCAACCAACCAGATCCCCTAGAGCTCCTAGAGACTAAAACACCAAGCAAAGAGTACACATGGAGGAACCCATGGTCCTAGTTGGATATGTAGTATATGGCCTTGTTAGACATCAATAGGAAAAGAGGCCCTTGGTCCTGTGAAGGCTCAGTGCCATAGTGTAGGGGAATGCCAGGGCAGAGAGATGGGAGTGGGTGAGTCTATGGGAGGGGGTACCCTCAGAGGAGCAGGGGTAAAGAGAATGAGATAGTGGGTTTTTGGAGGGGAAACCTGAAATGCGGTTAACATATGAAATGTAAATAAATAAAATATCCAATAAGAATTTAAAAAGCAATAAATAATAAATAAAAAAAACAAAACACTGAGAGTTTAACTATTTTGTTTTATGATCAACTGCCAACAGATATTTCAACATCGAAGTGTCCTTCATAATGGACCAGAGGTTTATCAAAGACTGCATAATGAGAGGCTTCTCTTACATCTTTGTCTTATACCTAGTGAGGGCCCTCAGAGCCTTGTTATGGTTGTATAATCTTTAAATAAGTTGTTTCATGTCCATCAAGTATTCAAAGTCATTTCTCACCTTCTAGCTCAGAGAAAACACATTCTTTTTATTTTATTCTTTAGGGAAGAACAATTAATTATTAACTTTTATTTGATTCTCTATACTTTGAGAATTGCAACTAAGAAATAGTTGCCAAATAGTCTAGCAATTCCACTCATAGTAAATATCAAGGAAAAGTAAAACCATATGCCTCCTCAAAATCCTGTAAAACATTAAACATGACAGTTTATTAGTTGAAAGAATGATAAAGTGTGGCACAATTAACAGTAAAAATGAGTGTTTGAGGATGAAGGAATGGATTTGTGATTAAATGCTCTTACAGAGCACTTGAGGTTTTTTTTTTTCCAGCACCCACATCAGGTGATGCCCAACTGCCCATGACTCCAGGTCCAAAAGTTCTGATACTATCTTCTGGATTCCCCAGGTACCTATATACATGTGACATGTACTCACACAGCCACAGTCACAAACTCATGAATAAAAATCAAGATAGATATAAAAGAGTTTGATACATGCTCAAAATAAAGGAAATTTAAAGACATTAAGAGAAAAGGGTAGTCAAAGAGGTTACACTTTATATTATTTGTATGAAAATTTAGGAAGACATTTCTAAAAATATAAGAAGAGATTTTGTTATTTCTAGCATCACAAAAGACAAATAATAATTACTGAAGGTGCAAAATTTGTTATATATTCTTTTAGGATAACAAAACACATTCTATAATTTATTAGTGGCAATAGTTGTACAATTAATGGGGGGAGCAACATAAAAAATGATTGAATTTTAAACTTCAAAAATGTAAGCTTGAACCCTTTCTTATCTCCTTGTACAAAGCTCAAGTGTAAGTGGATCAAAGATCTCCACATTAAACCAGATACACTGAAACTATTAGATGAGAAAGTAGGGAAAACCTTAGAACACATAAGCACAGGAGAAGATTTTCTAAACAAAACACCAATCGCTCAAGCTCTAAGGTCAAAGATCAACAAATGGGACTTAATGAGATTGCAAAGTTTCTGCAAGGCTAAGGACATTGTCAAGAAAACAAAACAGCAGCCAACAGAATGAGAAAAGATCTTTACCAACTCCACATCAGATAGAGGACTAACAACGAACTCAAAAAGCTAGACACCATAGAATCAAATAACCCTATTAAAAAATGGGGTACAGAGCTAAACAAAACATTCTCAGTTGAGGAATATCGAATGGCTGAGAAACATCTGAGGAAGTGCTTGACATCCTTAGCCATCACGGAAATGCAAATCAAAACAACCCTGAGATTCCACTTCACACCAGTCAGATTGGCCAAGATCCAAAACTCAGATGACAACAGATGCTGGAGAGGTTGCGGAGAAAGAGGAACACTTCTCCACTGTTAGTGGGGTTGCAAACTAATACAGCCACTCTGGAAATCAGTCTGGCGATACCTCAGAAAATTGGACTTAGTACTACCTGAAGACCCAGCTATTCCACTTCTGGGCGTATACCCCAGAGATACTTTAATACACAACAGAGATATATGCACCACAATGTTCATAGAAGCTCTATTTATAATAGCCAGAAGCTGTAAAGAACCCACATGTCCTTCAGAAGATGAATGGATACAAAAATTGTGGTACATTTACACAATGGAATACTACTCAGCCACCAGAAACAATGACTTAACCAAATTCTTAAGAAAATGGCTGCATCTAGAGAATATCAATCTGAGTGAGATAACCCAGTCACAAAAGAATAGACATAATATGCAGTCACTGATAGTGGGATGCTAACCCCAGAGGCTCGCACTGCCCCAGAAACAACTCACAGACTGTATGAAGTCCAAGAAAAAAAGAAAACAAAAAAAAAAAAAAAAAAAAAAAAAAAAAACCAACGTCATGCTCAATCCTTACCCACCAAGAACACATTGACAAATTCCGGGTTGTACCCTGTATTACATGTACTGTCTGCTCATTGTAAAAAAAAAAAAAAAATCTTTACACACCAAGAAAACTTTGACTATTTCCAGGTTACACCTTGTTTTACATGTACTTTATGCTCATTGTTACTGGCAGGATCTTTATCACACTATCAAACCTTTAAAAAAAACAAAAACAAAAAACAAAAAAAAACAAGTACTGACAAAAATGTATTGTATAATTCTATGCAAAAAAATGCTTAAAATCTGTACATTGATCTTTGTTTTGTAAAATAAAGTTGTTAAATAAAAAAAAGAAATTTAGAATTAAAAAAAGTAATAAAAAAAGAAAAAAAGAAATGTGGCTGCTCTACATTCCTGTGTCAGAGAATCGCATCACAACCATCATCTCTGCTCATGTAAAAGGCCAGACCACAAGTGCAGGGAGAAAGATGGTGGACCATCATGAGAGATGGAGAGATGCTGGGGTAGATGTTACAGGTATTTAGGTCTTGAGAAAATGGTCATGACATGTGCTGACCAGCTACGGAGACTGAGGAGAAAGGACTGGGCATCCATGATTATGTCTATGCTTACAAGTGTTTCTGAGCTGTACTGCTGGTCTAAAGAGCATCCGTGTGTTCCCTCACAGCTTCTCACCATTGTTCAGTCACTCCCTGCTACAGTCCTTGGCAGTGCTTTTGCCTTGGCTCTGTTTTGTTATTTGGCAAAACTTACTAGAAGTTTTCCTTGGACCTTAAGTATAAGACAATTGCTTTTGAAATGGGCACTGGGACATGGTAGAATTATATAGATTTCTATGTTTAAGATGAGCATCTCTTCTAAAAACACTCTTTGCCTAGTACCAAATAAAGTTCCTCTTAAAAGAAAAAAAAATGTAAGCTTGAGCCTATAGAGAAAGGAAAGGAGTTAAGAAAGAGCACTGACTGCTTATCCAGAAAACACAGGATCACGTCTCAAAACTCTAGTCTCAGGGCATCTGACACCCTTTTCTGGACTGAAGTGCACTGAACACCTATGTTGCACAGACACCCATGCAAGCAAAACATGTATACACATGAAATAAATAAATAAGAATGTTTAAAAGTAAACTGAAAGTTTTGATAACCAAGAAAAATTGTATGTTTTCATATGTTGATATTAACTTATAATATTTATATGTATATGCATAAGTGAAAATGCATAGGGATAAAGGTCTTGAAACTACAAAGTACACCACAAAGAACAAGAGAAGTGTTGAGAAAGTGAAGGAGGACAATAGAATGCAATTAACAATATTAACAACTGCAAACAGAAAGGAAGCAATTATGGTGGGGGAGGGGGAGGAGAAGGGATGGTGACGGTGAGAGGGAGTCAATAGATAGGAAAAAGAGGCAGGGAGTAGAATCAACAAATGTACTGATTGAAATAGGAGAATTAAACACAAAACTATACAATAATTAATATATTTTAAAATAAAAAGTCAACTTTCTAGTATACATATGATACACATAAGAGTGATTATGTCTTGTATTGTTTATATCTATTCCCCTCTTTTAGTATATACAAAAAATATTATTTTCTTTTTGTACATAAGTTTGAAAAAAGAGGTCAATAATTGCTGGAATTATTTGTTTTCTCCTGTGGTACACATATGCTCATCTTGGACTATTTTATCTATGTGTACCGTGATATTTTATATAAGTAGCATTAAAATATATTTAGAAGAATGTAAAATCTGTTTGTTTATCCTTTTTCATTATGGTCAAGATGTTTGGCCATTATATTGGCAGAGTTAATCATGTTATGTGGCGCCCAATACAAGGCAAGAAGGTTATATTATCATTCCATAGCATTCTTACTAAAGTTGAATAATCTTATTTTGGGTATAAGAATCCACTAAATCATTCTGAGTTCATTCTTGTCAAATAAATGGCCTCCAATCTTTAGGAGAATGTAAATGGTAAAATAACAAAAAAGACCAAAACAAATCAATGAAGAAGTATCAGCTCTAGCTTTAATGTGTGAGTATTAGGCAGGTGGTTAAACGGTAAAGTGAGGAGAGTTTGAAAAAACTTTAAACTGGTTTTTCAATTATGACATCTTCCTTTATTATTATAAAAATTCAAACACATTATTTGTTGCTATGCAAAATGCTCTAAATTTTGGAAGCAATGTAAAAATGGCTGCATGAAGAAGTCATTCTCTTGATAAATTTGTAACATAGTTATGACTGAAAACCAAGAAAGGCCTGTTGATAAAAGTACTAAATGTGGGCAAAAAACACAGTCAAAAGAATAAAACGGCAACCAATAGATTGGGAAACAAGTCTTTACCAACCCTACATCTGATAGTAGGGTAGTATCCAATATATGCAAAGAACTCAAGAAGTTAGACTCTATAGAATTAAATAATCATATTAAAAATGAGGTACAGATTCTCTTGGCCTCTCTTGCTCTTGTGCTCTTGCAGCCTTTCTCTCCCTCCTACCCCTCCTCTTCCCTTCCCTTCCCCCCTCTCTCCCACATGCTCATGGCCTGCCTCTACTCCTCTACTTCTCTCTTTCTCTCTCTGCCTCTACCACCCTCTTAACTCTCCCATGACCTAAATAAACTCTATTCTGTACTATACCATTGTGTGGCTGGTCCCTCAGGGAAGGGATTTCCAACATGGGCCCCTCAGAGGCATCTCCCTTGCCCTCAGGCCTTGCCGCACCTCCATGGGCCATATGCCCTCCACTCTCTTCATCCTTCCCCTAACATTGGTGCTGTGACTCGGATCGTTATTCTTTCACAACATTGGTGCCCTGTAACTCTTCCTTTCGGTGACTTTTCCTTTCATTGGTGCCCCATCATCTTTTTCTTACATTGGTGCCCCGTGTGAGGAGGTTAGATTTCCTCACGACCAGATATCTTTTTCCTTTCATTCTGTGACTTTTAACAACCTTGGGTTGGTGCCAGCTTGACTCAAGAAAATGCAGGTTAGTACTATCAACATCCAGCTGCCCTGTAAGTACTATCAACATCCAGCTGCCCTGACTCTGACGTTGCCATGACTCCACACCTTTCCCCTATCCCTCTTCATGGTATGGCAAGCAATTTTAAAATATCTGGGACACATTATAGTAATTTTCTCCGAACCTCATCAATCTTCTGTCTACTTCAACGACAGACAAAAAAAATTTCTAATCAAACTGTTAATTAGTTCTTGTTACAGGATTACCAGCCACTGTCCATAGAAGAGCCTGATGTGAACATATGCCAGGTGGATCCCGATGGTGAAAGCCAGCTGCACCCCCTTATGACGCCCCAAGACAGCAGGAAGTAGCCAATGAGACTCAACGCCCCTATTTCCCTTTCACCATCGGCCTCCCCCTCCCTTTTTTCTCCTTTTTATAATAAGAAAAGGGGAGGAATGGCAGCATTAGGACTGCTCCTGAAAAATCTTTCTTTCTTCCAAACCAAATGTACTTAATCTCTACCTATAATGTATACATATTTGTGTTCCAGCATCTTGTCAAGTCCAGGTGCTTATTACATCTAGAACAGCTCCAGAGAAGCAACCTACAGATACTTGAGCCTTCTCTCGCAGACACAGACGCTTCCACTGGACCTGTTACTTCTGACCTATCCTCAGATGGTTTCACAGGCCTTGGAAAACAAGGAAACAGCCAACTCTTAAGACTGGACAAACATCCCTACCCTCACTTTTCTGGACTCTCTAAGAACATCGCCCCAAACAAGCATGAAGCAGTCAAGAGATCACAATGACCCTATTCCTAGTCCACTATCACCTCTAATTTTTCTTTTTTAATTAAACAAAAATGGAGGAACGTTGGGATTCTGTAAACCCCACCCCTCAGTTACCTAGCAACAGCCAGGTATAACCCACCCCTCAATTACCCAGCAGTGGCCAGGTATGCTCCGCCCCAGTGACCTGACACTATAAAAGGAGCTGCTTGACCCCTCCTCTCTCTCTTGGCCTCTCTTGCTCTTGTGCTCTTGCAGCCTTGCTCTCCCTCCTACCCCTCCTCTTCCCTTCCCTTCCCCCCTCTCTCCCACGTGCTCATGGCCTGCCTCTACTCCTCTACTTCTCTCTCTCTCTCTCTCTCTCTCTCTCTCTCTCTCTCTCTCTCTCTCTCTCTCTCTCTGCCTCTACCACCCTCTTAACTCTCCCATGACCTAAATAAACTATTCTGTACTAAAAAAAAAATGAGGTACAGAGCTAAACAAAGAATTCTCAATTGAGAAATATCATATTGCTGAGAAGCACCTAAAAAATGCTCAACATCCCTAGACATCAGGAAAATTCAAACCAAAACAACCCTGAGATTCTACCTCACACCAGTCAGAATGGCTAAGATCAAAAACCCAGGTGACAGAAGATACTGGCAAGGATATAGAAAAAGAGGAACATTCCTCCAGTGTTGGTGGGGTTGTAAGCTGGTACAACTATTCTGGAAATCAGTCTGGCAGTTTCTCAGAAACTGGACATAGTACTACTTGAAGACCCAGCTATTCCACTCCTAGGTATATACCCAAGAGAACATGCTCCATCATGTTCATAGCATCCTTATTTATTATAACCAGAAGCTGGAAAGAACCCAGATACCCTCAACAGAGGAATGTATATAGAAATTATGTTAGATTTACACAATGGAGTACTACTGCCCAGCTATTAAAAACAATGACTTCATGGAATTCCTAGACAAATGGGTGGAACTTGAAGCTATCATCCTGAGTGAGGTAACCCAATCACAAAGGAACACTCATGGTATGTACTCACTGATAAGCAGATACTAGCCCAAAAGCTCAGAATATACAAGAAAAAATTCACAGAAATTTTGAAGCTCAAATAGAAGGAAGGCCCAAACATCAATGTCTCAGTCTTTCTTAGAAAAGAGAACAAAACACTCATGGGAGAAAATAATGGGACAAATAGAGGAGCAGGAATTGGACTAAAGATCATCCAGAGACTACCTCACCTGGGGATCTATCTAATATGCAGCCACTAAACTCACACAGTATTACTGATGCCAAGAAGTGCTTACTGGCAGGAATCTGATATGGATGCCTCCTCAGAGGCTCTGCCAGAGCCATTCTGATACAGAGGAGGATGCTTGCAGCTAACCATTGGATTGAACACAGGGACCTCAATGAAGGAGCTAGAGAAAGAACTGAAGGAGCTGAAAGGGTCTCTAACCCCATGGCAAGACAAAATTACCAACTAACCAAACCCTCCTCATCTCCCAGGGACTAAAACAGCAACCAATGAGTTTGCATGGAGAGACCCATGGCTCTAGGTGCATATGCAGCAGAGGATAGCATTCTCTGGCATCAATGGGAGGAGAGGCCTTTGATCCAGCAAAGGCTCTTTTTCCCAGTCTAGGGGAATGTCTAGGTGCTGAGGTGGGAGAGGGTGGCTGGGAGAGGGAGCACCTTCCTGGAGGCAATGAGAACTCAAAAGAGGATGAGAAAGGGGATAACATCTGAAATATAAATACGAAGAATATCCAGTAAAATCAAAAGAAATAATAAATGTAAAAACTAGTTTAGTATACTACTTTGATTTCTAATCATAAAATTTTTTCAATGTTAAATATATCATTTGGGTAAACAAAACTGTATTTGTAATTCTTATACTAAAATCTCTGGAATCATTATTTTTAATCGAAATAAGATCTATAAATAATAAATAGTTATTCTTGAAGAAATAAAACAGCTTTAAAAACTCCCTCTACAGTTCACAAAGATATGATGATTGTCTCCTCCACCCATAATTGCCACCTGTCACTACTTTTAGGACCCTAGAAGGAATTCCACTTTAGTTCAATCAGATGAAGAAGAAAAGGGTTTCTATTAAAGAATTCTAATTCCAATATTTATTCAAAAATATAATTAGAAGAACTATTACTTCTTCCGAAAGTAATTAAAATACTTTCAGTGTTTTCTCACACAATTGGTCAACTCCTCAGTGAAACAGGTTATGTGACATTAAACACCTTTAGATCTCACAGCACATCTTTGAACCTTTACAACACAACTTCCCAAAATCTTTAGAAGGACTGTATTCTGATTGTATCTAGTAAGCTAAAAGTATCAAGTACAGTGGATGCCTTCATAAACATGAACATGGGCAGAATCCTTAGCATAGTTAAGTACAATGTTTGCTTTGCCTAATCATCTTCCTCATTTCCTCAATGTGTTTTTTGTGGGAGATTTTATTTTTTATATTTATTTTTTTATACTAACTATGCCTACATAAAATTCAATAAAGTTTGAAAGGTATTTAGAATATTTATGCTTGTTAGGATACCGTGACCAAAACAACTTACTGTATCCAAGGTCTATGATCATAATATTTGGAAGAATGGCAGCATGAAATTAGGTGTGGGACTTGGTCAATAACTGAGACCTTTTATCTTGAGACAAAACTATAAAGCACAGAGCTAATGGATGATGGCCCAGTGATGCACTGTAGTCTGGGTGGTACTTTAAAGAACAAATTTATAAATTATAATATTTGAATCACTTTTGCTTTTCACACTTACCTCACTCATCACCATTATTTTGGGTTATCAACTAAAATTCAGTATTGGAAACTTTAAAATAGTTTATTTTTATATGCAAATAAAATACATTTCTAGCATTCTATACTACTAAGACTATGAAAGACTCCCGATGGACCCAGATAACTGAGTTTATTGCTATTAGTCCCTGAACCTAACAAGCTCACTAATAAGCTCCCAAGAGTCAATCTTTGTAGAAATAACCGAGTGTTTTAAAAGCTTTCCTAACTATGTTTTAGCTTGGAAATGGCAGTTATTTCTTTACCCTGTCTGTAATTATTGCCTGCTTTCATTTTAGAAATTGTTTGGGCTGAAGCAACAAGTCATTAATTCCTCATTAAATAGTGAACACTAGTATTAGTAAACCAACCATAGCTTCAGTGTCTTTGCTTTCTCCTTTTCAAAATTAAAGATGATTATATAATTAAAAAGTAAACTTTTACTTTTCTCAGAGAATATGGGAAAGAGAAAGACCCAACTGGCCAAAATCCCAATGTACAGTTTTTATACGTTAAAAAAAGAAAATAATTTAATTACATTTTTTTCTCTCCCTGAGTAATTAGTTAAGTTTTCAGTATTGGGTATTTTTTTTCTAGTTGAGTGAGTCCTAAATTCATTTAGAGAGCTGCTTGTTACCACCAAGGTATGTTGCCACTGTTCCACCCTTAAGGCTATTCTGCCACACTAATCATTGATTTGGTTCATAGGCATCAAAATATGCTAGGAGTATTACTGCCATCCCTCTTTTGGAAGCTTTCATCATCTCTTCAGAGTTCATTTTTGATTGATTTAGTTCGTTAATCTCTGGTAATAAAGAATTGCCAGAACACTTTAAAATCTATGTATGTTTTTATGTCTCCAAATTTCATACTATGTACTCTTAAACTAGAAAGAAAAGTTAACATAATGACCTTTCCACAAACTGATGACTAAAACGTTTTAAAAATGCTAACTAGGTAGGTAGGCTATTTCTGGACATGTGTGGAAGTATAAGCTAATGTAAAGAACTGCTTTTGTTTGTTTCTATTTTTATTTTTGTTATCTGAGTTTTTTGTAGAAATATCATGTAATAATATGATATGTAGTAATAATGTTAAATAGTCCCACTTCATGCGACTATTTAACCTTAAATTTCAAGCATCTTTCAATTATTTTTTTAAACATTGTAAAGGAGACAGTATTATTTATCATATACTATGGTTTTATGTGAGAAAAAAGAAGGCCTTCCAAGGAAAACAACAAAATCTGACTTATAAAACTACAATAAGTCCAATATCTCAAGCTATATTACAAGGCAATTGTGCTAAAACTGCATGGTACTTGTACAGAAATAGGCACATGGATTAATGGAAGAGAATAGAAGATTCAGAAATGAGTCCTCACATATATGGTCATCTGATTTTTGACAAACGAACTGTAAACATTCAATGGAAAAAGGATAGCCTATTCAACAAATTGTGTTGGTCCAACTGGCACACAGTATGTAGAAGAATGAAAATAAACCCTTTCTTATCTCCTTGTACAAAGCTCAAGTGCAAGTGGATCAAAGATCTCCACATTAAACCAGGTACACTGAAACTATTAGATGAGAAAGTAGGAAAAACCTTAGAACACATAGACACAGGAGAAAATTTCCTGAACAGAACACCAATGGATCATGCTCTAAGGTCCACGATTGACAAATGGGACTTAATGAGACTGCAAAGTTTCTATAAGGCTAAAGACACTGTTAAGAAAACAAAATGGCAGCCAACAGAGTGGGAGAAGATCTTTACCAACCCCACATCAGATAGAGGCCTAATGTCCAAGATATACAAAGAACTCAAGAAGCTAGACACCAGAGAATCAAACAACCCTATTTTAAAAATGGAGTACAGACTTAAACAAAAAGTTTTTCATCGAGGAATATTGAATGGCTGAGAAGCATCTAAGGATGTACTCGACATCCTTAGTCATCAGGGAAATGCAAATCAAAACAACCCTGAGATTCCACCTCACACCAGTCAGATTGGCCAAGATCAAAAATTCAAATGACAGCAGATGCTGGCGAGGATGGGGAGAAAGAGGAACACTTCTTTATTGTTGGTGGGGTTGTAAACTGGTACAACCACTCTGGAAATCAGTCTGGTGATTCCTCAGAAAATTGGGCATAGTACTACCTGAAAACCCAGTTATTCTACTTTTGGGCATATACCCCAGAGATGCTCCAACATACAACAAAGACATATGCACCACAATGTTCATAGCAGCTCTATTTATAATAGCCAGAAGCTGGAAAGAACCCAGATGTCCTTCAGTAGATGAATGGACACAAAATTGGGGTACATTTACACAATGGAGTACTACTCAGCTATCAGAAACAATGATCTTATGAAATTCTTAAGAAAATGGCTGCATCTAGAGAATATCATCCTGAGCGAGATAACCCAGTCACAAAAGAACAGACATAATATGCAGTTACTGTTAATTGGATACTAACCCCAGAAATCTCTGAACACCCCAGAAACAACTCATAGACTGTGTGAAGTTTAAGAGAAAAAAAAACATTATGTTTACTCCTTGCACACCAAGAAAGCCTTGACTAATTCCAGGTTACATCCTGTTTTACATGTACTTTATGCTCATTGTAACTAGTAAGATCTTAATGCACACTATCAAACCTTATTTTAAAAAAAAAAAAAACAAGCAATGACAAAATGTATTTGTATACTTTTATGAAAAAATGCTTAGAATTTATACATTTATCTTTGTTTATTTTTGAAGTTCTTCAATTTAAAAAAAACACAACCCCAAAAAAAATAAAATAAAAAAGACCAATATAGTTCTTATATTAAGGCTGAATAAGGCAAGCCAGTAAAAGGAAAAGACTCCAAAATACATGCAAAAAAAGTCAGAGACAGCTCCCCCTCCCACTCCCACTGAGAGGTATCCCACAAGAATCCTGAATCACACAACCATAACATATATCCAGAGGACCTGGGTCAGACCCACACAGAGCTCCCTCATCTCTGTGAGCCCACTTGAGTCCTGATCAGTCTATTCTCAGAGCCACGTTCTTGTGGTGTCCTCGATCACTCTAGTTTCTCCAAATTCTTCCTTTTCCTCCTCTGAAGAACCTTTTATTTCTGAGCTCTCCAAGACTTTTAACATGAAGGAATGCTGGGTTTTATAAAAAGTTTATTCACATCTAATGAGATAATCATGTGATCTTTTTTTCTTTCAAATTTTTACATGGTGGATTAAATTGATGGATTTTATATATTAAACCATCCCTCCATCTATGAGATTAAGACTACTTGATCATGGTAGTTGATGTTTTTGATTTACTTTTGGATTATCTTTGTATTTTATTGAGTATTTTTGCATCAGTGATCATAAGGTAGATTGGTCTGAAATTCTTTCTTTTTTTTCCTATAACTTTATTTAAATAAAAAAGAGGGATACATATACAGATTTTTAAAGGCATTTTGGCATTACATTATATGAATTTTTTGTCAGTACTTAATTCTTTTAGAGGTTTGATAGCATGCATTGAAATCCCACTAGTTACCATAAGCATGAAGTACATGTAGGAGTGAACATAACATGGAAACAGATTTCTTGTGAGTATAGATTAAGGGTAATGATCTATGAATACAAAAAATTGCCACAAGGCTATTATCTTAGCTCTTGGATTATTAATGATTTAAGGTCCAGGTGTACCACACTCTGAGAGGGTGCTATGCATTTATTTTTTCCTAAGAAGGACTGAGGCTTTCACTTTTTGGCCTTTGTTCTTCTTGAGATTTATATGGCCAGAGAGTTGTTTCTGGGGTCTTCAGAGCTTTCTGGGGTTAGTATCCAATTATCAGTGACTACATATTATGTCTGTTCTTTTGTGACTGGGTTATCTCACTCAGGATGATATTCTCTAGATGCATCCATTTTCTTAGGAATTTCATAAAGTCATTGTTTGAGTATTTGTGGAGTTTAGGTATCAGAGTAACTTCAGCCTCATAGAATGAGTTTAGCAGTGTTTCTTTTGTTTGTATTTCTTGGGAAAGGTTGGAGAGTATTGCTATTAACTCCTTTTTGAAAGTATAGTAGAATTCTGCACTAAAACCATCTGGCTCTGGACTTCTTTTGATCTGGGAAACTTCTAATTAACTCTTCTATTTCCTTCAGGACAATGGGCTGTTTAAATAGTTTACCTGTTTTTGATTTAATTTTGTTAAGTGTCTGTCCAGAAAAATCATCAATTTTGTTATGATTTTTCAATTTTTAGAGTATAGGCTTTTGAAGTAAGACCTAATGATTTTTTTTAATGTTCTCAGTGGCTGTTATGTCCCCTTTTCATTTCTGATTTAGTTTATTTAGATACTGTCTTTCTGTCTCTCAATTAGTTTGCTCAAGGTTTTGTTCAACTTGTGGATTTTCTAAAAAAAAAATCAGTTATTAGTTTTGTTGATTTTTTTGTTTCATCATCTTTTTTAGGCTAGTATGATTTCTGTACAGATTTTGATTATTATTTCCTGCCATCTTACCTTCTTTTGTCTTTTTACATATTTTTAGTGTGTTCAGATGTAGTTTTAAATTGTTGGTAGGAGAACATTCTAATTTCTTTATAGAGGCACATAATGCTATAACTTTCCTCTTAGCACTGCTTTTACTGTTTCTTATAAATTTGGATATGTTCTTCCTTAATTTTCTCTGAAATATGGGTAGTCTTTAATTTCTTTCTTTCTTTCTTTACTTCTTTACTTAATGACCCAGAAATCACTGAGTAAAGAGTTGTTCAGTTCCATGACTGTGTAGGCTTTCTGTTGTTTCTGTTGTTGAAATACAGCTTTTATCCTTGGTTGTCTGAAAAGATAGAAGGCATTATTTCAAATTTCTTGTATGTGTAGATGATTGCTTACTGACAAATATTATGATCAATTTAGAGAAGGTTCATGAGGTGTTGAGAATGAGGTATATTCATTTGTGTTCTGATGAAGTGTCTTTTAGACATCTGTGTAGTCCATGTGATTCAAAGCATTAGGTAAGTTTATTGCTTCTCTGTTTATTTTTTCTGGGTGACCTATTAGTTGATGAGTGTACAGTGTTGAAATCCCCCACTATTAATGTGTGCAGTTCAATGTGCAATTTAAGATTTAGCAATGCTTCCTTTACAAATCTGGATGCCTGTGCATTTCGGACATAGATATTCAGAATTGGTGGATATCTCCTTAGATGAATATGAAGTGTCCTTTTCTGTCTCTTTTGCTTAACTTTGGCTGGATGACTACTTTATTAGATATTAGAATGGCTTTTTCAACTTACTTCTTGAATCAGTTTTCCTGGAAAATATTTCGCTGCCCTTTTCTCTGAGGATGTTTCTATCTCTATTGTTGAGGTGTGTTCCTTGTATGCAACAGAATGATGGGAGTTGTTCTCACATTCTTTCTGTCAGCCTCTATCTTTTAATTAGGTAATTGAGTCCATTAAAGTTGTTAATAAACAATGACTGTTAATTCTTGTTATATTTGAGGTGTAAGTGTGCTTGCTTGGGTGCATGTGTATGTGTGTGTGTGTGTGTGTGTGTGTGTGTGCTTCTTTTGTTTTGTTTATGCTGGCATGTGATGATTTATTTCTTCTGATCTTATGGTGTCCTTGGGTTACAGTTTCTACTCTAGAATTTTTTGTAGATTTGTGAATAAATATTAATTAAATTTGGTTTTGGCTTGAAATATCTTGGTTTCTCCCTCTTTGGTGGTTGAGAGTCTTGCTGGCTTTAGTAATCTAGGTTGGCATTTGTAGATTTTTTGAGGCTACGAGCAATCTGTTCAGGCCCTTCTACCTTTAATAGTTCCTGTTGACATATCAGGTGTAATTTTGATAGATCTGTCATTGCATGATACCTGAACTTTTCCCTTGAAGCTTTTAATATCTTTTCTATGTGCTGTACATTTAAAGTTTTATTATGTTGGTAGGTGGTTTTCTTTTCTGTTCCAATATAATTCATTTTCTGTATGCTTCATATGTTTTTAGGCACCTCTTTCTTTAACTTGAGAAAGCTTTCTTCTAAAATTTATTGAAAATATTTTTCTGATATCTCCATAAGATCCAATTGTAAGTCACTTTATCAACTAGTGATCAAGAGAAGAGGGACCAGCCCATTATTCATGGTGCCATCCCTGGGCTGGTCGTCTTGGGTTTTATAAGAAAGCAAGCTGAGCAAGGCAGGGGAAGCAAGCCAGATAGTAACATACTACCATGGCCTCTGCATCAGCTCCTGCTTCCTGACCTACTTGAGTTCCAGTCCTGATTTTCAAAGGTAGTGAACAGCAATGTGAAAATTGTAAGCTAAATAAACCCTTTTCCCCTTTAAAAAACTATTTTTCTAGTGCTTGGAACTGAGACACTTTTTCCTCTTGTATTCCAATTAGTCTTAGGTTAGTGCATTTTTATAATATCTCAGATTTTCTAGAAGTTTTATGTCAGAAAATTTTTATTTAACATGTTTTGAGTGGTGTTAGGTTTCTTATTTCTTTTATACCTGAGATTCCATCTTCCATTTTTTGTATTCTGTTGGTGATGCTTGTATTTATTGTTCTTGATCTCTTCTCTAGGTTTTCCATCTTCAGGATTCTCTTAGTTTGTGTTTTCTTTATTGCTTACATTTTTATTTTCAGATCTTGGACAGTTCTATCTATTTTTTCACATGTTTAGTTGTATTTTCTGTATCTTTTTTGTATTTACATTTCTTTTTTATGTGATATTTTCTTTACTTACATTTCAAATGTCATCCCCTTTCTCAGGGATTTATTTGCATTCTCTTTAAAGGCCTCTACATGTTTGATTGTATTTTCTTGTATTTCTTTAAACAATATATTCATTTCCTTTTTAAAACCCTCTATTATTTTTATAATATTGGATTTAAGATTACTTTATTGTGCTTTGGTTGTTATAATATCAATGGCTTGCTGTAGTAGGATATCTGTGCTCTGAAGCTATCATATTGTCTTTGCTTTTCTGAACTGTGTCCCTATGCTAGTCTTTAGCTATCTACATGTCCTTGGATGTTCCTGTTGTAGCAGATATTGAGAGGGGGCCTAACCTTGATGATCCTGGTGTGGCAGGTCTTCTTTGGGTATCTAACAATGGAATTCATGGGGTAGTGCAAGTTTTCTAGCAGTTAAGAGTGCTCCTGGGGACAAGGTTGTAAGGGGATTGGGGTGGAGAAAGCAGGTAGAGAGGTAGTGAAACAGTGGAGCTCCAGGTGATAATACAATACTCAGGACAGTTGGGCGTGCCCCAGAGGACTATGGGCAGGGGACAGAAGAATGGGTGAAGGGTAAAAATATAACCTCTCTGGTTCTGTATAAGCAAGTTTGATGGAAGTCGTTGAGGAGGTGGGTTGACAGTGAAGGTCTGGGGGAACAGTAGTTCTCAGAGGGCAGCTGGGCCTTCCCCAGAGTACTGAGGGTGGGTGCAGGAAAATGGTTTCATGGAAGAAATCTAACCTATATGCTTCTGGATCAGCAGGTCTGATCACAACAAGGTTTTTATTCATTCATTCACTCATTCAGTTTTTAATGTAATAAAATAAATTATAAGATATTAAAACAAAAACTATCACGTTAATGTTGAGAACGTTAAACCAACAAAAAGAAATGAGCCTAAGAGAAAGCATGATAATCAGAGACCTATTTGATTATACATGAAGGAATCTCATAAAAACATTCAACTTGGGGCAGTAATATATAAGCAGAAGGCTTGCTGCAGATCCATGTGGGACCTCTTCATGTCACATTCATCTATGTGAGTTTATATAAGCTTTGCTTTTGTTGATTTACAGGTCCTTGTTTTCTTAGTATTTTCTAATCCTGAAAGTCTTAAACTCTTTCTGTCTCAACTTTCGTAGTGCTTCCTGAGCTCTGAGGTGAGCAAATAGATAAAGAACACATATTTAGATCTTAGTGTTGCAAGGTCTTTTACTCTGTACATAGTATCTGGCAGTGAGTCTCTATGTGTTTTCTCATCTGCTTCCAGAAAAGAATTTTCTGATGATGAATGATGAATACTAATTTATGAATATAGTAAAATATCATTAGGAATCATTTTCTCACCACATATTTTTTTCTTTTTTAAACCAGTATCATTTGATTTTAACCCAAGTCTCTGGGTTATCTTGCCTCAGTTTCTTAGTCACCCAAGTAGTGTTGGGTATGGAATATATCTCATGAAGTGACCCTTAACTCAAATCAGTCATTGGATAGTTACTCCCACAAACTTTGTGACATCATTATTCTAGCATATCTTGTAGACAGTATACAATTGTAGATGAAAGATTTCTGTCTGGCTTGGTGTTTACATTTCTCTTAGTCTTGCCAACAGCCTGTATTATAACATCAATGGTTTCAAAACTATATTAATTACTCTGAGAATAAATGAACATATTGAATTTTTTATAAATTTAGGATTTGTTTATTAATATATTGTTTAATTTACTTAATTACATTCAATGTAACACTTATATAAAGTGTTTTGTGAATTGGAATGTGTTTACTTTAAAGCATGTCTAAAAAGATACAATATTGTCCAACCTCTATTTAGTATCAGCTAATTGTACATAAGAAATATTTCCATTGAGAGTACTCTCCCAAGGAATTTTCGGTGCTAACATGCCTGGGAGAGGGATAAATGAGTGTTTTAATTAAAAACAGTACCTTCAATATCTGAAGCTACATACAGCAAGGATACAGTAGTATACTCACACACTATGGTTGATACTTTCTACTACTGGCTGTCTGTTGTATGTTCTATGGCACTTGTGTCAACTATAAAAATGAGTTATGAGATTCATGATTAATTATGTGCCAGTGGATAACAGTTTCTCTGTTCTGTATATCTGAAATGTTTAGAAGAATCTTTTCATAAGTCCACGCCAGTGGAAAATATAAAAACAAGGTAAGTTAAATAACACTTTATTTCAAAAGCCATGAGTTCTCAGGGAAGGTAGAAACACCTATGGATACTTGTGTCTATCATGTACATGAATATCATACAATATTTTACCTCAAGAAATCTCTAAAATTATAAATACTTTGTTCAGTTTTAGAAACAACTGGTTTCCTCTTTGATTTTTTCTCAGTCTATTTATATTAAATTTGTATAAACATGAGCCAGTAGAAATTTTGATATACTGAATATTTATACAAAGTTTTAAGTCTTTACTTAATTGTTAAAGTATACCAAAGGAATCAATTTTGAGTAAATAGTCAGTTTCTGTGATAGATTCTCCATATAGGTGTGTAGATGTAGGTGTGTGTGTGTGAGAGAGAGGGGGGGAGGGAGGGAGGGAGGGAGGGAGAGGGAATCAGAAAAAATCAGAGAGAGAGAGACTATATTTATGCAAATGTGAAAGACAAAGATCAGCTTCTAGTGTTGTACATTAGAAGCCATATGCTTTGCATTATGAGGTAGGGTGTGACCTGGGGTTTAACTATTAGCATAGTGTGGCCAAAAAGTATCATGGATTTGAGTTTTTCTACTACTCTATGTCTAAGATTACAAGCACACACCGTCACACACAGCTTTTTTGAACACAGGTACTGAGTACTGATCTTGAGTTCTAACTATGTTTGCAAGACAAACAATTACTGAGCTATCTCCCCAGCCCATTGTAATTTATTTCACAATTCATTTTCAATTGTAAAAAAAATTTGGTCAAGATTGTTTTCTGATTCAAATTGTTTTAAAATAGAATTATAAATGATGTCAGTTAAATGAAGTATACAAGTGTCACCCTTATTCATGAAACATACCTAAGCTACTGGTGCTGTTATTTTACAATTTCTGATAGTTGTATTAAGTTTTTATATATAAAGAACAATACAAATATCAGAACCAAGTGGTATAGTAACACAGGGTGTTGGAATATAGTTAGAAAATTAAAAACTGGTTTGTGTATTGTTCTTTTTTTCAGGTGTGAAGTACATTTTGTAATAGCCTAAATCTACTATCAAGGGGACTACTCAAGTAAAGAATTAAAAAGGTATGAAAGTGACAAAATAATTTACTAATTCATTTATTAAAATTATTAAAATATTAATTTACTAATCTGTTGGTGGTATTATAATACCAGATCACATTCTTAAAGTGCTAGAAGACAGTTTTTACTTTCTCTTCTTCATAAAATTGTCAAAAGCAACTTTTCAACACAAAGCTATTGATAACTAAATTGCGAATGATTTCTTCCAGTTGTGTGCTAGTCCATCAAGAGTATGAAGAGTGACATTAATAATCATCCTATGTGCTAAAGACTCCAATAAACTTTTAATCTCCTTAATTCATTTTAATTCAAATAAAAATTTGAATGCCATATTTAGATAGTTAATTATTTACTACCCTATCTGCTAATAGTTAGAAGGGCCTAAATATTAAAGTAATAAACATCTTAAATGACATGATAAGATACTGAAATTATAAATTCCTAAACTAAGAGTTTATAGAAAACTCATATTGGTTTTCATACGTTCTTGGTGCTTGATTAAGATGCTGAGGATTTTCCTGATGCCAATTAACTACAGTTAAAAGATGTATTTAAAATATGTTCACTGGGAACTGTGCTAACTTCTTTAATAGTATATTAACTTGTAAATTATACATTTCAATATGACATTTGATATAATCTACTTTGGCTATATACATTCTCTGTGTTAATTTTCCTACATCCTCTTCTCCCTCTCATTTTACTAGTTCTCTTTATACTGTCATAAGCTCTTTTACTATATTGTACATATTTTTAAAATCATACAGTGTTTGTATCTATAAAACAGGCTTATTTCCCTCAACAGAAATATTTCCAGCTCTATGCATTGCCTATGATGATTTAATTTCTTTTTCTCTGTATATTTTTGCTTTTGAGCCAGTGCCATTCAGTTTTTGTCATTATAAATTATGAGTAGTTTAATGTAGGTATTGTGTATTCTCTATTGTTCATTTTGCTTAAAAATGGTTTGGCTATTTCATTTTCCACAGGAATTTGGAGACTGCTATTTCTATTCCTGTGAAGAATGTCATTGGCACCTAATGGGTATTGTATTGAATTTGTGTATTGCTTTTGGCAACAAGCCACTTTAATACCATAAATTCTGCTGATCTGACAAACATGAAAATTCTTTCTATATTTTACTGAATTCTAAAGTCTCTTCATGTCTTAAAGTTTCTATTATAAAGGTCTTTAATTTCTTTGATTAAATTTATATTTAGGTCATTCTTTGAATGTTCTTGTTTCTTTTGCTTTTTGTGAGAATTTGCTGTTTTGTTTTGTTTATATAGAAAATCTAATGTGGAGAATGCCACATAGAAGTAGCATTCCATTTTTAATTCCAGTTTTGAGTTGGAATCTCTAGAAATTTCTGACTATGGATAGTAGCCATATTGACTAGGGCTAAGTTTAATTAGGAGAATATCTCTCAATGAAAAAGACAAAGACATGATCAAGGATAAAATCCTTTATCAAGCCTTGTCTCCCACCCTCACACACCTGTGTTCACGTGCGCGCGCACGTGCGTGCAAGCACATGCACACTCACACGCACACATGCATCTACACACATTTGTTTTTTTTTTTTTTTTGGTTTTTTTTTTTTTTTAGATTTTTTTGACCTATAGTTTTTTTTCTGTAGCTAATTTGTTAATTAAATTATAAATTATAGTAAAAAGAAACCAGATATTCACTTTCAGTAAGCAATTAACATTTTGGTTATTTTCTTATAGTCATTTTTCCCCATTTATTTTTACATAGTTGAAACCATATGTACTTAAAATTCATGACTAATTGCTTTGTTTTTATTCAACTTTCAAGGGTTTCCATATTATTAAAAACAATTTATAAACATTTAAATAAAAACAAGATTAGTTGTGGCAATTGTAGGAATGTGCATGCCCCTTCTATCTGATCATTTACTAATAATGCAATACTAAAAACAATAATAAAATACCTTGATGCATTAGTATGATTTTCATCCAAAAAAAGTCATAAAACAAATTACAGTTCTAGAATTGCATGATTCGGCCATCAATGATGGCTTGAGCTGATGGGTGAGACCAAGGAGGCAACTGGAGAAAACTAATTTCCTGCTAAAGTCTCAGTGTCCCTGGATTGAACCTACAGCACGTGAGTTCCCATAACATCAGGTCCTCAGCCTGCCTCCTCTGTCCTTTGTCAATGGGAACATCAACACTTGCTGTTCCCTGGACTAGAGTTTGTGGTGTCACATTTCACAGGGAGGTGATCCCTTGTCCTGACCTACTATGTGCTTGGTGACCTTCTTTTCAGTACAGGCAGTGGCCTCCTCTCCTTCTGCTCCTTTGCATAGGTTTCAGGAAATTTCAGGTTTAGATTTTGGCTATAAGAGAGGAATGTCACCAAAGAACCAGGGTCACCAACCCCAAATGACTTTGGCTTTTATTCCCAGAACAAAGTCAGAGCAATGAGTACCACAGCTTCTCCATCCTGGCAGCTCTGCTACTTTGAAGAGTTAACTCACTTTTGGAAGAAAACAATGTGGACATCTTCCATGTGTTACTCCTACTAATTTTCGTCTTTCCAACATAGCTTCTTTGGACAATTTTGTATAGATTTATATGGGTAAGATTTAACATCCATACAATAAAAATTTCTTCCTTATTTTACTGCATTTAACTGTCCTATAAGTTTTAATGATAAAATATTGAACTGATTTCTGCAGTTAAGCATTGATTTAGTTTGTTAGTACACTTATGATCTGTGTGTTTGAGTGTATACATGCACATGTGTGAGTGAATTCACACCACAGCATGCTTGTGAATGTCAGAGGACAACTGTGGGGGCTGGGAGCTGGTTGTCTTCCTCTACATATGGCTTCAGAGATTGAGGTCCAGCTGTCAGGTTTGGCAGCAAACATTTTTCCTACTGAGCCATAATAGCAGTTCAAAGCACTAATTTTATGTTCACAGTATTAATAACAACTGTATCAGGAAAAAGAAAATAAGTTAAAATTAAATAAGAAATAAAATACATCAAGAGCCATGAGCCACTGACACTCTTGAATGTTCACAAAATCCCTTTAGAATCTCTTTTTATCATACTTTCTGTTGTTGTTAAAAACAAAACAAAAAGCGTTTTTTCTAAGGGTCAGAATTTCAGAATCTAAGCCTGATGAGTTTATTCTTAGTTTAATATTGTCTTTAGGCTAGTGCTACAGCATGCTAGAAAGTGACTGTGACTCTGGAATTTCATGTTATGTATGCATCACGGCATGCTGTTCATCCCTGGGATTGGCATAGGTCTACAGGACTGAGGATGCTGTCCATTCTTTTTTTTTTTTTTTTTTTTTTGATATCTTGCTCTACTTTTATTTTTTTTAGACTTTATTTTTAAAAAAAGATAAAAAAAAATTTAAACATTTTTGCATAAATGTATACAAATACAACTGTGTCAATGCTTGGCTTTTTTTTTTTTACAATGAGCAAAAAGTACATGAAATACAGGGTGTAACCCAGAATTTGTCAATTTGTTCTTGGTGTGTAAGGATTGAGCATGACTTTTTTGTTGTTGTTGTTTTGTTTTGTTTTCTTTTTCTCGTGGACTTCACACAGTCTGTGAGTTGTTTCTGGGGCAGTGCGAGCCTCTGGGGTTAGCATCCCACTATCAGTGACTGCATATTATGTCTGCTCTTTTGTGACAGGGTTATCTCACTCAGGATGATATTCTCTAGATGCAACCATTTTCTTAAGAATTTGGTTAAGTCATTGTTACTGGTGGCTGAGTAGTATTCCATTGTGTAAATGTACCACAATTTTTGTATCCATTCATCTACTCAAGGACATCTGGGTTCCTTCCAGCTTCTGGCTATTATAAATAGAGCCGCTATGAACATTGTGGTGCATATATCTTTGTTGTGTATTAAAGTGTCTCTGGGGTATATGCCCAGAAGTGGAATAGCTGGGTCTTCAGGTAGTACTATATCCAATTTTCTGAGGTATCGCCAGACTGATTTCCAGAGCGGTTGTATCAGTTTACAATCCCACCAACAGTGGAGAAGTGTTCCTCTTTTTCCCCATCCTCGCCAGCATCTGCTGTCATCTGAGTTTTGGATCTTGGCCAATCTGACTGGTGTGAGGTGGAATCTCAGGGTTGTTTTGATTTGCATTTCCCTGATGACTAAGGATGTCGAGCACTTCCTCAGATGTTTCTCAGCCATTCGATATTCCAAATTAAGAACGTTTTGTTTAGCTCTGTACCCCATTTTTAATAGGGTTATTTAATTCTCTGGTGTCTAGCTTCTTGAGTTCTTTGTATACCTTGAATATTAGGGCTCTATCTGATGTGGAGTTGGTAAAGATCTTTTCCCATTCTGTTGGCTGCCGTTTTATATTCTTGACAATGTCCTTAGCCTTACAGAAACTTTGCAATCTCATTAAGTCCCATTTGTTAATCTTTGACCTTAGAGCTTGAGCCATTGGTGTTTTGTTCAGAAAATTTTCTCCTGTGCCTATGTGTTCTAAGGTTTTCCCTACTTTCTCATCTAATAGTTTCAGTGTATCTGGTTTAATGTGGAGATCTTTGATCCACTTACACTTGAGCTTTGTACAAGGAGATAAGAAAGGGTCTATTTTTATTCTTTTGCATGCTGAGTGCCAGTTGGACCAGCACCATTTGTTGAATCGGCTGTCCTTTATCCATTGAATGTTTACAGCTCCTTTGTCAAAAATCAGGTGACCATATACATGAGGGCTCATTTCTGGATCTTCTATTCTATTCCATTGATCCACGATCTACACACATTTGAACATCTCTATATACACACATAGAGAGAGGGTGTTGAAAAAGAAAAAAAGAAATAGTGTTTTCTGTGTGTTCAGGTTGCATTGTTCTACATTTTATAGTGTTTATCATATGTATGAATTTTCTGGTGGAATCATTAGGACTTTATAAATATGAGATCCTATTATATGAAAAAGTTTGATTATTTTTTATTTTCCACTTGTATACTTTTTTGCACTTTTTTCTTTACTAATCTAGCCAAGATTTCAACCACAATGATCAAAGTGACAGAAAAACATCTTATTTGTTATCTTGTATTTTTAAAAATGCTTTCAGATTTTCCAAGATTAGTATAATATAATGTGCATATCTGCCACATTATAGCTTTGTTTATTCAGTTGAGGCAAGTTATTTTTGGTGCCTTTTTACTTCTATCACTAAGAGACATTATGTTTTTGTCAAAATAATTTTATGTATTTATTGAGATAATCATGTGATTCCTACCCTTTATTTGTGCTTATATGTCATATAATATTGTTTTGCTTATATGTTGAACCATCTTAAGTTTCCTAAGTAAATCTTACTTGATCATGATGTTTATATTTGCTTTTTTCCCCCTTTGCTCTGAACCTGTTTAAGTAGCAGGGTATTGCTAGATTCACATGATACCTGTTTTACTCTTCCTTCATTCCTCCTTAGTTAAATAATTTGAAGAACATTGGAAATGGTTGGTCTCTTAAGATCTGTAGGAATTCATCTTTTTAAATTAATTAATTTCTTTTACACTACAGAAAAATTTCCCCTCTCAGATCAACCTCTGACTGTTCCACATCTCTACCTCCTCCCTGCCACCACCCCCTGTCTCCATGAGGCTGTCCCCACCCACCCACCCCACCAGACCTCTAAAGTCCCTGGGACCTCCAGTCTCTTGAGGGTTAGGTACATCTTCTCTGACTAAACCTACCCCTGTGCTGTATATGTATTTGGGGCCTCATATCAGCTGGTGTATCAGTTCAATCTTGAACTTTGTTATGTTCACAGATTTATTGTTTTACTCTCACTTTATTGACCACTTTAGTTCCCCATTTTGAATCTTACTTCTGCTTTATCTGTTCATAGATGTGCTTTGGAGTTTTTGTAGATTTTTCAAAATTATAAGAGATTATATTTCTGCCTATTTTTCCTATCTCTTTTCTTCTAATTTTGATATTTGTAGTTCTTGTTTTCTTAAACTTTTTATGTACCTTAATAGGTAATTTATTGAGAACACATTTGTATTTGTCTAAATGCAGACCAACAGCTATAATCTCATAACAGATGTCATTCTGTTTTCTTTGGCTAATATTATATTGTATTTGTTCTATCATGTAACTTTAGGGAAAAATTAATTTACTTCCAAAATTCTTCAATCATAACACTCATCATTTAAAGATATATTTATTGTTTAGTTGCCATTTTGTATAATTTCTTCAGATTCTATATATTTTGATCTCTTTTGATCTATATTATATTCCATTATAACCTTATAAAATACAAGAGATTAGTTCATTTTATATTTATTTACATGCTTCTGTGTAGTGGTGGTGCATGTTTTTAGTCCTAGTACCCATGAGGCAGAGGCAGGCAGATTTCTGAGCGTGATGCTAGCAAGGTCTACAAAAAAAGTTCCAGAACATCCAGAGTTACACAGAGAAACCCTCTCTGTCTTAGCAGGGGCAGGAGAAAGCAAAAACATAAACAAACAAACAACAAAAAAAGGCATGCTTTTTCCTGTTTGATTTAATTAGAATGCCTTTAGTGGGTTTTTTGCTTGTTTCTTTTCTGTTTCCTTGTTTTGTTTTGTTTGCCTGAATGATCTGTCTATTATTGCTAATGTAGTCACCTACTGTTGTGTTAGAA
This sequence comes from Micromys minutus, assembly GCF_963924665.1. NCBI lineage: Eukaryota > Metazoa > Chordata > Mammalia > Rodentia > Muridae > Micromys > Micromys minutus. The sequence goes on along the minus strand of NC_137960.1, from coordinate 31,599 downwards.
TCTGTTCATCATTTTTGGTTCAGTACTCCTTACTGAAATTGGACATGACAACATTTTCTGTGTGATTCATTACTTGTGAATTTTAGGCACTCCTACTGGATTGTTTCTTTTATTAATACAAAGATATTCTTTTTATCACTAATACTATTTGCTTTTAAGATTCACTTTTTTTGTAATTTCACTTTTATCCTCCTTGCCTTTGCAAATGGGATATGTTTGTTTATTTGTTTATTTACATGTTATGAACAATTGTTTCCTGTATCTCATTCCAGTCTGGTAGTCTCTGCCTTTTAATTGGAAGACTGAGATTATTAACTCTAATACTTATTTCTGAAAGGTTTGTATGATTTCCCATTCTGTCTTCATTTGCATGATGTTTGGTTTTTCTGTATTTTTTATACTAGTATTTATTACCTTACCATTCTTTTCTGTTCATTCACAGTCATGGGGTTTTTATTGTTTTTGTTTGTTTAGTTTGTTTAAATCTGTGGGTAGAATTCTTGAAAGAATCTTCTGTAGTAGTGGCTTCGTGGTCACACATTTCTTTAGTCTTTATCATGGATTATTTTTGTATTTCACTAATATAGAATAACTAGCTATTCTGGACATAGTAATCTAATATGGCAGAAATGTTCATTAAGGAATAGAAGTACAACATGCCATACTCTTGGCTTTTAAAGTTTGTGTTATCAAAGGTAAAGTTTGTCTTTTAATTTTTCTTATTATTTAATTTAAGACTATGTATGCTTGTGGGGGTGTTTCCATACAAGTGCAGAAATGGGTATTTTATTCTCTTGAGGTAAAGTTGCAGGTAGTTTTGTTACACTTATCATGTATACTGGGAATAAATGTTTGATTTCTCTAGAAAAACAGTAAGCATTCTTAAGCATGGAGTAATATTTCCAGATACCAACAGCTAAAACCAACCATTGCTAGTTTATTGATTGATCTTGGTATGTGACTAGCACTTCTCTCAGTTTTCAATAATTTTTCTTTATTTTATGCATCTGTTGTTTTAAATTAACATTGCATTTCTAAACTATAGGTAAAATAAATCAAAGGAGAATGGCTGTAAACAATGAAAGCCACCCAAAAGAATTCATCCTACTGGGATTTGCTAACCATCCTTGGCTGGAACTCCCTCTCTTTGTTACTCTTCTGATAACATATCCTATGGCTTTGATGGGAAACATTGCGATCATTCTGGTGTCCACCTTAGACCCTCGTCTCCACAGCCCCATGTATTTCTTTCTCACAAATCTCTCCTTTCTGGACATGTGCTACACCACAAGCATTGTGCCACAGATGCTGTTTAACCTGGGAAGCTCCATAAAAACTATTACTTACATTGGATGTGTTGTTCAACTTTATGTCTTCCACATAATGGGAGGCACAGAATGTCTGCTTTTGGCTATCATGTCCTTTGATCGCTATGTGGCTATTTGCAGACCTCTCCACTACACCCTCATCATGAGTCAACGGGTGTGCATTTTGTCAGTGTCTATTATGTGGCTGACTGGAGTGATCTTTGCTTTTTCAGAGGCTACACTCACATTACAGTTGCCAATGTGTGGCACATATAAATTGGATCATTTATTGTGTGAAATTCCTGTTCTCATAAAAACTGCCTGTGGTGAAAAGGAATCTAATGAGCTAGCACTTTCTGTGGTATGCATTTTTATACTGGCTGTTCCTCTGTGCTTAATTCTTGCTTCTTATGTTAATATTGGATGTGCAGTACTTAGAATCAAATCTTCTGAAGGAAGGAAAAAAGCCTTTGGGACATGCTCTTCTCATCTCATTGTAGTTTCTTTATTTTATGGTCCAGCCATTAGCATGTACCTTCAGCCTTCTTCATCCATCACAAGGGACCAACCCAAGTTCATGGCTCTCTTTTATGCAGTGATAACTCCTACACTGAATCCTTTTATCTATACCCTAAGGAACAAGGACGTAAAGGGTGCCTTAAAAAAGCTACTGAGAAGAATTTTCAGTTCAAAGTGAAAGTTTTTGGTATTAAAATTAATAATTGTAGTAATTTAACATTGGCCTCTCTAATAATGGTCATATATTTCAGGTCTACAGAATATGACCTTCTTGTCACACTTTTCTCATTTCTAGTATTACAGCATTGTGAGTTTTTTTTTATTAAATTGGGATAATGTGATGTTCAAATAAAAAGTTTCTAATATATTAAAATATACAAACACACAAAAGCTATTTATAAATGTTTAATTCTTTTTTAAAACTTAGCTAGTATAAGTTTTCAATCAATGAGAAAAAAGAAAATGATATTTCTAATGGAGAACTGTCTGGACACATTGCTGAGACTAAGCTGCAACATTTAGATGTGCCTTTGAAATTTAACATGAATGAATAGGAGAAAAATATTTTTTTCTGATGTGAAACAGGTGAATTTCATCAATAAACAATGAGTACCTTTTTGATTAAGCTTATTTTAGAAGCAAGTGATATTCAAAGTGTATTCAATTAAAAACTGAAATTTCTACAATTTAGTTGTCAAATCTATACCCCCAAATGTAAAACTATCATATAAAATTCTTTGTAATTCACGAAAGAAAATTTATTAATTTGATGTTGAAATTTGTTATTTAATAAGCCATTGTTAGTGAAGCAGGTGCCAGATCTTTGTTACATAAATCTGACCAGGGAAGAGAGGAAAAGCAAGACAGAGGAGAAGAAAGGAAGTAAAAGAAAGAAACTATAATCCAAGGCTCATTTCTCAGTCACCCACGTTCTACATCTAGAGCCCACTTACCAAAGTTCAACTTCACTAAAGAGTAACATGAATTGTGTTTCAAATATCTAATCACATGGGTCATAGGGTAGGCATTTTATATCATGTCATATCATTATGGAATCATCATCAGAATAAAGTAAGTTTTCTTAGCATGAATTTACATTATAGTAGAGAATAAAAAAGTACAGAATAAAGTATTGAAAGTCCTGAGAGGAAAACAGCTACAAACTAAAAATATTATATACAGAAAATTTATCTTTCAGAATTGAAAGGGCAATAAAACATTGTTCAGACAAAAACAAAACAAACAAACAAACACCAAAAAAAAGACAGAAATCACAATGTCAAAGCCCTACAATAGTCAAAGAAAAGGATCATAACCACTGTTACAAAAGTTCACACAGATGTATAAAGAACTCAGTTGAATAAATTGAAACAAAGAAAACATAATAAAATCAAACTGTTGGGGTCAAAGAGTTACTGCAAAAACCACATGAACACTGATCTCAGTCAGACAGGAATGGGATATTGAATGCACACCCCAATACCAATTGATCATAGAGCACAGCTCAGAAATAGGGGGCTGAATGTAAGATGCTGAACATTTCTCATGGCCAGCTTATAAAAACAAACAAACAAACAAACCCAGTGACCTCCTATGAATGCATAGAAATTGCTCCCTGATGGTTGCCTGTGACCCAGGCTACTTTGGCTAGCTGAACAGAATATTTCTCACTGACCTGTATTCAGATTGGTCCTAAGTGGAGCTTATTGTTGTGGAATGTTTATGATTAACAAAGATCAGAACGCACAGAATATTACATAATAAGAGGTTAGCAATTCTCTGCTCTGAGGCGAGTTATTTTTCTGTTTCAGGAGCTGTTGAGCACAAGCTTAATGCCCAAAAAGGTGGGTGGGGGTGGGGGCGGGGATCTGGCTGCTGAGCAGTGCAAACTGGAGTGGTGGATCCACTGTGGACCTTGGTGGGAAGACAGATGTGTAAGGTATTGTAATAAAGGCAAAAGTGCCATTGAAATAAAAGTCCCTGAAGATTTGCAAATGTCTGGCTCTTGACTGAATGTCTGGACCAGGAAGCACTCAGCTGTGGACCTCCAGCAAGCTCAAACAATGGGGGAGGTGCTCATATCACTCTAGACACACTAGGCAATCAGACCCTTCAGACAGACCTGCCAGTCAAAGAAGAGTACAGTTATTCCGGGTGCCCAGAGGAAGTTTGTTCCACTTAGTTGTTGAGCCTTCTTGAGTGTTTTGGCATGCTACGCTCTGATACCTGCTGCTGGGTGCTGTGAGGTGCAATCAGGCAGGCTCCGGACTTTCAACATGATGAACACAGAGTCACTTCCATCTATGCGGAGGAGTAGGCAGCTTGAACAGCTGCTTTGGTGAGTCTTTCCCTGGAGTAGGTGGGAACTGGCTGCTATATGTAAGGTGCCCTGTGATTCAAAACACTCCTAGACCTAGAGGTAGCCTTTGAAATTTTTCATTGTGGGGCCTGCATCTGCACAGTGGCTTGTGTGTAAAATCATCCTTGGTAGGATGCCAAACTCAGAGAGTCCTAATTTCTACATAGTCTGCCCTTAATAGTTCTAATTAAGGTGTAAGGTTCACTTGGAGTTAACATTGTGGACGTTGCATCTCATGTGTTAGGTAGCAGCCCAGTATTAAACTCTGGTGTAAAAGAGTAGAATTGAAGATGTAAAAAATTTACTAGTGCTGAGGAGAGAGTAAGTCACACGAAGTAGAATTTAGCTGAGGGAAGGCTGCTTGTAAAACACTCCACAAATAAGTAATATGCTAAACAGGCCTGTTAGAGAGTAGAGTGCTAGGATACACACGTTTGTTCACCAGGATTGTCCAGAAATGTGACTTTGAGCCATAACAAAGAAAACAACTTTGATTTACAACCTTCCTTTAGGTCCATCCCCATATCAAAGAGCAGACCTCTAACAAGCTGCTCAATGTGGCATTACAGAATCACGATCAAAACTATGGCCTTGTGTACCACAAAGGTTCAGTTTTCTTGAGAAAAGCATAGTGCTGCTACATGGTCAAGATGACACCAGGTAACAACTATTTGGAATGGTTTTAAAAAAAGAAAAAGAAAGAAACGAAGAAAACCACTATTGTGTTGAGTGCAGGCCTAATCAAACTAGCCTTTTTCTGAGGTCTGCATGTATGGAAAATGGCTTAGCTCCTTTTGAACCTCTGGAACATGCTTGACAGAACCAGGAACAGTCTGGGACCTAGGCCTTGGAGGGCTTTCCCTAGGGCCTTGAGGTAGAAAGATTAAAACTGAGCTTCTTCTCTAAATCCAGGAATATGCTTAGGAGAGCTGGTAATGCTCTGGGCCAGCTCCTTTGGAAGGGGTGGCTTCAGATTCTGAAAACACAGCTCTTCCCACCATATGTGGCTGTGCTTATCAGTTCTAAGAACAGTGTAGATTTGGACAGGAATGTTCTTGAGATACTCTGAGTTCCCCTAGTGAATTACTGTTTCATTAGAGTCCTCCTGAGTATATCTTATTGTATGATAGTTTCTGCTGACCTCATAGAGTTCTTCCATTTCCCCCTTGTAAGTAGTACAGAAAATGGTATTCTTCTTAAGGTTATTACATAGCATAAGACATAGCTTGTGGAAGACTTTCCCACCTTACTGGTTATACTCTTTTTCCTACCATCAGCCTGACTCCTTTAATTTGACCTACCCAGAAAACAACTCATGCGAATGTACCACATTACTACTACTAAAGTCCTGCCTGTCTTCAAAGGATAACCAGGTCGGACTGTGTGTTCTCCATTAGAATGAGTCCTCACAAAGGTCACACTCAATATTCTAGTAATTTACTAGTGCACTAAGTTTCTCCACTAACCCAAAATGCCACCTTAATCCAGCTGGTTTCCTCTGCACTCCACTGTCTTTCTCTATTTCCCCAGTTGATCCTCCACTCCTATCCCCAATTACTCTTATTCTCCCACAGAATCTATTCTATTTCCCCTTTCCCCCTATAGGCCTCCTCTTTTTCTATATTCTTTCCGCATCTGTAGATTTTAGCTAGAATATTATTTACCTACTAGTTAATATCATTTATAGGTGATATACCTACCATTTTTTTAGGTCTTGATTCCCCTTTTAATGGAGATTTTTTTAAGTTTTACCTTTTTTCCTGCAAATGTTATGATATCATACCCCTTACTCCAGTGCCATGTTCGACCTACCTGCCTGTCTCTCTACCAATACCATGTAGTTTTTATCACAATCAATCTGTAATACTGCTTGAGGTCAGGGATGGTGATTTCCTTAGAAGATTTTTTTATTGTTGAGAATGATTTTTGCTATTCTTGGATTTTTATTATTCGAAATTAATTTGCAAATTGCTCTTTCTAACTCTATGGAGAATTGAGTTGGAATTCTGATGGGAATTGCATTAAATTTATAGATTGCCCTAAGCAAGATGGCCATTTTTATAAAGTTGATCCTTCCAATCTATGAGCATGGAAGATATTTCCACCTACCTTTTCTTTATTAGATACTCTGTATTTACATTTGAGGTGTTATTCATTTCCTCTGCTCCACTCCCATCCCCTCTCCCCCTCCATTTTCCTTCACAAAGGTACACTCTCTCCTAATTACCCTCTCCACCCCATTGCCTTGGCATTCCCCTACATTGGGAAAACATGCCCTCTCTGGAACAAAAGCCTTCTCACATTGATGCCGGACACTACTATCTTCAGCTACATATGAAAATGGATCAGTAGGTCTCTCAATGTGTACATAAATGTTGATGTTTTTATCCATGGACGTTTTGGAGGGTTGATAATGTTGTTCTTCCCATGAGATCACAACACCTTTCAGCTTTTTCGGTCCTTTCTTTAGCCCACTCATTGAAGCCCTCCAGTTCAGTCTGATGGTTAGCTGCAAGCATGCTCAGCTTTATCTATATGAACCTGACAGAGTCTCTGAGGAGGCAGCTCTATGTGGTTCCTGCCAGTAAGATTTCTTGACATCAGCAATAGTGCTTAAATTTGGTGGCTGCATATGTGGTGGATCCCCAGGTGAGGCAGCATCTTAGTGATCTGTTCCTCAACCACTGTTTCTCTATTTGACCTTGCATTTCCTCCTGTGAGTGTTTTGGTCTCCCTTCTAAAAAGGACTGAGGCATCCCCATTTTGGCCTTCCTTCTTTGTGTGCTTCATAATGTCTGTGAATTGTTTCTTGGATTCAGAACTTTCTGGGGCTAGTATCTGATTATCAGTGAGTGCATACCATGTGTGTTCTTTTGTAACTAGGTTACCTCACTCAGGATGATAGTATTTAGTTCCATCCACTTGCCTATGAATTTCATGAAGTCATTCTTTCTAATAGCTGAGTAGTACTCCGTTGGGTAAATGTACCACACTTTCTGTATCCACTCATCTGTTGAAGGACATCTGGGTTCTTTCCAGCTTCTGGCTATTATAAATAAGGCTGCAATAAACATGGTGAAGCATGTGTTCTTATTAAATGTTGGAGCATCTTTGGAGTTTATGCGCAGGAGTAGAATGGCTGGGTTTTCAGATAGTATTATGTCCAATTTTCTGAGGAACCGCCAGACTGGTTTCCAGAGTGGTTGTACCAGCTTACAACCCCACCAACAGTGGAGGAGTGTTCCTCTTTCTCCACATCCTTGCCAGCATCTGCTTTCACCTGAGTTTTTTATCTTAGCCATTCTAACTGATGTTAGGTGGAATCTCAGAGTTGTTTTGAATTGCATTTCCATGCTGACTAGGAATGTTGAACATTTCTTTGGGTGTTTCTCGGCCATTCTATATTCTTTAGCTGAGAGTCCTTTGTATAGCTCTGTGCACTGTTTTTATTAGGATTATTTTATCTTCTCCAATCTAGTTTCCTGATTTCTTTGTATATATTGGATTCTAGCCTTCTATCAGATGTAGGATTGGTAAAAATGCTTTCCCAATCTGTTGGCTGCCATTTTGTCTTCTTAACAGTGTCTTTAGCCTTACAGAAGTTTTGCAGTTTCATGAGGTCCCATTTGTATATTCTTGATCTTAGAGCATAAGCCATTGATGTTCTGTTCAGGAAAATTTTCCCTGTGCCTATGTGTTCTAAGCTCTTCCCCTATTTCTCTTCTATTAGTTTCGATGTACCTGGTTAGATGTGGAGGTCTTTGATCCACTTGGACTTGAGCTTTGTACAAGGAGATAGGAAAGGATTGTTTTGCATTCTTCATGCTGCCTGCCAGTTGAACCAGCACCATTTGTTGAAGAGGCTGTCCTTTCTTCCACTGAATGCTTTTAGCTCCTTTGTCAAAGATCAAGTGACCACAGGTATGTGGGTTCATTTCTGGGTCTTCAATTCTGTTCCATTGACCTAACTGCCTATCTCTGTACAAATACCATGCATTTTTTTTAAATCACAATTGCTTTTTAATATAGCTTGAGATCAGGGATGGTGATAACCCCAGAAGTGTTTTTAATCTTGAGAATATATTTTGCTATTATAGGTTATTTTGTTATGCCAGATTAATTTGCAATTTCTTCTTTCCAAATCTATGAATAATTGAGTTGAAATTTTGACGGGGATTGTTTTGAATCTCTAGATTGCTTTAGGCAAGATCCTTCACTTGCTTGGTTAAGGTCACCCCAAGATATTTAATCATCTTCGTGATTATTGTAAAGTTCTCTGCTAGATTTTCTGGGGTCACTTAAGTATACTATCATATCATCTGCGAATACTGATATTTTGATTTCTTCCTTTTCAATGTGAATCCTTTGACTTCTTTTTGTTGTCTAATTGCTCTGAGCAGGACTTCCAGAATTATATTGAATAGGTAGTGAGAGAGTGGGCAGCATTGTCTAGTCCCTGTTTTTAATGGGATTGCTTCAAGTTTCTCTCCATTTAGTTTGATGTTGGCTACTTATTTGTTGTATACTGATTTTTCTGTGTTTAGGTATGGAACTTAGATTCCTGATTTTTCCAAGATTTTTATCATGAACAGGTGTTGAATATGGTCGAATGCTTTCTCAACATCTAGTGAGGTGACCATGTGGGTTTTTTTTTTTTTTTTTTTGAGATTGTTTATATGGTGGATTATGTTGATGGATTTCTGTATATTGATCCATCCCTGCATTGCTGGGATAAAGCCTACTTGATCATGGCAGATGATTGTTTTGATGTGTTCTTGGATTTGGTTTGCAAGAAGTTAATTGAGTATTTTTGCATTGATGTTCATGAGGGAAATTGGTCTGAAGTTTTCTTTCTCTGTAGTGTCTTTGTGTGGTTTAGGTATGGGCACAATTGTGGCTTTAAAGAACGAGTTAGGAGTTCGATCGGTAGCGGGAGCGGAGAGCGGACCCCAGAGAGCCCTACCTCCGCCGCCGGCCTAGTCACCATCACACCCGGGAGGAGCCGCAGCCGTCGCCGCTGGCCCCAGTCACCATCACCGCAATCATGAGCAGCGAGGCCGAGACCCAGCAGCCGCCCGCCGCCCCCGCCGCCGCCCTCAGCGCCGCCGACACCAAGCCGGGCTCCACGGGCAGCAGCGCGGGTAGTGGCGGCCTGGGCGGCCTCACATCGGCGGCGCCCGCCGGCGGGGACAAGAAGGTCATCACAACGAAGGTTTTGGGAACAGTAAAATGGTTCAATGTAAGGAATGGATACGGTTTCATCAACAGGAATGACACCAAGGAAGACGTATTTGTACACCATACTGCCATAAAGAAGAATAACCCCAGGAAGTACCTTCGCAGTGTAGGAGATGGAGAGACTGTGGAGTTTGATGTTGTTGAAGGAGAAAAGGGTGCGGAGGCAGCAAATGTTACAGGCCTTGGTGGAGTTCCAGTTCAAGGCAGTAAATACGCAGCAGACCGTAACCATTACAGATGCTATCCACGTCGTAGGGGTCCTCCACGCAATTACCAGCCAAATTACCAGAATAGTGAGAGTGGGGAAAAGAACGAGGGGTCGGAAAGTGCTCCTGAAGGCCAGGCCCAACAACGCCGGCCCTATCGAAGGCGAAGGTTCCCACCTTACTACATGCGGAGACCCTATGCGCGTCGACCACAGTATTCCAACCCCCCTGTGCAAGGAGAAGTGATGGAGGGTGCTGACAACCAGGGTGCAGGAGAGCAAGGTAGACCAGTGAGACAGAATATGTATTGGGGTTACAGACCACGATTCCGCAGGGGCCCTCCTCGCCAAAGACAGCCTAGAGAGGAGGGCAATGAAGAGGACAAAGAAAATCAAGGAGATGAGACCCAAGGTCAGCAGCCACCTCAACTTCAACTACCGACGCAGACGCCCAGAGAACCCTAAACCACAAGATGGCAAAGAGACAAAAGCAGCCGATCCACCAGCTGAGAATTCGTCAGCTCCCGAGGCTGAGTAGGGCGGGGCTGAGTAAATGCCGGCTTACCATCTCTACCATCATCCGGTTTGGTCATCCAACAAGAAGAAATGAATATGAAATTCCAGCAATAAGAAATAAACAAAGATTGGAGCTGAAGACCTTAAGTGCTTGCTTTTTGCCCGTTGACCAGATACACTAGAACTATCTGCATTATCTATGCAGCATGGGGTTTTTATTATTTTTACCTAAAGATGTCTCTTTTTGGTAATGACAAAGGTTTTTTAAGGGAAAAAAAAGGTCTGGTTTTTCTCAATACACCTTTAACGGTTTTTAAATTGTTTCATATCTGGTCAAGTTGAGATTTTTAAGAACTTCATTTTTAATTTGTAATAAAGTTTACAACTTGATTTTTTCAAAAAAGTCAACAAACTGCAAGCACCTGTTAATAAAGGTCTTAAATAATAAAAAAACAAAAAAAAAAAAAAATAGAACGAGTTAGGTAGTGTTCCTTTGTTTCTATTTTGTGGAATAGTTTGGAAAGTATAGGTATTAGGTCTTCTAAAAAGTCTGATAGAATTCTCCACGAAACCCATCTGCTGCTGGGCTTTTTTTAGTTGGGAGGCTTTTGATGACTGCTTCTACTTCTTTAGGTTGTATGGGACTGTTTCCATGATTTATCTGATCCTGATTTAACTTTGGTTTCTGGTATCTGTCTAAAAATTTGTCCACTTCGTCCAGATTTTCCAGTTTTATTGAGTATAGGCTTTTGTAATAGGATCTGATGATTTCTTGAATTTCCTCATTTTCTGTTGTTATGTCTCCCCTTTCATTTCTGATTTTGCTAATTTTAATACTCTCTAGTGCCCTCTAGTTAGTCTGGCTAAGGGTTTATTCATTTTGTTGTTTTTCTCAAAAAAAAAAATAGCTCTTGGTTTTGTTGATTCTTTGTATTATTCCTTTTGTCTCTATTTGGCTGATATCTGCTCTGAGTTTGATTATTTCCTGCTGTCTACTCCTGTTGGGTATATCTGCTTCTTTTTTTTTTCTAGAGCTTTCAGGTGTGCTGACAAGCTGCTAGTGTATGCTCTCTCCAGTTTCTTTTGGAGGCACTCAGAGCTATGAGTTTTCCTCCTCGTACTGCTTTCATTGCATCCCATAAGTTTGGGTATGTTGTGCTGTCATTTTTGTTAAATTTTTAAAAAATCCTTTATTTCTTTCTTGACCATGTTATCATTGAGCAGAGTATTGTTCAGCTTCCATGCGCATGTGTGCTTTTTGTTGTTTTGTTATTATTAAAGACAAGACATTGTCCATGGTGAACTGATAGGATTCATGGGAGTATTTAGATCTTCTTTTATCTGTTGAGGCCTGTTTTGTGACCGACTATATGGTCAGTTTTGGAGAAGGTACCATGACTGAGAAGAAAGTATTTTTTTTTTTTTTTAGGATGAAGCTGGAAAGAACCCAGACATCCTTCAGTAAATGAATGGATACAAAAATTGTGGTACATTTACACAATGGAGTACTACTCAGCTATCAGAAACAATGACTTTATGAAATTCTTAAGAAAATAAATGCATCTAGAAAATATCATCCTGAGTGAGATAACCCAGTCACAAAACAACAGACATAATATGCAGTCACTGATAATTGGATACTAACTCCAGAAATCTCTGAACACCCCAGAAATAACTCACAGACTATATGAAGTTCAAGAAAAGGAAGAAAGAAAAGAAAATTAAAAAAACATTATTCTCAATCCTTACACACCAAGAAAACCTTGACTAATTCCAGGTTACATACTGTTTTACATGTACTTTATGCTCATTGTAACTAGTAAGATTTTAATGCACACTATCAAACCTTTAAAAAAAAACCAAGCACTGACAAAAATGTATTCATATACTTTTATGCAAAAATGCTTAAAATTTGTGCATTTATTTTTGTTTTTTAAAATAAAGTTGTTCAAAAAACAAAATAAACAAAAAGAACAGAAGCAGCAATAGTTAATACAAGTAGATAAGCAGGAATTTATGACAATAATTCAGAATTGAGTTGAAATGCTTTTGACCAAGGTGATACCAATAAATATTAGGAAATCAGATAAAAGTTAGTGAGGATGAAGACAAACAAAGGTCTAAAAGACAAGAAATAAAACTGCTTTGTAAAAGAAATTGACAGTTGAAGGATAAAGCATAACAAAAGAAAAAGTAGTTGTATTATCAGCATCATTTCATCTTTAAATAAAAGCAATTGATAAGGAAAAAAAGAGAAATATCCTGTAGATATCTCTTAATTCCAATTGGTTCATAACCTCTGCCAGTTTCGCTATGTCTCTGTTCAGTTTCTGTCTCCATGTTCTGTCCATTGATGAGAGTGGGGTGTTGAAGTCACTTATTTCAATGTCAGTTTACAATAGATTATTATGAATAATGTGCTGGATTGTGGTAGCACACACACTTAATCCCAGCACTTGGTAGGCAGAAACAGAAGAATTTCTGAGTTTAAGGGTAGTCTTCTTTACAGAGTAAGTTCTAGAACAGCCAGGGCTACACAGAGAAATCCTGGCTAGAAAAACAAGCAAACAAAAAAGAACACGTGTGTAATTTTACTTTTTCCCATAATGAAGTATTGAGCAATAATGTCAACAAACTATGGCCATACATGGCAACATTAGTTCATTGCAACAAAACAAAACAAACATCAGAGAATACATCTTACATTTCTCAATTTAAACATTTTCTAAAATTAACTATGATATGATAGGAACTTGAATGTACATCACATAAATGTACTGAAAATATACATAATTAAAACAATTTTTGAAACTACAAATTACATACAAATATATCACTCCCCTTATTAAATATACACAAATAAGTTTCTTGAGTGTGGGATGCTGGTATAGGGATGATTTGGCTGGGATTTCAATAAGAAACAATGGGGGATACAATAGCAATAATGAAAGAAATCCTGTCTTAGTTGAAGAAACTTTTTGAAAGCAAAGGAATAGTGCTGTGCTTCTGGAAGGTGACTGGTCTAAGCTCCAGTCCTAAGGAGAGAAGAAAAACCAGTTACCAAACCCCAGGAGTGTGTCCTGCTACATAGGAGTTTAGATGAGGGACAGAGCTTTGAACCATGTCCATATGAAGGAAAGGTATAGTGTGGTGCAATTCACTTTCCTCCTGCCCTCCAGTTCCGTGCTAGGTCTTGCCATTAAGCAAATACAACTAGAAACCAAAGATTCTACCAATGTGATCCATGCAAATCAGTGCATCAGATGGAATTCAGTTACATGAGGCTATGTTGTGGGTGTAGGAAATTCTAAAATAGGTTCCCACCAGAAGAAAAAAAACGTACCTCACATTAGGCCAATTTCTCCATATTATCTAAAGGAAACATATCACTGAAGGATGCTGGGGCTTTTTACCCTTTTCTTCATATGCCTATTTATTATTTTACTGTTGTAATAATATGAGAAATGCTTTAATAATAGGAAAACTACGTCAATGTGTATGAAGGGATGTAGGTATGTATTTTTCTTTCAGAGTTTAAATGTATGTGAGAGAAAAAGATACGGGGCAAGAAGATGAGTGTGTGAAAATGTAAGTGTGCAGATAAAGGTGTGTGTGTGTGTGTGTGTGTGTGTGTGTGTGTGTGTTAGGGTGTACATGTATGTGTGCATGAGATGTGGGAGTAGATTACATATGACAGGACTTGCATGTGAGTCTATGTGGAAATGTGCAAGTAGATTTTATAGTTTGTCCATGTGTGGACATATGCTTATGTGTATAAAAATGTGTTAAAATAGGTAAAATTGGTTAACTGATGACAGTATTCAGATGCACATCAGATGCTCAAATAAGGTGTAACAATGTGATGTAAATGATATGTTAACAACATGATTGTGAGAGGTGTGAAAAGGAGACGTGTGCATATAAATGTGTGTATACATGTTTGTGTGTGTGTGTGATGTATGGGCATGTGTGTATACATGTGCAAATGAACATTTATATGTGGTATATGTGTGCATGTGTGTTTGCATGTGTCTGTGTGGTGTATTTGTATATGCTTTGTGTGTGGTTTGTGTGGGCATGTATGTGTTTGTGATATATGTGTGTATGCATGTTTGTATGTGTATGTATATGCTATGTGTATATGAGTGTATGATGTATATATATATATATATATATATATACATGGTTTATGTTTTTTTATATGTGTGTGTGTGTGTAGACAATGGAGAGATGTATAGAATTTGGTAGATGAGCGAGTGAGGCCATGTATATTATGGGGCTTATGTGTGTTTAGAAGGAGATTGTTGGACTATATATATGAGTGTACAAATATAAATCTATACAAATAGAAGAAAAATTTTTGGAAGAGGGGGATACAAGAAATAATCAATTAATATTAAAATTAGTGATCTCTAGTGGTAGAATAAAAGAAGCATGAAATTTTTCTGCAGTCGGAAAAAGAACAACTATTTTATTTTGTTATATTAACTCTCAGAACATAAAATGTATGTTGTTCTTTTTGTGTGTTGTATAAAATAAAAATATTGATTAATAAGTTATTTCTTGACTAATAGCATATAAGATAAGTAATTGTAACTATCTTTGGGAAACCCTTATTGTGCTGTCTGGGTAGCTCTTCTTGTGGACATTTTTCTTCTGTTTTAATCTTTATGCTGATGCCTACTCTCAATTATCTATAGTAAATGCCACCTCTATTTAAAGATGGCTAATCATGAAAATCTTTCCTATGTTGAAGCCATGCACTCCAGTTTGACCTATGTCCAGGTCCCTAATAAAAGGAACATCTCAGACTGCCAAGGATGACAGAATATGTTGTGCATCCTTTTCCTGCCCCCACACTGACACTTAGGCAACAAGATTTCTCTTAGCTAAGAAAATAATCCCCTTTTTTAAGTAAATAAAAGAGGTCTTGGATTACTTCACACAACTTCATGTTTTTTTGTACTGCTTAATTTTCCTAATAACAAATATAAAAACTCATCATTTCCAGTGTCCTTTTGACAGTAAGTGACTGATGTGTTTTTATACTTTTAATTTATTGTAAGTGTTTCAGTTTTCTAACATTGACTTGTTATTGTTTTACATGGCTCCCTTTCCTTCGGTTTATTGCCCGTGGGCTTCTGTCACAAAGGGAATTGGTTGCTTGGAGTCACAAACAACCAGCTTAATTTTATAAAGTTGTTTAAAAGTCATTATCTATAATATATCTTCACTTCACATTTAGAAAACCACATTAGCTATGGAAATGTAAATTGGACAAATTCTATTGCAAATGCCATTAAGCTTAGCTGAATGGTGCTGTCATGCAGGGGTGTCTTCAGTTGTCTAATTAAGCTTCTGTTGGGGATTCATTCTAATGCTTTGAATTAATCCTGCCTCCAAAATCAGGAATCTACTTGTTCAAAAGTCCTTGTCTCCAGTTGGCTTTTGATTGATCAATAAAGAGCCAACGACCAATAATTGGGCAGATTGTGGGGCGCTGCCTGCACATTCTCCATTACAAGATGGAGCTGACATCCTGCTGGAGTTAGCAGTAAACAAGTCATGTGCGCACGCGCTGGGTAACTTTCCACTCCTTGAGCCCTGCCTCTCCCGTGGCGTCATATGGCCTGATGAGTTTCAACCAATCAGGGGGCTCCACGTCCAAGGCAAGGACTGATTCCTATATAAGGGGACGGGCTAGATAGTTCGTGGTCTTCGCTTCTACTTGATGTAAGCTTATGCTCTGCCTCTCGAGAGCATTAAAGCTATACCGCAGAAGAATCCTATTTTGTGTGCTGCGTCGTTCTTGCTGGTGAGACAGTTGTGCGGGACATCTGGTGCCTGAACCCAGGAACTCGACCACTCCATCTTCTGCACCAGCGAAGGCCCCCTGTCTCCGGGCAGGGAGGATCCAGAACTGCAGGGAGATAAGTTCGGCAAGGTATGTCTGACCCTGGATCTTTCTTTAAATTTGGTTTAAATCTTCCACGGCCTGGGAAGGGTCTGTAGAGGCTCTGGTCTTTGTCAGTGCAGTTTTTATTCTCTTCCTCTTAGTTTCCCATTGTGTCCATTGGGGCTAGGGTTAGTTTTGTGTTTACTCGCCTTTCAGTTTCACTTTGAGCCGCAACGTAAATAAGCCTCGGGCATTACATCGCTGTGATGGGCTCTTCACACAGCCCTATAGTCAATTCTTAAGCAGAGAGATTTAGAATTGCCTGCCCACATCTTACAGCGTTTTGTAAAAGAGGTAGAGCGTGCTGCCCCTTGGTTTGCGGTCTCTGGGTCTCTCTCACCAGCCTCATGGAAAAAATTGGGTAGAGATTTAGACTGTGTGCTGACTGCCGGAGACCTCGGGCCTGGGACCATGGCCATTTGGAGGATGGTACAAAATTGTTTAAAAGATGAGAGTTGTAGGCCCGCTGTCGCTGCGGGGCAATAGGTATTGAGTGAAGTCCAGGATAGTCTATCAGAAGCTGAACAGAGCGAGAGGGTGGGCGCGCGCCAGAAAACATATTCCCCCCCTAAGGAAAAAGGACCTCCAGGTACGCTGCACAGCGGGAAAGTTGTTACCCACAAACCTTCAGATTTTCATTCCCTTATGCCCTATAATATTAAGAAAAGGGGAGTCAGCTTGTACCCTGTAAAAGACTTTGAGGCTCTTAACATTGATAGCCTTGAGACTTCAGATGATGATGATGAGTGAGAAGGTTTAGACCCAAAAGAAGAAGCAGAGCTAGATAAAGAAGCTGCTAGATATGAGGAAGAGAGGTATCACCCTGATGAGCGGCACAGACCTCTGCGTGCGCCATTAGCCATTCCAACAGCACCTTCTTTACCAACAGCCCCTCCTCCTTATGAGACATGCGCACCTTTAAAAGCCTTCTCATTCCTCCCAGAGAGAGTAAGGAGACAGGTGCGTCTTGCATTATGCCACAAAAATTTGATGATTTTAAAAGAGGCATTTCCTATATTGTTACAGGCCCTAAAAAGTAAGGGCCTATATATTGCCACAGAAAAGGTCCAGATTTCTGATACTGGTCAATCCCTAGGGTCTGTGGTATTCCCTGATAAGATTGTCCCTCAAAAGCTCGAGATAAGAAGAGATCACCTCCACACTCTTAATGATTTTCAAAAATTACTGGGAGACATCAATTGGCTTAGACCTTTTCTTAAGATTCCTTCTCCTGAACTTAAACCCTTATTTGATATTCTAGAAGGAGATCCTCATGTCTCCTCACCTAGAAGTTTGACCCCGCAAGCAGAAAGAGCGTTACAGTTGGTAGAAGAGGCTATACAAGATGCACAATTGGCTCGCATAGATTATGATAAACCTTTTTCATTATGTGTTTTTAAAATGAACAGACTCCCTACTGCTGTGCTTTGGCAGCAAGGACCATTATTGTGGGTACATCCTAATGCCTCACCAGCTAAAATATTTGACTGGTATCCAGATGCTGTGGCACAACTGGCGCTGAGGGGACTAAAATCTGCCATCACACATTTTGGCACTGAACCACATTTGCTAATTGTTCCCTATAATGCCATACAAGTTTCCACTCTTGCTGCCACTTCGAATGATTGGGCTATCTTAGTCACCTCCTTTTCAGGAAAAATAGATAATCATTACCCAAAACATCCAATTTTACAGTTTGCTTTAACCCAACCTGTAGTTTTTCCTAAAGTAACATCCTGTAGTCCCCTAAAAGAAGGGTTAGTGATTTATACTGACGGTTCCAAGACTGGACTGGGGGCTTTTGTGGTTAATGGACAGGTCTATTCGAGACAGTATACAGAAGCCTCTCCACAGGTGGTAGAATGTCTAGTGGTTCTTGAGGTCTTACAACGTTTCTCAGAACCTATAAATATAGTGTCTGACTCATCTTATGTTGTTAATGCTGTCAATCTGCTTGAGGCGGCTGGCATTATTAAACCGTCTAGCAGAGTTGCCTCAATTTTTGCGCAAATTCAAAACTGCCTTCTAGTCAGAAGATCACCCTTTTATATTACTCACATTAGAGCTCATTCTGGATTGCCAGGACCTATGACTCAAGGCAATGATTTGGCAGACAGGGCTACAAAAATGATTGCTATAGCCATGTCTTCGCCTCTAGAGGTTGCTAAAAGTTTTCACAAAGACTTTCATGTAACTTCTGAAACTCTGCGACGCCGCTTTTCCATTTCCCGAAAACAGGCTCGCGATATTGTTGTCAATTGCCAAAATTGCAGTCAGTTTCTGCCTGCACCCCACTCTGGAGTTAATCCTCGGGGCATCCAACCTCTTCAAATATGGCAAATGGATGTTACCCATGTCTCTTCCTTTGGTAAGCTGCAATATGTACATGTATCCATTGACACCTGCTCGGGTGTAATTGCAGCCACTCCCTTATCTGGAGAAAAGGCCTCACATGCCATCCAACATTGTTTGGAGGCTTGGAGTGCATGGGGTAAACCAAAGTTCTTAAAGACAGATAATGGACCTGCTTATACCTCACAAAAATTTCAACAATTTTGTAGCCAGATGGCTGTGACTCATCTTACAGGTTTGCCGTATAATCCACAAGGACAAGGTATTGTGGAACGTGCTCACCGCACCCTTAAATCATATCTAATAAAACAAAAAGGGGGAATTATGCAGGCTTTGCCCCCTGTGCCTAGAACCGCAGTATCCATGGCACTATTCACCTTAAATTTTTAAAATCTTGATGACCACGGCCATACTTTCCACTCCTTGAGCCCTGCCTCTCCCGTGGCGTCATATGGCCTGATGAGTTTCAACCAATTAGGGGGCTCCACGTCCAAGGCAAGGACTGATTCCTATATAAGGGGACGGGCTAGATAGTTCGTGGTCTTCGCTTCTACTTGATGTAAGCTTATGCTCTGCCTCTCGAGAGCATTAAAGCTATACCACAGAAGAATCCTATTTTGTATGCCGCGTCGTTCTTGCTGGCGAGACGGTTGCGCGAGACACCAGATAGACTGAGGCAGGACCTTTGGATTTGCATAGTCAAGGAACTAGAAGGAAGGAAAGGAGAATTGCCATGATTCAAAGGGAGATGGATTATATTTAGAACCGCAGAAGGAAAATCACCGGGAAAGTAGATGAGAAGGAATATGTCCTAAAGGACTACCCAGAAGCATCCTGGGCAGCAAACACTAGGGAGCCGCCCAGAAGGAGCCAGGACAACAAAGATAAAATATAGAATTATAGAGCAGTAAGCTAGGATTACTGGGGGAAATGGTACTAGCAGCATGGATGATTAGAACTGCCCAGCCTTTAAGCTAGTCAAGGCATTTTAAGTTAACTGTCAACTCTGTGTGTGTGTGTGTGTGTGTGTGTGTGTGTGTGTGTGTGTGTGTTTCATTTGTGAATACAGAGGGCTCTGACAGGTGGCTGGCATCGTGATCTGCTGGTAGCCAAAGCAGTGTAGATAAACGTGGGGCTACAAGCTTCTCCTTTGTTTCCATCCATTTCCCGAAAGCAAGTCTGTCAAACAGATTAACTTCAAACAATCTTAGTAACTGAGAAACAGTGACACTCAATCTTTAAAATTCATGAGCCCTTTTTAAGAGTAAAGGAAGCATGAGCACACCTTTAGTCAGCAGACTAAACCACATCAAACCAGGGCTGAGGTTCTGTGGACACCTTACGTTGCCATTTGAATATGAGCTCTTTTGAGAAACCACCCTGGCCCATCTTGAGGAGATGACAAGCCAGGAGATAATTTTTGTCAGTGGATGTCTGGAGTGATCTTTCCCAGAAGCAAGGGAGTTCATGGATCTGCTCTGTCAGATCATCAGGATGCTTGAATTTGATGAGCTGGACTGTGCTGGGGTGCAGCAGGAGGGAGACAGAGAGGACCTCAGCACCTTCTTCAGAGAGTTCCTCGGCCAACCAGTGGAGCAAGTTATCCCAGAGAGCCTCTGTGAAAACACAAGTAAGATTAGGTAATTACAGTATAGTTAGGACCCCTGCTCAGGCATGTGCTGATTGAACTCTTCTCACCAGCTCACATAAAATCCACCTGCTCTCAGGTTCAGACTCTAGGAAATAAAGCCATGAGACCACCCCATAGGCTGCTGAAACTCTCTCAAGACCAAATATCATTTGAGAGTACCAATGTCTGTAGAGGCTTAGTAATATTAATGTCCTTAAGTACCTGAAGAGCTCCTTAAAATGATTTTTATGCCCTTCCACACGATGTGATACTAGGGTAAGGAGGGTACTTGTATTTTTAATAAGTTGATGTTAGAGTACTGACCAGTCTTGGATGACACTGCGTTACAGAATGTTGTGTAGGTACAAAAATATTTTTCTTTATTAATATTAATGCAATAGATAAATACATAAGCTTGTCAGTTTTCACAGGAATATAACTACAAAAATAATCACAAAATACAGGGTACCAAGGGTACATTCTAAAGTTCATTTACACTAATATTTTAAAGGACCTCTGCACATATTAGATCTGATAGCATCTTAACTATTTGTAGTATGCTCAACATAGCCCCCAACAAACCTGGGAACCAACTGGCCATCTCTTATACTTTCGATTTCATAGCCAGTATAACTTAGGCAATAAACTTGTGTTGTTAAATAAACAACAAGAACACTTTTCACAAAAGATGTCATATTCACATCACATTACAAACAATCTGCTTTGCACTACTTTATTTTGGTGCACAAAACAGTTGAATACTCTCCTGCACTGATACACAAACATTTCAGGGAGCACTGTACAATTACTTATAGATAAAAAACGTACTTTAATAAACACAATTCCTGTTCTACGCTACATGTGCAAGTCTGTGTATTACTTTCTCTTTTATTTACCAGACATCTGTATCACTTAGTGTTCACATGTACTGTTAGTGAGTATAACTTAGGATATAAACATGTATTTTAGTAAACAACAACAAAATATTTTACAAAAGACATCTTAGTCAAATCACATTAAGAACTATCTGTTATGCACTACTTTATTTTGTTACAGGATAACACTTCAATATTTTCCTGTAATGATACATGCACATTTCAGAGAAGAATGTCCAGTTACTTATAGGTAAATGAATTGTACTTTAATAAAGACAATGCACCTTATACAATACATTGTGCACGCCTGTATGTTACTTTCTGGTGAATTTACCATAAGTTTGTATCACATACTGTTCATATATACTGTTAGCGAGTACAATTTAGGCAGTAAAGGTTTGTCATTAAGTAAACAAAAAGAACATTTTTCACAAAAGATGTCATATTCAAACTACATTAAGAACAATCTGCTTTGGACTATTTTATTATGTTACATGAAAATAGTTTAATACTGTCCTGTACTGATACATGTACATTTAGAAAACACTCTAAAATTACTTATAACTAAAAGAATTGGACTTTAATGAAGATAAACATTGATGCAAAAATTCTCAAAATTAATAAAAATTTTGCAAACTGAAT